>NC_072027.1:20189574-20489574 GCF_027791375.1 Indicator indicator
GGCCACAGGAAGGGTATTCAACAAAATGTTTTAACACTGAATTAGACTTTAAGTGATTGGTTTCCCTTTGTCATTGTGAGCACCTACCTAGAGTAATAGAATGGGTTGGGTTGAAAGGGATCTTCAGGATCATCCACTTCCAACCCCCTGCCACGGGCAGGGACACCTCCCACAAGCCCAGGTTGCTCAAGACCTCATCGAGCCACAGCCTCCCTGGGCAACCTGTGCCAGTCTCTCCCCAGCCTCACTCTCAAGAATTTCTTCCTCACCTCCAGTCTCAATCTCCCCTCTCCCAGCTCCAAGCCATTGTCCCTCATCCTGCCACTCCCAGCCCTTGTCCAAAATCCCTCCCCAGCTCTCCTGGAGCCCTTCAGGTACTGGAAGGCTGCTCTGAAGTCTCCCTGGAGCCTTCTCTTGGAGCTCAACAGCCCCAAGTCCCCCAGCCTTTCCCCATAGGGGAGGTTCTCCAGCCCTCTCATCATCTGTGTGGCCTCTTCTGGACCTGCTTCCACAATTTCCAAGTCCTTCTTGTGTTGGGGGCCCCAGGACTGGCCCAGGTTAGCAAAACAGCACAGAGAGATGGAGCCTTCATTTCTCCAGGCTGAACAGCCCCAACTCTGACTGCCTGTCTGGAACAATACTAAAACAATATCCAGAGATCTAAAGGAAGGATGTTTAAAAACTCTTTGAACACTGGATTCCACTTCACATGGCTGCTTTCCCTTTGGGATTCTGAGGGGACACACACACCAGACACAGATTGGTTGCATACAAACACTCTGCTAGCTGTTGTCAGCCTCTGTGCCTGCTGAGGAGATGTTGGCTTCCTAATTCTGACACAAACATTATTCAGCTTGAAGAGCTGCACCCAAAGCTGTGGGACCAGTAGGATGAGGGAGGTGATCCTTCCCCTCTGCACTGCTCTGGTGAGACCTGCTGATGACACCAAGCTGTGTGGTGCTGCTGACAGGCTGGAGGGAAGGGATCCATCCAGAGGGACCTGGACAGGCTGCAGAGCTGGGCACAAGCCAACCTAAGGAGGTTCAACAAGACCAAGGGCAAGGTCCTGCAGCTGGGTCGAGGCAATTCCCAAGCACAAATCCAGGCTGGGCAGGGACTGGCTGGAGAGCAGCCCTGAGGAGAGGGACTTGGGGGTGCTGGGGGAGGAGAAGCTCAGCAGGAGCCAGCAGTGAGCACTTGCAGCCCAGAGAGCCAAGCAGAGCCTGGGCTGCAGCAGGAGAAGTGTGGCCAGCAGGGCCAGGGAGGGGATTCTCCCTCTCTGCTCAGCTCTGGTGAGACCACACCTGGAGTACTGCATCCAGTTCTGGAGCCTCTGTTACAAGAGGGATCTGGACATGCTGGAAGGTGTCCAGAGAAGGGCCACCAGGATGAGCAGAGGGCTGGAGCTGCTCTCCTATGAGGACAGACTGAGAGAGTTGGGGCTGTTCAGTCTGGAGAAGAGAAGGCTCTGAGGTGACCTTCTTGTGGCCTTCCAGTATCTGAAGGGGGCTCCAAGAAAGCTGAGGAGGGACTTTTAGACTATCAGGGAGTGACAGGACTGGAATGAAGCTGGAAGTGGGGAGATTCAGGCTGGATGTGAGGAAGAAGTTCTTCCCCATGTGGGTGGTGAGACCCTGGCACAGGTTGCCCAGAGAGGTGGCTGAGGTCCCATCCCTGGAGGTGTTTAAGGCAAGGCTGGATGAGGCTCTGGCCAGCCTGATCTGGTGTGAGGTGTCCCTGCCCATGGCAGGGGGGTTGGAACTGGCTGAGCCTTGTGGTCCCTTCCAACCCTGACAGATTCTATGATTCTATGACCCCACCTGGAGAAATTAATTCCATTCTGGGGCCCCCAACAGAAGAAGGACATGGAAATCTTGGAGAGGGTCCAGAGGAGCCCATGAAGATGATCAGAAGGCTGAGTGTGGTGGATTGAAAATTTCTTCCCCAACATTACATTTGCCAGACCAGCCTAGTTGGAAGCAAATGGCAAAACTCCAATCTCCCATGGAATGCAGTGGATATGTACAAAACATACAGGATTTACAGTTTTTACAGGATTTACAAGATTTACAGGGATTTACAATTAATAAATAGCACAAGGACAACCCCCCAGCCAAAGACCAGGGGAGCTGCAAGAGCTTCTCCCTTCCCTGCCTCCTCCCCTACCCCCTGCACACGAGGGACAAGAGACAGAGAAGTCACTACCAGACACAACAATGCAGCCAAGGTCAAGCAGAAGACAGAAGCAGCACAAAGTTAGTATCTCCCAGCCTGAGGAAGGGAGAAAAGAGAGAGAAATTGTTTTGGGAGCCAAATCTTCTGGTAGAGAGAGAAATTGTTTGGGGAACCAAAGCTTATGGTAGAGAGAGAAACTGGGAACCAAATCTTCTGGTAGAGAGAGAAATTGTCTGGGAACCAACTCTTCTGGTAGAGAGAGAAATTGTTTGAGGAACCAAATCTCATGGAAGATCTCTCTCCCATGGGATTGTTTAGAATTATTTTTCTTTCCCTTTTTACACCTAAGAGTGATTTATTTACATTTTACTACTTTCTGTTCAAGATCTGTGAAAAATTTTAAAGGCATAGCCTCCAAGTAGCACAGCTGGAGAACCTCCCCTGTGGGGACAGGCTGAGAGAGCTGGGGCTGTCCCTGGGGAAGAGAAAGCTCCAGGGAGACCTTAGACCTTCCAGTACCTGAAAGGGGGCTACGGGAGAGCTGGGGAGGGACCACCTCTCAGGGCAACCTGTTCCAGTGTTTCACCACCCTCAGTGCAAAAAATGTTCTTCCTCCTCTCTTCTAGCCTGAGTCTCTCTTTCAGTTTCAAAGCATCCCTCAGCCCTTGTCCTGTCACAACACATCCTGCTGAAAAGCCTCTCCCCTGCTTTCTGACACCAAGTCCTGCTCCGTTCCCATCCAATGCAGACCACTCAAGTTCCCAGAGCCCTGCTGTGCTGCAGCTCACACATGTCAGAGCACAGGATGCTAAAGGCTTATCCCTGCTGGCCCAGGGAACACTCCTGCCACATTCCCTGTGCCAGGCAAAGCAGCTCACCCACCACCTCTCCACTTCCCTCAGCTGACTCCACTGGCTGTCTGGAGCTGGCAGCAGCAGCAATTCTTCACTGCAAAGGTGTGAGGCCAGCCCTTGTCAGCAGGGGAGCACCCAAGTAAAAACTGCTTCATGCTCAGGCTGTGAAAGCTGAAGATGCTATAAAGAGGAATTTTTTTTCCCAGCTACTTCAATGTCTTCCCTAACTGGAAAGGGGGAAAAAAAATAAAGGCAACTTCTGCAGCAAGATGCCATTAGCTGGGACATCAGCAAGAGCAACCCCTTCAACCCTCTTGACACTCCTTGTCCCACTCAGCACTAGGTGTAAATGGCTGCAACCCTTCAATTGCTTCTTCTTCTCTCTCTGCTCCCCCACTGCAGCTCTGAGCCCATCTGAAATGTATTCCCTCTGCAGCAGGCTTGAAGAAGAAATAGCTTGGGGTGGCCAGCAGAAACATAGTTTGTGACACCCAGGAGCAAAAAGCTCTATTTTTAGCCCTTCCTACTGACACATGGAGCAGCAGAGACTTCACTCAAGCGTGCAGGCAGCTGCTCAGTGGCTGGAACTGCTGCAGAGCCTTGGAGGCTGGAGGAAGTGCAGTCAGAGCACATCCACAGTGCAGCCAGGAGACAAGACAGCCAAAGGATGCTTTAAAATGCTGCCCTTGCTCTGCTCCCTTCCACTCACCAGAGAGGCACAGAGAGCTCTGAATTTTGCATCCCACCCCAACCTGTCTGTTTTGGTGGCAGTTTTAGGCTTGAAGATTTTTTTCGTTCCCACATCTGAATAGAAAGTGGTAGAATGTAAATAAATCCCTGCTGGGTGTAAAAAGGGAAATAAGGACAGCTCTAAACAACTCCATTGGAAAGATAAAACTGGTCCTGGGACCAGGCTTGTTCAGCATCTTTGTTGGTGCCATGGACAGTGGCATTGAGTGCACCCTCAACAGGTTTGCTGATGACACCAAGATGTGTGGTGCAGCAGACAGGCTGGAGGGAAGGGATCCATCCAGAGGGACCTGGACAGGCTGCAGAGGTGAGCCCAGGACAACCTCATGAGGTTCAACAAGACCAAGGGCAAGGTCCTGCAGCTGGGTCAAGGCAATCCCAAGCACAAATCCAGGCTGGGCAGGGACTGGCTGGAGAGCAGCCCTGAGGAGAGGGACTTGGGGGTGCTGGGGGAGGAGAAGCTCAACAGGAGCCAGCAGTGAGCACTTGCAGCCCAGAGAGCCAAGCAGAGCCTGGGCTGCAGCAAGAGAAGTGTGGCCAGCAGGGCCAGGGAGGGGATTCTCCCTCTCTGCTCAGTTTTGGTGAGACCACTCCTGGAGTACTGCATCCAGTTCTGGAGCCTCTGTTACAAGAGGGATCTGGACGTGCTGGAAGGTGTCCAGAGAAGGGCCACCAGGATGAGCAGAGGGCTGGAGCACTTCTCCTATGAGGACAGACTGAGAGAGTTGGGGCTGTTCAGTCTGGAGAAGAGAAGGCTCTGAGGTGACCTTCTTGTGACCTTTCAGTATCTGAAGGGAGCTCCAAGAAAGCTGGGGAGGGACTTTTTAGGCTGTCAGGGAGTGACAGGACTGGGGGGTATGGAATAAAGCTGGAAGTGGGGAGATTCAGACTGGATATGAGCAAGAAGTTCTTCCCCATGAGGGTGGTGAGAGCCTGGAATGGGTTGTCCAGGGAGGTGGTTGAGGCCCCATCCCTGGAGGTGTTTGCAGCCAGGCTGGATGAGGCTCTGGCCAGCCTGATCTGGTGTGAGGTGTCCCTGCCCATGGCAGGGGGGTTGGAACTGGCTGATCCTTGAGGTCCCTTCCAACCCTGACTGATTCTATCATTCTATGATTCTATGACTCCAACTAGCTGTGCAAACCCAATCTTTCTCTCTTTTTGCTTCTTCAGCTCTGGCTGATGCATCTCCTGTCTTTATTGACCTTGACTGCTGTTAACAACATCTCCTCTCTCTTTTCTTTCATTAATCAGGTGGATCATTTCCAACTTTGCTCCTCCTAGCCCCACTGACACTGAGGTTAGTTTCTCACAAATCATGCAGCAGATCCAGAGAGGTGATTCTGCCACTTCACTCTCCTCTGCATCCAGGAGAACCCACCACAATTTACTGCAGCCAGCACTAATCTTTAATAACTCCTGTTGGAGAAACAGAATCAGTGAACTGTCTGGGTTGGAAGAGACCTCGGAGACCCCAGGACATTGAAAGATTAGAGCAGGTCCAGAGGAGGCCACAAAGATGATCAGAGGGCTGGAGAATCTCCAGTATGGGGACAGGATGAGAGTTGGGCTGCTCAGCCTGGAGAAAGCTCCAGGGAGACCTTAAAGCAGCCTTGCAGTACCTGAAGGGGGCTACAGGAGAGCCAGGGAAAGACTTTTGACAAGGGCTGGGAGTGATGGGGTAAGGGACAATGAGTTGAAGCTTGAGGAGAACAGATTGAGACTGGAGATTAGGAAGAAATTTTTTCCAGTGAGGGTGGGAAGACACTGGCACAGGCTGCCCAGGGAGGTTGTGGCTGCCCCCTCCCTGGAGGTGTTCAAAGCCAGGTTTGGATAAGGCTTCAAGGTCTAGTGGGAGGTGTCCCTGCCATGGGCAGGGAGTTGGACCCTCTAAGGTCCCTTCCAGCTCAAACCATTCTGTGATTCTAGGACCACCATACCCAACCACTCCCCCAGGGCTCACAATTCCACCACTACTGCTAAGCCACTACCACTAAACCACAGCCCTCAGCACCACCTCCAAGTGTCTTGCAAACACCTCCAGGGATGGGGATGCTGCCACCTCCCTGGGCAGCCTGTTCTAGTGTCTGAGAACCCTTGCTGGGAAGAAATTTTTCCTCATATCCAACCTGAACCTCCCCTGGCACAACTTGAGGTCATTTCCTCTTGTCCTGCTATTTGCTGCATGTGAGAAGAAACCAACCCCCCACAGAGACCAACCCCCAGCTGGCCCCATCCTCCTTTAAGGAAGTTGCAGGGGGGGGTGAGGTCTCCCCTCAGCCTCCTCTTCTCCAGACTAAACAACCTCAGGTCCCTTGCATCACAAGAATTATGTTCAAGGCCCTTCCACAGCTTGGTTGCCCTTCTCTGGACCCACTCCAGCCTCTCAATGTCCTTCTTGGAGTGAGGAGTCCAAATCTGAACCCAATATTCAAGGTGTGGCCTCAGCAGTGCCTGAGCAGAGAGGGACAGAAAGCTTTGTCAACCCAGCAGACTCATCAGGCAGCTCTGCCACAAGCAGCTATTGACTACTTTCACACCAGCAGTCACAGAATCACAGCAACAGAGAGGTTGGAAAAGATCCTCAGGATCCTCAAGTCCAAGCCAGAGCCCTACCCTACCAGGGTCACCCCTAAACCATGTCCCCAAGCACCACAGCCAAACCACCTTCAAACACATCCAGGCTTGGGGACTCCACCACCTCCCTGGGCAGCACATTCCAATCCCTCTCCACTCTTGCTGGAAACAAACTTTTTCCTATTGTCCAGTCCAAATCTCCCCAGTGGCAGCTTGAGGCCATTCCCTCTTGTTCTGTCACTAATTACCTGTGAGAAGAGACCAGCAGCAGCCTCTCCATGACCTCCTTTCAGGTAGCTATAGACAGCAATGAGGTCTCCCTCAGCCTCCTCTGTTTCACACTAACCATCCCCAGCTCCTTCAGTTGCTCCTCATCAGATTTCTTCTCCAGGCCCTTCCCAGCTTCCTTGCCCTCCTCTGCCCTGGCTCCAGCCCCTCCACATCTCTCTTGGATTGAGGAGCCCCAAACTGGACACAACACTCCAGGTGTGGCCTCCCCAGAGCTGAGTCCCAGGGGACAATCTCCTCCCTGCTCCTGCTGGACACAGCATTGCTGATCCCAGCCAGGATGCCTTTGGCTTTCTTGGCCACCTGGGCACACTGATGGCTCCTGTTCAGCTGCTTGGCCAGGAGCACCCCCAGGTCCCTTTCTGCCAGCAGCTTTCCAGCCACACTGCCCCAAGCCTGGAGCCTTGCTGGGGGTTGTTGTGCCCCAAGTGCAGGACCTGGCACTTGGCCTTGCTGATGCTCATCCCATTAATATTGGCTCAGTTATCCTCTTTGTGTCTCTTTGCCTCCATGAGCAGGCAAACAGATTGGGATCCAGGAAATAGCAAATCTGCCAGCTGCTGGGAGCTGAAGAGTCAGTCTTCAGGAGGGGACAACACCTGGAGAGGGCAGCAATATTTAGGCTCAATAGCAAATACTGACCTGAGCTCATAGCCTGCTTGAGAGAAACAAACAGCAGAAATGAAATGATGGTCACAGCTCCCAGGATGTTAGGGGTTGGAAGGGACCTCCAGAGTTCCTCAAGTCCAACCCTCCTGCCAGAGGAGGAGCAGAGAATCCAGCACAGGTCACACAGGAACACATCCAGATGGGGCTTGAAAGTCTCCAGAGAAGGAGACTCCACAACCTCTCTGGGCAGCCTGCTCCAGTGCTCTGTCACCCTCACAGTGCAGAAGTTCCTCATGTTGAGGTGGAACCTCCTGTGCTGCAGTTTCCATCCATTGCCCCATGTCCTATCCCAGGGTGCAGCTGAGCAGAGCCTGTCCCTGTCCCCTCCCTCCTGACCCCCAGCCCTCAGCTATTGATAGACATTGAGCAGATCCCTCTCAGCCTTCTCCTCTCCAGACTCTCAGCCCCAGGGCTCTCAGCCTCTCCTCCCCAGGCACTGCTCCAGTCCCTTCAGCATCCTTGCAGCCCTCCCTTGGACTCTCTCCAGCAGATCCCAGTCCCTCCTGAACTGGGGAGCCCAGAGCTGGATGCAATATTCCAGGTGAGGTCCCAGCAGGGCAGAGCAGAGGGGGAGAAGAACTTCCCTGGCTCTGCTGGACACACTCTGAATGCCCCCCAGGACCCCCTTGGCCTTCTTGGCCCCCAGGGCTCATTGCTGTCCCATGCAGAACTTGCTGCCCACCAGCACTCCCAGCTCCTTCTCCTTGGGGCTGCTCTCCAGCAGATCCCCTCCCAACCTGTCCTGCTGCAGTTTCTTCTTCCTGCCCAGCTGCAGGACTCTGCACTCATCCCTGTTGAACCTCATTTGGTTCCTCTGTGCCCAGCCCTCAGCCTCTCCAAGTCTCTGAATGGCCTCACAGCCTTCAGGTGTCTCAGCCAAGCCTCCCAGTTTGGTATCAGCAGCAAACTCTCTGAGCAGACTCTGTCTGTCTGTCTGTCCCCTCATCAATGTCATTGATGGTTTTAATCTTTAGTTGATTGGTTGATTGGTTGGTTTGCAGGGGCCAGAGCTTTCCCTTTGGCACATAAATATATTTTTTAGAGATACTGACACAGTTTAAAGGAAAGGGAAAAAAAAAAGGTGAGAAGGGAAGCCAAGAATATGCCAATTGTCTATAAATAGTGAAAATAATCTGTTAATTGCTCAGCTGCTCTCTTCAGGGCCTCAGTTATTTATTAAAGTATACCAAATGGTGCCAAGTGGGATGATTTTACCCTCACTGAGGGAGCTGAGACTGTTGGAGGCCATCAAATTGTTGGAGAGGGTCCAGAGGAAGCCACGAAAATATTCAGGGCTGGAGCACCTCCATGACAGAGACAGGCTGGGAGAGCTGGGGATGCTCAGCCTGGAGAAGAGAAGGCTCCAGGGAGACCTTAGAACAGCCTTCTGGTACCTGGAGGGGCTCCAGGAGAGCTGAGGAGGGACTTTGGACAAGGGCTGGGAGGGACAGAATGAGAGACAATGGCTTTGAGCTGGGAGAGGAGACACTGAGAGTGGAGAGGAGGAAGAAGTTCTTGAGAGTGAGGTTGGGGAGGCACTGGCACAGGTTACCCAGGGAGGCTGTGGCTGCCTCTTCCCTGGAGGTGTTCAAGGCCAGGCTGGATGAGGCTTTTGTCAGCCTGCTCTACTGGAAGGTGTCCCTGGCCTGGGTAGTTCAGGACTGAATGACCTTTAAGGTCCTTCTCCACCCAAACCATTCCATGAAAGCCATTGATTCAAGGCCACACTGAGACCCAAAGTCTCCTGCTTGGACATCTCTGCTGCAACCTCCCCCAGACCTACAGAGCTCTCTTAAGGCTGAACCTTAGGAATATTTTTCTCTCTAAACAACTTAAGAATCAGTTCATGTTCCTCCCAAATATCCTTCCCACTCCTGCCTGCAGCTTTGATCTAGTGCCTGTCTTCAGAAGTCAATCACCCAGTCCCTCTCTCCTAACCCTCACCTCTCACAAGCCTCCCTGCAAGGTTTCTGCTGCTCCTCCAGGCAAGCACAGAATGTTAGGGGCTGGATGGGACCTCTAAAGCTCATCCAGTCCAGCCCCCTGCCAGAGCAGGAGCTCCTAGAGCAGGTCACACAGGAACACATCTGAAGTGTGTTTGAATATCTCCAGAGAGGGAGACTCCACAGCCCCCCTGGGCAGCCTGTTCCAGGGCTCTGTCACCCTCACAGGGATAAAATTCTTCCTCCCGTTTCCATGGAACTTCCTCTGCCTCAGCTTCCACCACTGCCCCTTGTGCTGGCATTGGGCATCACCCAGCAGAGCCTGGCTCCAGCCTCTGGGCACTCATCCTGCACATCTTTATCCCCAGCAATGAGGTCACCTCTCAGGCTCCTCCTCTCCAAGCTCCAGAGCCCTCAGCTCCCTCAGGCTCTGCTCCTAAGGAAGATGTTCCACTACCTGCAGCATCTTTGTGGCTCTGTGCTGGACTCCTTCATGCAGTTCCCTGAGGTCCTTCTTGAGCTGAGGGGCCCAGAACTGGACACAATACTCCAGATGTGGCCTCAGCAGGGCAGAGCAGAGGTGGAGGACAACCTCCCCCTCTGCAGCACAATAGCTTCAACCACTACCTCAAAGGAGGCTGGAGCCAGGTGGGGGTTGGTGTCTTCTCACATGCAATGAGTGACAGGACAAGAGGAAATTACCTGAAATTGTACCAGGGGAGGCTCAGGTTGGATATTAGGAAAGATTTCTTTACTGAAAGGGTTCTCAGGCACTGGCCCAGGCTGCCCAGGAAGGTGGTGGAGTCACCATCCCCGGAGGTATCCCTGGATGTGGTGCTCAGGGCTGTGGTTTAGTCAAGTTTAGTCCAATTCTGGGCTCCCCAGTTCAGCAGGGACAGGAATCTGCTGGAGAGAGTCCAAGGGAGGGCTCCAAGGATGCTGAAGGGACTGGAGCACTGCCTGGGCAGGAGAGGCTGAGAGCCCTGGGGCTGAGAGTCTGGAGAGGAGAAGGCTGAGAGGGATCTGCTCAATGTCTATCAATAGCTGAGGGCTGGGGGTCAGGAGGCAGGGGACAGGGACAGGCTCTGCTCAGTTGTGCCCTGGGATAGGACCAGGAGCAATGGATGGAAACTCCAGCACAGGAGGTTCCACCTCAACAGGAGGAAGAAATTCTTAACTGTGAGGGTCACAGAGCCTTGGAGCAGGCTGCCCAGAGAGGTTGTGGAGTCTCCTTCTGTGGAGACATTCAACCCCCCTCCCCGGGCTGCATTGCTGTGCAGACTACCCTGGGTGCTCCTGCTTTGGCAGGGGAGTTTGGCTCAATGATCTCTGGAGGTCCCTTCCAACCTCTAATGTTCTGTGATTCTGTGATACTGTGAACCAGGCAGCAAACCTCTCCCACATTGCAAGAGATTAAGAGATTTGCACTCAGAAGGGAGAGAGAGGCAGAAAGGAGGTCAGCAAAAGGGCTGAATGATCTCTGCACTCAGCTTGTACAGCAGACCCAGGGCTGATGAGATGAAATAACACAGAGTAGAGTTTTCTGCATCTATTGAGTCCCTTGGAAGACTCTCAGCTCTCTGCTTCTTAAAGGAATCTAACCTTAACCCACAACAGGCTGCCAGACAGAAAGATCCCTTCCCATGGCACCCCTCAAAGCTCTGCACAGCTCCCTGGGTTCCTTTTCAGCATTCCAGGCTTGTGCTGCATCCCTAAGGGCCAGGCTGGACCTACACTGTTGTGCTGCATAACTGTATCTGGCACTTGACCTGAATGTGCTTCTCCTGATTAGAGGGTGACATTCCCCTCTGGAAGCTTCTCCTCTTTCTACAGTCAAGCCCTTGTCTCAGCTCCAAGGTGCACCCAAGCTGTTCTGAAAAGCTGAGTGTTTGCTAGGATGTGCTGTCCCCATCTCCAAAACTCCAGTGAGGAGCATGAGAGGACAAGGGGCAATGGCTCTGAGCTAGAAGGGGACAGACTGAGACTGGAGCCCCTGTTAGAAGAAGGATCTGGAGGTGCTGGATGGTGCCCAGAGAAGGGCCACGAGGATGATGTGTCCCTGCTGATGGCAGGGGGGTTGGTACTAAATGATCATTGAGGTCCCTTCCTACCCTGACAATTCTATGATGCTATGAGCAGAGGGTTGGAGCTGCTCTGCTCTGAGGACAGACTGAGAGAGTTGGGGTTGTGCAGTCTGGAGAAGAAAAGGCTCTGAGGAGACCTTCTCGTGGCCTTCCAGAATCTGAAGGGGGCTCCAAGAAAGCTGGGGAGGGACTTTGGAGGGTGTCAGGGAGTGATAGGACTGGGGGGGATGGAGCAAGACTAGAAGTGGGGAGATTCAGATTGGATGTTAGGAAGAAGTTCTTCCCCATGAGGGTGGTGAGAGACTGGCACAGGTTGCCCAGGGAGGTGGTGGAAGCCTCATCCCTGGAGGTTTCTGCAGCCAGGCTGGATGTGGCTGTGAGCAACCTGCTGTGGTGTGAGGTGTCCCTGCCCATGGCAGGGGGGCTGGGACTGGCTGAGCCTTGAGGTCCCTTCCAGCCCTGATTAGAAGAAATTCTTTCCAGTGAGGCTGGGGAGACACTGGCACAGGTTGCCCAGGGAGGCTGTGGATGTCCCCTCCCTGGAGGTGTTCAAAACATGGCTGGATGAGGCCCTGAGCAACCTGGGCTGGTGGGAGGCGTCCCTGCCCATGGAGAACAGGGCTGGGGAGGGGCAGCTGAGGGAACTGTGGTTGTTTAGTTTGGAGAAGAAGAAGCTGAAAGGAGAATTCATTGCTCTCTACCACTCCCTGAAAGGAGGTTGGAGTGAGGAGGGGTTGGTCTCTTCTCCCTGGTGATAGAATGAGAGGGAATTACCTGAAATTGTGCCAGGGGAGGGTTAGGTTGGAGATGAGGAACAATTTTACTATGGAAAGATTGGTCAGGGATTGGAACAGGCTGCTCAGGGAGGTGGTGGAGTCCCCATCCCTGGAGGGATTCAAGAAATGCTTGGACATGGCAGCTGGGGGACATGGTTTAATGGCCATGGTGGTGTTGGGCTGATAGTTGGACTCAGTGACCTTGGAGGTCTTTGCCAATTGAAACAATTCCATGATTCCATGACCTTTCGAACCCAGCACTACATGTCAACCACTGACTCGACTGGGGTGCCAAAACTCTGGTAGAAAATTGTGTTTGCATGCAAGCCTGAATCTAAACCCCATGAACAGCATGGAATTCAGCTCCACTTCTAGCTCCACAGCTCCACTTTCAACTCTGGAGTGCCAAAAGCCTCTTTTCTCTCACCATGTGTGTGCCAGACTGAGAGCTGCTAGACTTTTGAAGGCCTAAATGCTGCTCCAGCAATCTAGGAGATGAGAATTTAATACAATAAATTCCATAATCCCCAGGAGAAGCCAGGGAAGAGGAAAGGAAAAAAAATCATCATGACTCTGATGATATAGGGGAAAAAAAACCAACACCAACCAACCAACCAAACCAGCAGAGAAGTTTTTTTTTTTTTAATCAGCTGTTGTGTGATGTTTGAACTCTGTAGGCAGGATTGGGATTATTGAGCTTCCAACTAACTTCTCAGGTCTAATGGCCAAGGAGAGGTTCTTGCTGTGAGGCCCAAATGCAAAGATTTAATTAGTATTTTCTCCAGTCCCCAGCCTGGGAGCTCAGAAGTCTCACAGTCTCACAGTATACCAGAGGATGGAAGGGACCTCAAGAGATCATCAGCTCCAACCCCCCTGCCAGAGCAGCATCACCTAGGATAGTCTGCACAGGAATGCATCCAGATGGGTTTGAAAGTCTCCAGAGGAGACTCCACAACCCCCCTGGGCAGCCTGCTCCAGGGCTCTGTCACCCTCACTGGAACGAAGTTTCTCCTGATGTTGAGCTGAAATCTTCTCTGTTCTAGTTTGAACCCACTGTTCCTTGTCCTATCACTGTGAACCACCCAAAAGAGCCTGGCCCCCTCCACTTGACCCCAACCCCTCAGCTATTGATAGACATTGATCAGATCCCTCTCAGCCTTCTCCTCTCCAGACTCTCACCCCCAGGGCTCTCAGCCTCTCCTCCCCAGGCAGTCTCCAGTCCCTTCAGCATCCTTGGAGCCCTCCCTTGGACTCTCACCAGCAGATCCCTGTCCCTCCTGAACTGGGGAGCCCAGAACTGAACTAAACTTGGACTTGATGATCTCTGAAGTCTTTTCCAACCTTGTTGATTCTATGATTCTAAGGCTACCACACAGCAGAACAGAGGTCAGCTTCCTACTGCTGACTCCAAACTCTTTGTGCAGCCTCTCTCCTCCCTCCCTCCTCCACAGCCTTGCTTAGCCATCACCATCAAGAGAGAAAAAGAATTAAAACAGAGAAAGAGGAGCACAAATCTGTCATGCTGATCATATCCCTGTGCTTTGCAAAGCAGGGATTTTGGGGTTGGTTTCCTAGCAACCTTGCAGGCCAGCTTGGCAGTGACTCTGTACTGAGTGCTACTTAATGGAGGGTTGCTGCAGTTCTTCCTGGAGTGATCATAGAGTCATAGAATCATAAAATTGTCTTGGCTGGAAAAGATCTCCAAAATCACCAAATCCAACCATCAACCCAACCCCACCATGGCCATTAAACCACATCCCAAAGTCCATGTCCACAGCTTTCTTGAACACCTCCAGGGCTGGGGACTCCACCACCTCCCTGGGCAGCCTCTGCCAATCCTTGACCACTCTTGCAGCAAAGAAAATTTTCCTCCTCTCCAACCTAACCCTCCCCTGGCACAATTTCAGGACATTTCCTCTCCTTCTCTCACCTGAGGCTAGGGAGCAGAGCCCAACCCCCACCTGGCTGCAGCCTCCTCTCAGGAGCTGTAGAGAGCAATGAGGTCTCCCTCAGCCTCCTCTGCTCCACACTAACCACCCCCAGCTCCCTCAGCTGCTCCTCCCCAGCTCTCTTCTCCAGACCCTTCCCCACCTTTCTTGCCCTTCTCTGGCCCTGCTCCAGCTCCTCAGTGTCCTTCTTGGAATGAGGAGCCCCAAACTGAAGCCAGGATTTGAGGTGTGTTCTCACCACTGCCTAGTACAGGGAGACCATCACTTCCCTACTCCTCCTTAGATGCTTCAGACTCTTTACCTGCCTCTTCCTCTCCTTTAAAGGCACAACTGGAGTGCACTTTAAGGTTGTGAGGAAATTAATTCAAGGCAGGGAGAAACATCTCCATTTTACTTTTATCTACATTCCATCCTCTGATGATTTTTCACTCCACATGAAGGAACTGTGCAGAGAGCTCTTAAATCAGCATTTACTTGTAACTGCTGAGGGGAAATGAACAAATAGAGAGGAGAATCTGGAGAGCAGACTGAAGTTATCCTCACAGATCTCCAGCCAGGGCTGACCTCACATCATAGCTACCAAGGACTGAGCTGCAGTTTCTGAAATCTTAGAATGATGGAATTGTTTTGGTTGGAAAAGACCTCCAGGATCATTGAGTCCATCTGTCATGATCTTCATGACAGGAATCATGTCCCAGGCTGCCACATCCACACATTTCTTGAACACCTCCAGAGTTGGTGACTCCACCACCTCCCTGGGCAAGGTCTATGACACATATTTGCCATCTGGGAGTGGTAAAAAGGGCAAGAGCAGGCAAGAATAAAGAGGTGAATTATCATCCTTGCTGAGGGTTAAGCTTTTAAAAGGACCTTTGACAGATTGTTTGGAGAATCAGAACAACACATCAAGAAATAAACAATCACAGCATCAGTAGTGATGGCTGGGATTAAATGGTCCACTAAGGACATTGCCAAAGCCAGGAGGGATGCCCTGAGCTTCCCATCATGCTGTCTAGCCAACTGGCCTCAGAGAGGATCAGAAGCTGACCTGCATGGATTTAGCCTGCATGACCCTCTGGCCTCCCTGCCAGGGCTGCCAATCAGTCTCAGCTGTGATGGTGTTTGCCTGGATGTGGCAAACTGCCAGTGGGAAACTGGAAAACAGCCCTGAGGAAAAGGCCTTGGGGGTGCTGATGGATGAGAAGCTGGCCAGGAGCAGGCAGTGTGAGCTTGCAGCACAGAAGGCAAATCACAGCCTGGGCTGCATCTAAAGTGTTGCCAGCAGAGCCTGAGAGGTGATTCTGCCACTTGGCTCTGCTCTGCTAAGACCTCACCTGCAGTGCTGTGTGCAGCTCTGGACACCTCAGCACAGGAAGGACATGGAGCTGATGGAGAGGGTCCAGAGGAGGCCATGAAATGCTCAGGGGGTTGGAGCAGCTCTGCTATGAGGACAGGCTGAGGGAGCTGGGGGTGTTCAGCCTGGAGAAGAGAAGGCTCCAGGGAGACCTTAGAGCAGCCTGCCAGGACCTGAAGGGGGCTACAGGAAGGATGGAGAGAGACTGCAAAGGTCTGCAGGGACAGGACCAGGGGCAATGGCTTTGAACTGGGGCAGAGCAGATTGAGATTGGATGTGAGGAACAAGTTCTTTACTATGAGGGTTATGGAACCCTGGAACAAGTTGCCCAGGGAGGTGGTTGAGGCTCCATCCCTGGAGATATTCAAGGTGATCCAAGATCACTGAATCCAAACACCAACCCAACCCCATCATGGCCACCAAACCATGGCCCCCAGCACCATGGCCACAGCTTTCTTGAACACCTCCAGGCATGGGGACTCCACCACCTCCCTGGGCAGCCTGCACCAAGCCCTGACCACTCCTGCAGCAAAGACATTTTTCGTCATCTCCAACCTAAGCCTCCCCTGGCACAATCTCAGGCCATTTCCTCTCCTTCTATCACCTGATCTTAGGGAGCAGAGCCCAACCCCCACCTGACTGCAGCCTCCTCTCAGGAGCTGTAGAGAGCAATGAGGTCTCCCTCAGCCTCCTCTTCTCCACACTAAACACCCCCAGCTCTCTCAGCTTTTCCTCCCCAGCCCTCTTCTCCAGACCCTTCCCCAGCTTTGTTGCCCTTCTCTGGACCCACTCCAGCCCCTCAATGTCCTTCTTGGACAGAGAGGCAGAAAGCTGAACCCAGTGTTCAGGGTTGAGCCTCACCAGTGCCCAGTCCAGGGCCACAATCCCTGCCCTGTCCTGGTGCTTTATTTCTCCCAGCTGGAGTCTGGCAGTGGCTGAGGCAGAGAGCCTGACACTACTGTCAGTTATTGTAATTCTTCCCTTTCCAGCTGCATGTGGGAGACTCTGCTGCCTGCTTAGCATAAATCTGCAGCAAGATAATAATTTACCAAGAAGAGGCAAATTTGGCCAGGTAGGGATGGCTTTGTACATGACAAGGACAGGGAATAAATGCCTTGGAAACCTAATGAGTAGTGTGGTGGTAGCCACTCCTCCTGCCCACAGTCTGTGCCTGCCACAGCTGCAGGTTGTTTCTCTGGGCCAGCCTGTCCTCCACACCTGACTGAGTACAAACAAGCCAAAGGACAAGGTCCTGCATCTGGGTCAGGCCAACCCCAGGCACAGACCCAGGCTGGGTACAAAGATGGTTGAGAGCAGCCTTGAAGAAAAAGGCTTGGGGGATGCTGATGAGAAGCTCCCCAGGGGCCACCAGTGCCCTCCTGCACAGGCAGCTGTGTGCTGGGCTGCAGCCAGAGGAGTGTTGGGCAGCAGGGCAGGAGAGGGGATTCTGGATTCTGCCCCTGGACTCTGCTCTGCTCAGACCTCACTTCCAATTCTGCCTCCAGTTCTGGAGTCCCCAGCAGAAGGATATGGAACTGTTTAAGCAAGCCCAGAGGAGAGCCACAAGGATGATCCAGGGGCTGGACACCTCTGCTGTGAGGATAGGATGAGGGAGCTGGGATTGTTCAGCCTGGAGAAGGGGACCTTAGAGCTGCATTCCAGGAACTGAAGGGAGCCTACAGGAAAGCTGTAGAGGGACTTTTCCTGAGAGACAGGACAAGGGGGAATGGTTTGAAGCTGAGAGAGAGTAGGTTTAGACTGGAGCTTAGAATCATAGAATCATAGAATCAGTCAGGGTGGGAAGGGACCACAAGGCTCAGCCAGTTCCAACCCCACTGCCATGGCCAGGGACACCTCACACCAGATCAGGCTGGCCAGAGCCTCATCCAGCCTGGCTGCAAACACCTCCAGGGATGGAGCCTCAACCACCTCCCTGGACAACCCATTCCAGGCTCTCACCACTCTCATGGGGAAGAACTTCTTCCTCACATCCAGCCTGAATCTCCCCACTTCCAGCTTTATTCCATTCCCCCCAGTCCTATCACTTCCTGAGATCCTACAAAGTCCCTCCCCAGCTTTCTTGTAGCCCCCTGCAGATACTGGAAGACCACAAGAAGGTCACCTGGGAGCCTTCTCTTCTCCAGACTGAATAGCCCCAACTCTCTCAGTCTGTCCTCATAGGAGAGGTGCTCCAGCCCTCTGCTCATCCTCATGGCCCTTCTCTGGACACCTTCCAGCATAGGGAGAAGTTCTTCAGTACAACAGTGGGGAGACACTGGAACAGACTGCCCAGGGAGATTGTGGATGTTCCTGTCCTGGAGGTGTTCAATGCCAGGCTGGATGAAGCCTTGAGCAACGAAGTCAAGTTGCCCACAGCAGGGAGGTTGGAGAAATGATCCTGAGCTATTCTGTGATTCTCTGATCCTGTGACTCCAGGCACTGCTTACCAGGCTGTCTGCTCAGGCTGTCTGAGATGACAACAGGAGCAGCTCCAAATAGTGTGGTGAACACTGAAGGCAAAGCATTCAGTTGCTGCAGTCATTAATGGTGACCACTTCAACACCACCATAGGCAGACAAGTTGATTCACCACTCAGATGACAGCCTGGGAGCACAGAAAATTAATACAGCATGAGAGAGTGAAAAAGTGAGAGTGGGGAGGAGGAGGAGGAGGTCATTTGCAGCTGCAGAGCCTGAGATGTTTCATGTGTAATGTTCCTTGACTATGAAAAATCCAGCCTGGATTTTAGACTCATAGAATAGGATCACAGAATTGTTTGGGTTGGAAAAAGCCTCCAAGATCAGTGAGTCCAAACATCAACCCGACCCCACCATGGCCATTAAACCGTGTCCCCAGGTGCCATGGCCACACAGCTCTTGAACAGCTCCAGGGCTGGGGACTTCACCCCCTCCCTGGGCAGCCTGCTTTGTGTCTTGAAAGCAACCTTGGGAAGGTCTGCAGGCAGAGCTGGAAGGAAACCTGGGGGAGGAATTGTTCATTCTGCATTTTGCAGGATTATGATAACGTTTTCCTTACAGGTTTTACCAAGTCTCACGAGGAGCAGCTGAGGGAGCTGAGGTTGTTTAGTCTGGAGGAGAAGATGCTGAGGGGAGACCTCATTGCTCTGTAACTCCCTGAGAGGAGACTGCAGTCAGGTGGGGGTTGGGCTCTGCTCTCTAGTCTCAGGTGACAGGAGAGGAAATGTCCTGGAATTGTGCCAGGGGAGGATTAGGTTGGAGATGAGGAAAAATTTCTTTGCTACAAGAGTGGTCAGGGATTGGCACAGGCTGCCCAGGGGGTGGTGGAGTCTCCAGCCCTGGAGGTGTTCAAGTGCCATGGCACTTGGGACCATGGTTGGATGGCCATGGTGGTGTTGGGTTGATGGTTGGACTGGATGACCCTAGAGGGCTTCTCCAACCCAAACCCTCACTGCTTTTGTTCAGAACCCCTCTGATTTTATTCTGTACATTGGTTCTCCCTTTTAAAGCTCAGCTACCACATTCAGGTGATTCTGTACAACAAGAAGATCAGAAAATGGAACCAAGAGAACTAACAAAAGTTGAGGGCTGTCAGGACTTAGAAGATTTCAGAACACAGAAGATTTCATAGAAGAGAGAAGAGCACAGCTGAGGGGTAGGGGTCAAATGGAGGGGGCCAGGCTCTTTTGGGTGGTTCACAGTGATAAGCCAAGGAACAGTGGGTTCAAACTAGAACAGAGAAGATTTCAGCTCAACATCAGGAGAAACTTCTTTCCAGTGAGGGTGACAGAGTCCTGGAGCAGGCTGCCCAGGGAGGTTGTGGAGTCTCCTTCTCTGGAGGCTTTCCAAACCCACCTGGATGCATTCCTGTGTGGACTACCCTAAATGATCCTGCTCTGGCAGGGGGGTTGGAGCTGATGATCTCTGGAGGTCCCTTCCAACCTCTGATATACTGTGAGACTGTGATGCTGTGACTTTCTTGACACTTTTGGAGCTCAGGCTCTGGTTCCTTGATTTCCAAATGCCTCCTAAGAACATCTGAGTGTGCCAAACCTGCTGCAATTACTTGAAGACCAGAGCTTGCCTCTTGGAAATGCTGAGCTCTTTCTTTTTCAAGGTTTGAGTAGCCTGAAGGAGCTGGGACAGGCACTGGGCCAAGGAGACAAGCTAAGAAGGTATAACCTAAGGCAAAATCCCAGCTTGAATAGCCCCAGGGACAAACACAGCCAGGGAAGGGCAGAGGACCTCTCTGGACATAATTGTCTAAGTGAGCCTAAGGAAATTAGCTGCACAATTAGATACTGCACAATTAGGTATTTAATCAGAGCTCCTCCCAGCCCAGGCAGCAGCCTGTGTGCTTTGGGTGTGCTTCAATGCATGGCTGAGCTCTGACCTTGATGTGGAGGTTGAGGACTGAGCTGTTGGAGAGCAGTGAAGGGGGAAAGGACCGCTGGGGGTCCTGGGGGATGGGAGGCTGACCATCAGCCAGCAATGTGCTCTGGTGGCCAAGAAGGCCAAAGCCATTCTGGGGTGGATTAGAAGGGCTGTGGTTAGTCGGTTCAGAGGGGTTCTCCTCCCCCTCTGCTTTGCCCTGGTGAGGCTGCATCTGGAATATTGTGTCCAGTTCTGGAGCCATCAGTTCAAGGACCTCAGGGAACTGCTTGAGAGAGTCCAGCACAGAGCCCCAGAGATGATTAGGGGAGTGGAAGATCTTCCTTAGGAGGAGAGCCTGAGGGAGCTGAGGGCTCTGTAGTTTGGAGAGGAGGAGCCTGGGGGTGACCTCATTGCTGGTGATAAAGATGTGCAGGATGAGTGCCCAGAGGCTGGAGCCAGGCTCTGCTGGGTGATGCCCAATGCCAGCACAAGGGGCAGTGGTGGAAACTGAGCCATAGGAAGTTCCATGGAAACAGGAGGAAATATTTTTTCCCAGTAAGGGTAACAGAGCCCTGGAACAGGCTGCCCAGGGTGGGTGTGAAGTCTTCCTCTCTGGAGATATTCAAGACCCACCTGGATGTGTTCCTGTGTGATCTGCTCTAGGTGCTCCTGCTCTGGCAGGGGGTTGGACTGGATGAGCTTTAGAGGTCTCTTCCAGCCCCTAACATTCTGTGATTCCATGAGATTGAATTCCTTTGGCAGCCACTCAAATCTCACCCCACTCCAAGCAACAGGATTGCACAGACCCCTCCCCAAGAGAGCCTGGGAATCCCCCAGCAGAGGATTTCCTTACCACTCAGCAAATCCTACTTGTTTTTTCAACAGCTCCTTCTTCTGGACAGCCAAAAAGCAAACAAGGAGAGGCAGAGAGGCACAAGACAGAACTGGGCCACTGTAAGAGACTAAATCTTGTCTCTCTTGATGTGAATCAACAAAGATAAAAACACCTTTGCTCCTCACCCAGACAACAGTTGCCCAGGGAGGAGATGCTGAAGAAAAGATCCTCTGGAAGGTCCAACAGAAAGGTTGTTGTGAAGGACCTGTCAGCTCTGCCCACTGCTGGCACTGCTGGCAGTCACATAGGCATTAATGTGACTGGGGTGTGGGCCAAGGGGAGCTGCCACTAACTGAGTAAAAGACACTGAGCCTTAGCAGCTCAGAAAGATAAAAAGACTGAGGGAAAAAAACTTCCCCATGCATCCTGGAAGCAGCAGTCCAGGAACCCTCTCTGTGCCCTAAGTTTTGCCTGCTGTGAGAAGAAAAGAAGGACTCCTGGAGAAGAGAAAAGACATCTTTACTGAAGACACCACATGCTGGAGGCTGCTCAGAGATGGGCTTGGACTTGGGGATCTCTCCCTCCCCTCCTCCAGGGAGGACAGCACAAGCCAACAAGGATGACCTCTCCTCCAAGCCAAAGCAGCAGCAACCTTCCTGGAATACTGCATCCAGTTCTGGGCTCCCCAGGTCAGGAGGGACAGGGATCTGCTGGACAGAGTCCAAGGGAGAGCTAAAAGGATGATTGAGGGACTGGAGCACTGCCTGGGGAGGAGAGGCTGAGAGCCCTGGGGGTGAGAGTCTGGAGAGGAGAAGGCTGAGAGGGATCTGATCAATGTCTATCAATAGCTGAGGGCTGGGGGTCAGGAGGGAGGGGACAGGGACAGGCTCTGCTTATTTGCACCCTGGGATAGGACAAGGGGCAATGATGGAAACTGCAGCACAGGAGGCTCTACCTCAACATGAGGAGGAACTTCTTCACTGTGAGGGTCCCAGAGCACTGGCACAGGCTGCCCAGAGAGGTTGTGGAGTCTCCTTCTCTGGAGACTTTCAAGATCCATCTGGATGTGTTCCTGTGTGACCTGTGCTGGATTCTATGGTCCTGCTCTGGCAGGGGGGTTGGACTGGAAGATCTCCAGAGGTCCTCTCAACCCCCTAACATCCTGTGAGCCTGTGACCCAAATCATCTTTGGGTTGAGGGTGATACAATTCCTTTCCTACTCTCTCTCTCTCTCCCCCTTCTTCTGTTCCATCCACTTTATTCTGGTAATCCATAGCCTGGCTTTTGATCTTTGCCCTCCTTTGTGCCTTTGATTTCACAACAGGGGAATGTTCAAAAAAGAACCAAGGCTCTCTCCCCCTCCAGACCAAGACAGCCACCAAGAGCAACTGGAGGACTGGGCCACTACCAGCAAATGAAGCACTGCTGTGTTCCTAGCTACAAATTCAATCAAAACATCATCAGGTGAATTTCATCATCTTCCAAGCACGACCAGCAAATCCTGCTCCGGCCTCCTTGATAACATTTGTTGTGGGCTGAGCTGCTGCTGCTAACCTACATCTGGGGAGGAATAACAGCAGGCACCAGGACAGGTTAGGGGCTGCCCTGCTGGAAAGCAGCTCCACAGAGAAAGACCTTGGAGTGCTGGTGGGCAGCAAGTTCTCCATGGAACAACAATGTGCTCTTGTGGACAAGAGAGCCAATGGGATCCTGGGATGGATCAAGAAAGGTGTCCAGCAGGGCTGGGGAAGTTCTTCTCCCTCTCTACTCTGCCCTGCTGAGACCACCCCAGCAATCCTGTGTCCAGTTTGGGACTCCCCAGTTCAAGAGAGACAGATACCTGCTGGAGAGAGTCCAAAGGAGAGCCATGAGGATGATTTAGGACTTGAGCTTCTCCCCTGTGGAGAGAGACTGAGACCTCTGGGGCTGTTTAGTCTGGAGAAGAGAAGGCTGAGAGGGGATCTGATCAATGCTTATCAATAGCTGAGGGCTGGGGGGCAAGGGGAGGGGGCCAGGCTCTTTTGGGTGGTGCACAGTGATAAGACAAGGAACAGTGAGTTCAAACTTGAACAGAGAAGCTTTCAGCTCAACATCAGGAGAAACTTCTTTGCGGTGCTGCCCTGGAGCAGGCTGCCCAGGGGGGTTGTGGAGTCTTCTTCTCTGGAGACTTTCCAAACCCACCTGGATGCATTCCTGTGCAGACTACCCTAAGTGCTCCTGCTCTGGCAGTGGGGTTGGACCTGATGATCTCTTGAGGTCCCTTCCAACCTCTGATATCCTCTGAGACTGTGAGGCTGTGATTTTGCTCTGGTTGCCTCCTGGTATCCAATCCCAGCTGACCACACAAGGCCCCCCAGACTCTCCCCTGCCTTCTCTGAACTGGTCCCCAGCTATCTGTGCAAGTAGAAGCTGCACAACATTTTTTCCTCAGCATAAACACACAAAACCAATTTCCACAAGACCACAAAGGGTTTGTGGTGGCTTTTTTTTTCCCCCTCCCTAATCAACCCATTTATTTTGCTAGCTCTGTGTGGATGCTAAGAGAGGATGCTTTTAGGGATGGCTGACTGTAATTATACCAGACAGGAGCAGAGAAGCTGCACTCAGATTCATTCCCTCCACAGCCAGAGCCTTGATTTTTTTCTGGGAATTCAATCTCCATAATGAAGGGGAGGCCTCTGAATGCTGCTGCTACTGCTTTACATCCTCTCATTACAGCCTCAGAGTGCACCCAACAAGTTCAAAGTAAATTCAGCTTCTCTAGGTTGAAGTTACATAAATCATCAGGATGTGTGCTGGAAAAATAGGCACAGAGTTGCTCTTTTGCTTCTCTGCTTTGTCCAGTCCTCTGCTCTGCTCTGCTGGGACTGCATCTGCCCCTGACCTCAAGGGTTCTCTCTGGCTCACCAGGCTGGAGAAGAGCAGGGAAGGACAAGCTCCCAGCTCTGTTTTCTTTGCTCACCTCCACTGCACTGAGAGCATTTGGGGCCAGCTGGATGCTGATCCAGCCCTCAGCATCCCCACAGCTCACTCTCTGATAGAACCACTGAGGTTTTCCTGCAGTGTGTTTTTCCTTTTAAACCCAGGATAATGACCATGCCCTTTCCCTTAGGGAATCATAGAATCAACCAGGTTGGAAGAGACCTCCAAGCTCATCCAGTCCAACTGATCACCCAGCCTTAAGCAATCAACCAGACCATGGCACCAAGTGCCTCATCCAGTCTCCTCTTGAACATCTCCAGGGATGGTGACTCCACCACCTCCCTGGGCAGCACATCCCAATGGGCAATCACCCTCTCTGGGAAGAACTTCCTCCTAACCCCCAGCCTAGACCTTCCCTGGCACAGCTTGAGACTGTGTCCCCTCCTTCTGCTGCTGGGTGCCTGGGAGAAGAGCCCAACCCCCACCTGGCTCCAACCTCCCTTCAGGTAGTTGTAGACAGCAATGAGGTCTGCCCTGAGCCTCCTCTTCTCCAGGCTGAACACCCCCAGCTCCCTCAGCCTCTCCTCACAGGGCTGTGCTCCAGACCCCTCCCCAGCTTTGTTGCCCTTCTCTGGACACCTTCCAGTCCCTCAACATCTCTCTTGAATTGAGGAGCCCAGAACTGGACACAGGACTCAAGGTGTGGCCTGAGCAGTGCTGAGCACAGGGCAGAATAACCTCCCTTGTCCTGCTGGCTACACTATTCCTGATCCAGGCCAGGATGCCATTGGCTCTCCTGGCTGCCTGGGCACACTGCTGGCTCATGTTCAGTACTATCAACCAGCACCCCCAGGTCCCTCTCTGCCTGGCTGCTCTTCAGCCACTCTGTCCCCAGCCTGTAGTGCTGCTTGGGGTTGTTGTGGCCAAGGTGCAGAACCCTGCACTTAGCCTTGTTCAATCTCATCCCATTGGCCTCTGCCCACCCAGCCAGCCTGTCCAGGTCCCTCTGCAGAGCCCTCCTAGCCTCCAACAGCTCAACTCCTGCTCCTAACTTGGTGTCATCTGCAAACTTACTGATGATGGACTCCATCCCCTCATCCAGATCATCAATAAAGATATTGAACAGGATGGGGCCCAGCACTGATCCCTGGGGGACACCAGCAGTGCCTGGCTGCCAGCTGTTGTTCTCAGACTGTCTGCTCTGCTCATGCAAGTGGGAAGCTCCTTCAAGGCAAGGAAATACTCTGCATGTTTTCTCCAGCCCACTCCCTGAGTATTCATGCAACATTGACCTGGAGATGCTGAACTTACTCTGAAGTTGTTTGGTCATTCCTTGTGTGCACCTTCTCCAAGTGGCTAGCAGGACAAGTGAGGTGATTCTGCCTCCCTGCTCTTCTGACAACCAATCTGGGGTACTGCATTCAGTGTGGGGTCCCAACACAAGAAGGACATGAAAATGGTGGAGAGGGTCCAGAGGAGCCCACAAAGATGACCAGAGGGAGGGAGCATGTCCCCTATGGGGCTGAGAGAGTTGGGCTGGAGAATAGAAGGCTCTTGGGAGACCTTAGAGCAGCCTTTCAGGGGCTCCAGGGGAGCTGGGGAGGAACTTGGACAAGGGCTGGGAGTGCCAGGATGAGGAACAATGGCTTTGAGCTGGGAGAGGGGAGACTGAGACTGGAGATGAGGAAGAAATTCTTGAGTGAGGCTGGGGAGACTCTGGCACAGGCTGCCCAGGGAGGCTGTGGCTGCCTCCTGCCTGGAGGTGTTCAAGGCCAGGCTGGATGAGGCTCTGAGCAACCTGGGCTGGTGGGAAGTGTCCGGGCAGGGGGTTGGAGCTGTCTGATCTTTAAGGTCCCTTCCAACCCAACCCATTCTATGACTCTGTGACCTTTATCTACAGGAAAAGGCTCTCATTGAGACACACCCAGCAAAGGATGGGCAGGGACTGAAAGTGCTGCTGCTCAGAGGTGAAGTCACAATCACCAGCAGAGAGCTCTGCTCTGCTTTGGCTTTAGCAGCTCCTTGATTACAGCTACAAAAGATAAGAACTAATTAGCAACCCAGAACACAGGCCTGGGCTCTTGGTGCATGGCAGAATGCTGCAGCTGTGTAGAATGGAAGGAGCTAGAAAATGCAGCTGTGCCTCTGTATTTATTTCAATTAATAGGATGATTAGGGGACTGCAGCACCTCTCTGATGAGGTTTGGGGCTCTCTGAGAGGGTTGGGGCTCTTCAGTCTGGAAAACAGAGTACTGAGGCAGGGAGATCTCATCAGTGCTGATCAATAGGCACAGGGTGGGTGTCAGGGGGATGGGACCAGGTTTTTTTCAGTGGTGCCCAGTGACAGGACAAGGGGCAACAAGGAGCAAACCTGAGCATCAGAAGTTCCATCTGAACAAAAGGAGGAACCTCTTGAATTAAGGGGTGGTGGAGCACTGGAGCAGGCTGCCCAGAGAGGTGGTGGAGTCTCCATCTCTGGAGGCATTCAAACCCCTCCTGTGTGAACTTCTCTAGGTAGACCTGGCCTGGCAGAAGGAGTTGGAGTTGGTGATCTCCAGAAGTCCCTTCCAACCCCTCCCACTCTGTGATTCTGCAATAACCAGTTTTCTACAGGATTCCACTGTCTCTCCCCTCCATGCTGCTACTCCAGGGAGGCTGAAATGTTGATTCCTGGCTTGGTCACACATCACCTTTGCAATATTTGCCCTTTCCATGGGTGTTCTGTGGTGCCATCTGAGCTGACAGGCACTGCCACACTGCACCATTCAGAACAGGCATGGAGCTTCCAAAAATAAACACATGAAAAATACATCCCTGACCCTTGTGTGCAGTAGAGTGCTGCACACAGGCAGACATCCATTAGGGGAAGAGGAACATCACAGAGTGGTTTGTGCTCCCTCCACCTCTCTTCTCCTTCTATCCCTGCCATTATAAACACATTCCAGGTCCAAATTTCTTGGCATTGTTTGGCACCTTCCTCATTTCATCCACCTATTATCTATCTGGGTCTGGGTTGGAAGGGACCTCCCAAGCCCATCCAGTCCCACCCCCTCTGCACTCAGCAAGGACATCCTCAACTAGATCAGGTTGCCCAGAGCCCTGTCCAGCCTCACCTTGAATATCTCCAGGGATAAGAAAGCTGGGGGAGGGACTTTTGACAAGGGCTTGTAGGGACAGGACATGAGGGAAGGGGTTGAAGCTTGAGGAGGAGATATTGAGACTGGAGATGAGGAAGAAATTCTTGAGAGTGAGGGTGGGGAGACACTGGCACAGGCTGCCCAGGGAGGTTGTGGATGACCCTGCCTGGAGGTGTTCAAGGCCAGGCTGGATGAGGCTTTGAGCAGCCTGGGCTGGTGGGAGGTGTCCCTGCCCATGGCAGGGGGTTGGAGCTGGATGAGCTTTAAGGTTCCTTCCAACCTAAACCACTCTGTGAATGTTCTGCATAGCTTTGGAGCGTTGCCAGCAGGCATGCAGGACAAACTCACTGGTGGTGTGACCAAGCTCACAAAGAATCACAGAATGGTTGGGATTGGAAGGGACCTTAAAGCTCATCTAGTTCCAACCCCCCTGCCACAGGCTGGGACACCTGCTAAACCAAGTTGCTCAGTGCCTCATCCAACCTGCCTTTGAAAGCTTCCAGGCTTGGAGCTTCCACAGCTTCCCTGGGCAACCTGTTCCTGTGTCTCACCACCTTCCTGGGGAACAATTTCTTCCTAATGTCTAATCTAAACCCAGCTTCTTCCAGTCTGAAGCCATCAGCCCTTATCCTGTCACTGCACATCTAACCCTCTCCAGCTCTCCTGCAGCCACTTGTCAATACTGGAAGGCTGCTCTGAGGTCTCCCAGGAGCCTTCCCTTCTCCAGGCACAAAGCTCATGCCTGGAGCAATGACCAAGTGAAGAAGCTGCTTAGATTTAAAAATCAGACTTCCTTTTAGTTAGGAAATTATTTCCTACCATAAGTTGAGGCCAGGATGGATGAGGCCTTGAGCAAGCTGGGCTGGTGGGAGGTGTCCCTGCCCATGGCAGGGGGGCTTGGAACTGGATGAGCTTTAATGTCCCTTCCAAGCCAAACCACTCTGTGATTCTGTGATGTCTGGGAACCAATCACATCAACTGGCAAATAAATGTAGTTAAGGGCTGATGGCTTCAAACTGGAGGAAGCTCTGTCCTGTCACTTGGTGTATGTGAGGAGAGACTGATCTCCACCTTGCTCCAACCTCTGCTCCACACTGCACACCCCCAGCTCCCTCCCCAGCCCTCTTCTCCAGACCCTTCCCCACCTTTCTTGCCCTTCTCTGGTCCTGCTCCAGCTCCTCAATGTCCTTCTTGCAGTGAGGAGCCCAGAACTGAACCCAGCACTGCAGCTGTGGCCTCCCCAGTGCCCAGTCCAGGGGCACAATCCCTGCCCTGCTCCTGCTGCCCACACCATTGCTGCTCCAGCCCAGGCTGCTGCTGCCCTTCTTGCCTACCTGGGCACCCCCTGAGCTCATCTCCAGCTTCTGGCACCCAGCACCCCCAGGGCCTTCTCTGCTGGGCACTTTCCAGCCACTCCTCCCCCAGCCTGGAGCCTTCCTGGGGTTGTTGTGGGGTTGTTCTCCAAACCCTTCCCCAGCTCTGTTGCCCTTCTCTGGACCTGCTCCAGTCCCTCAATGTCCTTCTTGTAGTGAAGGTCCCAAAACTGAATCCAGCATCGAGGTATGGCCTCAGCAATGCCCCATCCAGGGGCACAATCCCTGCCCTTCTCCTGCTGACCAGACTGTTGCTCATCCAGGCCTGGATGCTGTTGGTCTTCTTGGCCAGCTGGACACACTGCTGCCTCCGTAAGTTCCCTCTGCAACCTGTTTCCATGGCTCACCACCTTCACAGGGAAGAATTTCTTCCTCCTGTCTAACCTGGAGCAAGCTTCTTGCAGAAGCCATTAGCAGAGAGCTATGAGGTCTCCCCTCAGCCTCCTCTTCTCCAGACTAAACAACTCCAATCCCCTCAGCTGCTCCTCATAAGCTAAACACTTGCAAACCAGACAGATGACTGGAAAGAGGTGAAGAAGGAAGAAAGAGAAGTGGAAACCAAGGAGCAGGAAGTATCCTGGGAATATCCTGGGAATAAATTGTACTGGGAGCAGGGCAAAACCAACCAGCCCAGGGAGGTGGTTGAGGCTCCTTCCCTGGAGATGTTCAAGGTGAGGCTGGACAGGGCTCTGGGCAGCCTGATCTACTTGGGGATATCCCTGCTGAGTGCAGAGAGGTTGGACTGGCTGACCTTTGGAGGTTCCTTCCAGCCTGGGCCATTCTGTGTTTGTATGATTCTGTGACTGGTCATCACGTTCACAGCCTCTGCAGCTGGGTGGATTTAACTTGAGAATTCAATGACCAAGGTCAAAACAAGAGGTAAAAGAAGGGATTTAGCCTTATATGGTCCATGCAGGTTATTTCTATTTCAGTGTAGTGTGAGTGCTCTGCAGCTCCATGAGGCAGCTGGCAGGATTCCCTCCTCAGGGCTGCACTCAGCTGGTAGAGATACTGCAGCTCACAGAAAGATTGCAGAGTGCTTTATGCAGATGATTCCCCCCCCCCCCCCCCCACGATTACAAGAGGCTGTGAGCCAAATCTCTGGCACACTTCACAGTGTAGACTTAAGGAACGACTTAAACTGCCTACAGTCTTCATTGGGGGGATTGAGACACTGGTTGGAATCAGAGAAATAGATTTTTAGGGGTTGGAAGGGACCTCTGGAGATCATTGAGTCCAACCCCCCTGCCAGAGCAGGGTCACCTAGGGCAGGTCACACAGGAACACATCCAGGCACCTTTGGAAAGTCTCCAGAGAGGGAGACTCCACAACCTCCCTGGGCAGCCTGCTCCAGGACTCCTGCATCCACACAGCAAAAATTTTCCTCATGTTGAAGTGGAACTTCCTGGGTTCCAGTTTGTGTCCATTGCCACAGGAAAATATCACTGGGCACCAGGGAAAAGAGCCTGGCCCCTTCTTGTTGGGCAGTGACTGGCTAGAAAGCAGCCCTGAGGAGAGGGACTTGGGGGTGCTGGGGGAGGAGAAGCTCACCAGGAGCTGTCAATGTGCACTTGCAGCCCAGAGAGCCAAGCAGAGCCTGGGCTGCAGCAAGAGAAGTGTGGCCAGCAGGGCCAGGGAGGGGATTCTCCCCCTCTGCTCAGCTGTGGTGAGACCCCACCTGGAGCACTGCATCCAGTTCTGGAGCCTCTATTACAAGAGGGATCTGGAGGTGCTGGAAGGTGTCCAGAGAAGGGCCACCAGGATGAGCAGAGGGCTGGAGCACCTCTCCTATGAGGACAGACTGAGAGAGTTGGGGCTGTTCAGTCTGGAGAAGAGAAGGCTCCCAGGTGACCTTCTTGTGGCCTTCCAGTATCTGAAGGGAGCTCCAAGAAAGCTGGGGAGGGACTTTTTAGGCTATCAGGTAGTGACAGCACTGGGGGGAATGGAATAAAGCTGGAAGTGAGAAGATTCAAACTGGATGTGAGGAAGAAGTTCTTCCCCATGAGAGTGGTGAGAGCCTGGAATGGGTTGTGCAGGGAGGTGGTTGAGGCTCCATCCCTGGAGGTGTTTAAGGCCAGGCTGGATGAGGCTCTGGGTAGCCTGATCTAGAGTGAGGTGTCCCTGCCCATGGCAGGGGGGTTGGAACTGGATGATCCTTGGGGTCCCTTCCAACTCTGACTGATTCTATGATTCTGATTCTTGCCCCCCAGCCCTCAGACACTGATCAGATCCCCTCTCAGCCTTCTCTTCTGCAGGGCTCTCAGTCTTTCTTCACAGGAGAGGTGTTCAAGTCCTGCAATCATCCTCCTGCCTCTCTGTTGGACTCTCTCCAGCAGATCCCTGTCTCTTGAACTGGGGAGCCCAAAACTGGATAGAGTACCCCAGGTGTGGTCTCAGCAGGGCAGAGTAGAGGGGAAGGAGAATACACAGAGTCTTCTTCAGACTACAGCTGACCTCCAGGTTCCTTGGTGAGAACATTCCCCTGCCTTTTTCAGTAGTTCTGAACCCCACAGCTAAACTGTCCCTCCTGCTTTTTTCCCTCAAGGAACAACAGCCAACATTCCCACTGCTTTTCCTTGGCCAGTTCCAGGGATAAACATATGCACCACAAATGTCAAGCATGGAGGACTGCCCATGGTGAGGTCAGGAGATTCTCATATGGTCTAATTGCTTTTTTCATCAGACTGCTTTCAAAATCAATGCTACCACCTCTGCTTCCCAGTTGGTTAACTGGGAAAAGGAAACAGAGCTGCCAGAGGCACTCAGAAGAACATTGCCCCTGCAAAACCAGACCCCTAACACTAAGGTATTTTAGGATTGTGTTTGTCTATGCAACCTTAATTCAGTCACTTGTGCATATTCCTAAGGCTAGACACTGAAATCCTGGCTTCCTTCAAGTCATAAGATCCTAGGAAATTAGGGGTTGGAAGGGACCTTGGGAGATCTTCCAGTCTCACCCCCCTGCCAGAGCAGGACCATAGAATCCAGCACAGGTCACACAGGAACACATCCAGATAGGTCTTGAAAGGCTCCAGAGAAGGAGACTCCACAACTTCTCTGGGCAGCCTATTCCATGGCTCTGGGACCCCCACAGTCAAGAAGTTCCTCCTCATGTTGAGGTGGAACCTCCTGTGCTGAAGTTTCCATCCATTGCCCCTGGTCCTATCATAGGGTGCAACTGAGCAGAGCCTGTCCCTGTCCCTTCCTGACTCCCAGCCCTCAGCTATTGATAGACATTGATCAGATCCCCTCTCAGTTTTCTTCTCTGGGCTATTTGCCATGGACTTAAGGGCTGTGGTCAGTAGGTCAAGATAGGTTCTCCTCCCCCTCTGCTCTGCCCTGGTGAGGCTGCATCTGGAATATTGTGTCCAGTTCTGGGACCTTCAGTTCAAGAAGGACCTCAGGGAACTGCTTGAAAGACTCCAGCACAGAGCCACAAAGATGATTAGGGGAGTGGAAGATCTTCCTTATGAGAAGAGCCTGAGGGAGCTGAGGGCTCTGTAGCTTGGAGAGGAGGAGCCTGAGAGGTGACCTCATTGCTGGGGATAAAGATGTGCAGGATGAGTGCCCAGAGGCTGGAGCCAGGCTCTGCTGGGTGATGCCCAATGCCAGCACAAGGGGCAGTGGTGGAAGCTGAGGTAGAGGAAGTTCCATGGAAACAAGAGGAAAATTTTTTTCCCCGTGAGGGAACACTGGAACAGGCTGCCCAGAGGGGTTGTGAAGTCTTCCTCTCTGGAGATATTCAAGACCCACCTGGATGTGTTCCTGTGTGACCTGCCCTAGGTGCTCCTGCTCTGGCAGGGGGTTGGACTGGATGAGCTTTTGAGGTCCCTCCCAGCCCCTGGCATTCTGTTATCCTGTGATCCTGTGACTTCAGGGATGCCAGGACTTCATTCACAATCTTCACCTACAAGCCTACAGATTTCAGAGGCAGCTTCATGAGGGCCTCTCCTCTTTTGTTCACAGAGCTGTCTGCATGGGAGTGATTTTCCCTTCTGTACATCTGGTGTGTGTTTACTGCAACTGGCTGCCCAGGGAGGAGGTGGAGTCACCATGCCTGCAGGTGCTCAAGAAATGAGTAGCAATGGCACTCCAGGCAATCCCAAGCACAAATCCAGGCTGGGCAGGGACTGGCTGGAGAGCAGCCCTGAGGAGAGGGACTTGGGGGTGCTGGGGGAGGAGAAGCTCACCAGGAGCTGTCAATGTGCTCTTGCAGCCCAGAGAGCCAAGCAGAGCCTGGGCTGCAGCAAGAGAAGTGTGGCCAGCAGGGCCAGGGAGGGGATTCTCCCCCTCTGCTCAGTTCTGCTGAGACCCCACCTGGAGTACTGCATCCAGTTCTGGAGCCTCTGTTACAAGAGGGATCTGGACGTGCTGGAAGGTGTCCAGAGAAGGGCCACCAGGATGAGCAGAGGGCTGGAGCTGCTCTCCTATGAGGACAGACTGAGAGAGTTGTGGCTGTTCTGGAGAGGAGAAGGCTCTGGAGAGGAGAAGGCTCTAGAGAGGAGAAGGCTCTGAGGAGACCTTATTGTGGTCTTCCAGTATCTGAAGGGGGCTCCAAGAAAGCTGGGGAGGGACTTTTTAGGCTATCAGGGAGTGACAGGACTGGGGGGAATGGAATAAAACTGGAAGTGGGGAGATTCAGGCTGGAAGTGAGGAAGAAGTTCTTCCCCATGAGAGTGGTGAGAGCCTGGAATGGGTTGTCCAGGGAGGTGGTTGAGGTCCCATCCCTGGAGGTGTTTGCAGCCAGGCTGGATGAGGCTCTGGGCAGCCTGATGTAGTGTGAGGTGTCCCTGCCCATGGCAGGGGGGTTGGAACTGGATGAGCCTTGTGGTCCCTTCCAACTCTGACTGATTCTATGATTCTGTGATTCTATGACATGGGTTAGTGGCCATGGTGGTGTCAGGTTGAGGGTTGGACTTGAGATCTTGGAGGTCTCCTTCAACTGAAACAATTCTAAGGTTCTACTGCACACATCCAAAGCCTCCCTTGGATGGAGGAATTAAAATTCTTTGTTGTTGTTTTTCATTGCAAAAGCTTCTTTCTCTCCTGAGCCTGCCTTGTGCTATGAAAGCATCTTTAGACTGCTTTTGTGAGGGACCTGAATTAGAAGTTCTCTTTGGTAGGTTGGAACCAGAAGCAGAAAGAAGCAGAATCACACAATGCTAGGGGTTGGGAGGGACCTCTGGAGATCATCCAGGCCAACCCTCTGCCACAGCAGGATCACCCAGGGCAGGCCACACAGGAACACATCCAGGTGGGTTGTGAAAGTCTCCAGAGAAGGAGACTCCACAACCTCCCTTGGCAGCCTGGTCCAGGTTTGCCTAAGCTCTGAATTATGCATTGGTCTGATTTGGTCAGGAATGGTCAGGGTTGCAGAGTCAGAGCAAAGGTGATGTGGATCTCAGCTTCTCTTCGCTCAATTTCTGCAAAGGGAGCTCCACTTATGCCTATTTAGGCATCCAGAATGTAAAGGGCACTCAGATTAGTGGTCACCTATAGAAGGTTTGATAGAACTGCCCAAACTACTGAAGGACATGAAGCAGACAACCAGAAACCTGTCTGCATCTCCTGGACTCAACTCTATAGCATGTGGTGGACAAATGAGGTTCCTCTGAGAGCTAAATACAATGATACCTCCTACCCAGAGGGACTTGGAGGCTTTTTTGTCCCACCTCACTTGGAAGTATCTTGACTATAAAGCTACATGTCCCCTGGTACCATGGCCACAGGGTTCCTGAACAGATCCAGGGATGGTAACTCCACCAGGGATGGTGACTCCACCAGGGATGGTGACTCCACCACCTCCCTCAACATGAGGAGAAACTTTACTGTGAGGATGCTGGAGCCCTGGAGCAGGCTGTCCAGAGAGGTTGTGGAGTCTCCTCTGGAGACTTTCCAAACCTGCCTGGATGTGTTCCTGTGTGGCCTGCCCTAGGTGACCCTGCTCTGGCAGGGAGGTTGGACTCAATGATCTCCAGAGGTCCCTTCCAACCCCTACCATTCTATATTTCTATGATTCCTGTTCAAGAAATGTGTGGCCATGGCACTCTTGGGACATTGTTTGGTGGCCATGGTGGTATGAGGTCAATGCTTGGACTCAATGACCTTTGGGGTCTTTTCCAACCAAAACAATTCTGTTACTCTGTGACCTAACACCTCCAGGGATGGGGACTCCACCACCTCTCTGGGCAGCCTTTTCCAATCCCAGACCACTCTTACAGGAAAGAAACAATTCCTAATCTCCAACCTAAACCTTCTCAGCACAGCTTGAGGCCATTACCCCTTGCCTTGCCCTTAGTTCCTCCAGTTAGTTGCCTACAGCTTTACACTGTGGTTGTAAATGGAGAACAATTTCTCCCTAAATGTCAGTGAGTTTCTGTTCCCCTTCCTTACCCTCAGGAGAAGGCTCTAACTGAGACTCATCCAGCAGCCACTGCCAAGGATATGCAGGGACTGAAAGTGCTGCTGCTCTGAGGCTGGTAAAGGTTAATTCACAAACATCAGAAGAGAGCTCTGCTCTGCTTTAGCTTTAGCAGCTCAATTTCAGGCCATTTCCTCCAGTTCCAATACCTGACATTAAGGAGCAGAGCCCAACCCCCAGCTCACTGCAGCCTCCTCTCAGGAGCTGTAGAGAGCAATGAGGTCTCCCTCAGCCTCCTCTGCTCCACACTAACCACCTCCAGCTCCCTCAGCTGCTCCTCCCCAGCCCTCTTCTCCAGACCCTTCCACACCTTTCTTGCCCTTCTCTGGCCCTGCTCCAGCTCCTCAATGTCCTTCTTGCAGTGAGGAGCCCAGAACTGAACCCAGCACTGCAGCTGTGGCCTCACACACATCAATCACTTCCCTACTCCTCCTTAGATCCTTCAGACTCTTTACCTGCCCCTTCCTCTCCTTTAAAGGCACAACTGGAGTGCACTTTAAGATTGTGTGGGAACCAGTTTGAGGCAGGACCTGCTGCAGCCCCATTCTTGAGACCACCATCAGTAAGTTTGCAGATGACACCAAGTTGGGGGCAGGAGTTGAGCTGTTAGAGGGTAGGAGAGGAAAGGTTTTTCCCTCCTCCACTCCTCTTAGAATTCATTAAACCAACTTTGCAGAAGCACCTGATTGTTCCCTTCTCTTCAGTTGTCTCAGAGTTGGAAATGCAAATGAACCCTGCCAGGAAGAAAATTTTGGGCTCCTGACTGAGTCCCTTTCCCAGTTTCTATTCAGAGTTCTTGTGTGATCCAAACATGCCCAGACTAGAAATGGTTTGCATTCCACATCTGATTCTGAACGTTCACAGAAGGAAGTCAGGAATAGGGGATTGAGTCCACCATTAGTAAGTTTGCAGATGACACCAAGTTGGGGGCAGGAATTAGAGGGTAGGAGGCTCTCTAGAGGGACCTTGCCAGGCTGGACAGATGGGCAGAGTCCAACAGGATGGCATTTAACAAGTTCAAGTGCCAGATGCTTCACTTTGGTCACAACAACCTCATGCAGAACTACAGGCTGGGGACAGAGTGGCTGAGAGCAGCCAGGCAGAAAGGGACCTGGGGGTGCTGGGTGACAGCAGCTGAACATGAGCCAGCAGTGTGCCCAGGTGGCCAAGAAGGCCAATGGCATCCTGGCCTGCATCAGGAATAGTGTGGCCAGCAGGAGCAGGGAAGTCATTGTGCCATGGACTCAGCACTGCTCAGGCCACACCTTGAGTCCTGTGTCCAGTTCTGGGCTCCTCAATTCAAGAAGGACATTGAGAAATTTGAACTGTCCAGAGAAGGGCAATGAGGATGGGGAGGGATCTGGAGCACAGCCCTGTGAGGAGAGGCTGAGGGAGCTGGGACTGTTTAGCCTGGAGAAGAGGAGGCTCAGGGGAGACCTCATTGCTGTCTACAACTACCTGAAGGGAGGTTGGAGCCAGGTGGGGGTTGGGCTCTTCTCCCAGGCAAGCAGCAGCAGAACAAGAGGACACAGTCTCAAGCTGTGCCAGGGGAGGTTTAGGCTGGAGGTGAGGAGAAAGTTCTTGCCAGAAAGAGAAATTGGCCATGGGATGTGCTGCCCAGGGAGGTGGTGGAATCACCATCCCTGGAGGGGTTCAAGAAAGGATTGGATGTGGCACTTGGAGCCAGGGTTTAGTTAGTCATGAGGTGCTGGGTGATAGGCTGGACTTGATGATCTCTGAGGTCTTTTCCAACCTTGTTGATTCAATGAAAACTGAACCCAGGATATAATTGGCCTGCATTGGTGCCTAAGAAAATAAAAGGACAATTAAAAGCTGCCAGCTGGAGATTCACTGAGTTCTGCATGGGTGCAAAATGCAGCAAAGGCAGCAGGAGAGCTCTCAGGCAGATGAGCAGCTGCCCACCATGCATCTGCTGAAGCCTGCTGTGATGTTCCAGCACAGCTCTGCATGAGGGATTTACTGATCTAACACTTGTTCATCCTTCTTAAAGTGCCCCTGTGACATCAGCTCTGACTGCTCTCATTGATTAACTCTCTGAATCTGTCTCTGTGAAGCATCTTACCCAGGGCTTTGGGGGATTGGTAAATGAAATGAATGATTTAGGGACAAACTGATGGGGAGGAATCAATTCACTAACACTGCAGGGAGAATGTATGCACAGAACAGGCTTGGAAGTGGTTTGTGGCAGTCAGAAGTCAAGACTTGGAGCTGTCACAGGATGCTGTTGATAACAGAGATCATAAAGAGCTACTCTAGGAGTTTATATAGCCCCAGATGCACTCCATTCATATCTAAATGATAAGTCAGGAATCACCACAGCATCATAAAATGGGTTGGGTTTGAAGGGACCTTAAAGATCCTTGCAGCCTCCATGGCTTCCCTGGGCAACCTATTCCACTCCCTCATGGGGAAGAAGTTCTTCCTAATGCCAAGTCTAAATCCATCTGCTTCCAGTTTGAAGCCATTGCCCCTGCTCCTGTCCCTGCAGACCTTTGCAGTCTCTCTCTGTCCCTCCTGTAGCACCCTTCAGGTCCTGGCAGGCTGCTATTAGGTCTCCCTGGAGCCTTCTCCTCTCCAGGCTGAACACCCCCAGCTCCCTCAGCCTGTCCTCACAGCAGAGCTGTTCCAACCCCCTGCTCATTCTCATGGCCTCCTCTGGACCTGCTCCATCAGCTCCAGGTCCTTCCTGTGTTGAGGACTCCAGACGGTAAACTGCAGATGGCAAAAGGTAACAGGACTGAAGTTCCTCTGGGATCATGAATATTATCACAGCATCATAGAATGCTTTGGGTTGGAAGGGACTTTAAAAATCATCTCATTCCAAACCCCTGCAGGGATAGGTAGGTCACTATTAGGTCTTCCCAGAACCTCCTCTTCTCCAGGCTGAACAACCCCAGCTCCCTCAGCCTGTCTTCCAGAGAGTGGAACAGAGCTCAGAGACCTAAAAGCCAATGGACCTCCTCAGAAGACAGGACCCATCCTACCTTTGAAATTGCATCCAGGTGCTTAGAAATCTGCATTGCCAGCAAGGGAAGAGCTGAGTGAATGTTTGCATCCTTCCTGAACTCAGCATCAGGTAACAGACTGAGTGCTCACCCAAGGCTGAGCAGTGCAGCTGGAAGCCTGAGGGAACCCCCCTGGAAAGGTCAGAGTGTACTTGAGGTGATGCAAGCTCAAATGCAAGCTCAAAGGTTAGGCACCCTGCACACCACCCACAGGCTGTGCCTGCCTGCAAAGCCTGCAACAACCCCCCCCAGCTGATCCTAGCCTAGGGCCCTGTTATTTATTGTATTCATTTCCAAATCTGGGTCTGCAAACAGCTCTCCTGTGACACCAGGGCAGGCCCTGCTGGGCACCATCAAGCCATGGATACGTTGTCACTGGATTATAGTCACTTGGTTGGAAAAGAGCTTCAGATGACCAAGTCCAACCATAACCTAACACCTCCCTGTACACAGCTCTTAGGCCATGGCCCCACGCTCCTCATCCAAATGTCCTTTAACTGTCACCAAGGATGAAGTCTCCAATGCTATCCAGTGCAGCCTGTTCCAGTCCTTGAGCACTCTTGCAGCAAAGACATTTTTTCTAACCTCCAATCCAACCCAACCCTCCCCTGGAACAATTTCAGGCACAATTTCCTCTCCTTCTGTCACCTGAGACTAGGGATCAGAGCCCAACCCCCACCTTACTCCAACCTCCTTTCATAGAATTTTAGAATCATTAAGGTTGGAAAAGACCTTCAAGATCATCAAATACAACCATAACCAAACTACCATGACCACAAAACACTGTCCTTAAGCACCACACCTACACAGGGTTCTTGAACACCTCCAGGGATGGGGACTCCACCACCTCCCTGGGCAGCCTCTTCCAATCCCTGACCACTCTTGCAGCAAAGAAAATTTTCCTCACCTCCAACCTAAACTTCCCCTGGGATAATTTAAGCTCTTAAGACCATTTTCCTCTTGTCCTATCACTAGTTAGTTGGGAGGAGAGACCAACACTGGCCTCTCAACCTCAGCTTCACCTTCAACTTCAACCTCAGCACATCTCAACCTCCTTTTAGATAGTTGTAGAGATCAAGTCTAAAATCTGGGTTTGGTTTGAAAAGCAAAGAAGAGTTTGGCTTCCATCATTGTATACTAGGGAAAGAAAAAAAGCTAGCAATGAAAATGAGGTCTGATTTCAGCAGAGAAAATGAGACAAGACACTCAGTGGGCTTGTAAAACTGACAGAGGGAAGTGATAAGCTCCTGTTCCACTCTGACTCTCCTTTTTGAAGTCAGCTCTAGACCCCAGCATTCTGGCTCTGAATGCACACACCAGGACTGAGCTCCTTCCACTGTTCCATCACACAAAGCAACAACCTCCCAAGGCAGGAAGGATCAAGGACTCTCACCTCTAGTGCTCACCTGAGCCTGAGCAAAGACAGAGATGCATTGGAGGCTTTTTCATTCCACTCTGTTTGGACTCAACAGAATAATTCACAAGAACTTCACCCAAAGACACAAACCAGATGGAAAACTAAGCAGCATCAGGAAATCTGTCTTGGTTAACAGGAGTTCCTCACACACATTCTGGCTTTCCACACCCTTACCTGTGGTAGCACTGGAAACAGTTGGCCACTGCTGCTCAGGCCCTCCTGGTCCTCCACGTAGGACTCCAGCCTCCTCCACATGCACAGCACTGCATGAGCAGAGAACAGAGTTAGGATCTCCCCTCTGCCCTGGGCTGTATAAACATTCCATTTGCTTGCTGCTCTTCAAGGGTTGTAACTCTCTGTTGCTGTGCAGCTGCTGCTAGAGTATTGCATGAGGCTACCACATTCTGCTGGGGCATTGGAGATCTAGGCTGAGACCCTGGGGCTGGTTAGTCTGGAGAGGAGAAGACTGAGAGGGGATCTGAGCAATGTCTATCAATAGCTGAGGGCTGGGAGTCAGGAAGGAAGGGACAGGGACAGGCCAGGACAGAGAGGCCCAGAACTGGACACAATACTCCAGATATGGCCTTACCAGGGCAGAGCAGAGGGGGAGGAGAACCTCTCTTCACCTACTAACCACAGCCCTTAAGTCCATGGCAAATAGCCCAGAGGAGAAAACTGAGAGGGGATCTGATCAATGTCTATCAATAGCTGAGGGCTGGGAGTCAGGAAGGGACAGGGACAGCCTCTGCTGTCACCCTGTGACAGGACAAGGGGCAAGGGATGGAAACTCCAGCACAGGAGGTTCCACCTCAACATGAGGAGGAACTTCTTGACTGGGAGGGTCCCAGAGCCCAGGAACAGGCTGCCCAGAGAAGTTGTGGAGTCTCCTTCTCTGGAGACTTCCCAGCCCTGTCTGGATGTGTTCCTGTGTGACCTGTGCTGGATTCTATGGTCCTGCTCTGGCAGGGGGGTTGGACTGGAAGATCCCCAGAGGTCCCTTCCAACCCCTAACATCCTGTTTGCAAAACTATCTTTGATCATTTACTGAAGCACATCTGTGGAACAATTCACAAAGGAACCTCCCAGCAGGACACTGCTTTTGTTGACCAGGTGCTGCTAACAAGGAAGTTACACATGGTCTTGGCTGCTAGTCACAGTGAAGAACTTCCTCCTGATGTCCAACCTAAACCTGCCCTGCTCCAGCTTCAAACCCTTGCCCCTCATCCTGCCACTACCAGGCCTTCTGGACAGTCCCTCCCCAGCCTTCCCTGTTCAGAAGGGGCTGTGGGGAGAGGACCAGGGGCAAGGGTTTGAAGCTGGAGGAGGGCAGATGTAGGTTTGACATCAGGAGGAAGTTCTGCACAACGAGGGTGGGGAGACACTGAACAGGCTGCCCAGGGAGGGGGTTGAGGTCCTGTTCTTTCCAGCTTCTTTGCTCTAGCTGCTGCTAGCAGGTGGTTGTTGCTTGGCTGTCACTTCCCTTGGCTGTGTTCTTGTTGTGGCTAAGTACTAACAAGCTGCTCTCTGCTTTTCTCCTCTTTCTGTCTCCCTTGTACAGGGGGGGAAGAAGGGGAAGCTGTTGGTAACCTCCTGCTTTTGTCCAGGGGGGGAGGGTTCTTCTGTGGGTTATAAATTGTAAATCTATGTAAATATTGGATATTTTGTACATATTCATTGCATTTCACAGCTCTGGGGATTAGTTTTGCTTGCAAATAGAACTTCATTTGCTTTCCAACTGAGCTGGTCTGGCAATTTTATTTGGGGGGTGGGGGGGGGTGTTCATTTCAACCCATAACATCCTTTTATGGGGGGGAGGGGAAGGGAGAAGTTGGTAGCCTCCTGGTTTTATCCAGAGGGAGGTCTCTGTGTGGTTCATAAGTTGCAAATGGAAGTAAACTATTGTGTATTTTGTACCCATTCACTGCATTGCATGTTTCCAGATTTTAGTTTGCTTGTAAATAGAGCTTCATTTGCTTCCAAAACCTTCTGAGCTACTCTGGCCATTTATTTTGGGGGGTAATTCTCCAAATTCTTGCTGGGGGCTATGTGTGATTACCAAGTAGAGGACTTGGTGGGTTTGGTAAAGGCCTTGCAAAGTAGAGGACTTGCAAAGATTTGGACCCAGATTCGCTTTTCCTTCTTCCCAACCCCCTCTCCCCTCTTCAAAAGGTCCTTTAAACTGCACTAATCATCTTGACTGCTTAATAAACTTGACTGCAGGCACAGCACTTTGGTGGTAATGAGAGACAAGATGGCAAAAAAACATCAATGCTGCAGGCAACCTATGGAAAGGGAATCAGCATTGATGACTGCAAGCAGCTTTAAAGTAAACAGAAGGTGTATAAGCACAGTTAAATAATTCAATAATTGGAGCAATTATGCCTTGACAGTCAATGTAGGGGGGGGAAAAACCAAAAAGGCAGGAGGTAAACACAAAATAAAAAGGCACAGATCTGTGGAAGCAAAATAAGAGCATAAGATGCAGACAGCCTGGATCTGTAATGCTTGGAGCAGACCTCAGGAGCAGAACTCAGGAGCTTTCCATCTCAACCCACAGATATCCTCAGTTTAAGGCATCAGAGGAGCCAGGCAGCTCTGCCCATTCCACAGAGGACACAGAATTTCCCCTCCCAGTGGAGAAACATCCTTACATACCTTTGCATTCCTGCCCGGAGGGAAGCAGAGTAGCGCCAGTCAGGGTTGGGTTGCTTTGGCTGCAGAAACAAAAGGCCAAGACAAGGTCATTAACGTGGGGCAGACACTGCTGCAAAGCTGCTGCAGCTGCCTAGGTCTCACAGATCCACAGCATGGGCTGGGTGGGAAGGGACCTTGAAGATCAGCCAGTTCCAACCCCCTGCCACGGGCAGGGACACCTCCCACCAGCCCACGGTGCTGAAGGCTTCATCCAGCTTGGCCTCCAGGGAGGGGGCAGCCACAGCCTCCCTGGGCAACCTGTTCCTTCCTCACTGGGAAGAATTTCTTCCCATTGTCCAGAAGAGTCTACGTGGGGCTGTGTTACACTTTGAAGGGGGAACCTTAGCCTAGATCCTGACTGCAAAGACTGAAAGTAAAATAAATTTCCATCGGATGCAATAGGAAAATAATGCTGAGGGCTATGGAATTCATTGGATTGTCAATGGGATATAGAGCAGAGGCAGGAACAGTTCCTTCTCCTCTCTTCTTCTGTTTCTTCTGCTTGCAACTTCTCTCTCTCTCCCCCGTGGCCTTGTCAGGGTAATCTCTGCTTTAGTTACTGTGTGAGGTAATAGGAAGGAGGGAGGGAGTGGGGGAGGAGCTGAACACATCCCCTGGATCCATCCAGGGGGGTTCTGAGGAGTTTCTGTGTTGTTTATCAAGTGGAAATATCTCTCTCTTGTACATCTATTGTGTAACTTGCACACATTCATTGCATTTCATATCTCTAGACTTTAGTTTCCTTGTAACTAGAGCTTCAGTTGCTTCCATCCCAACCTCAGCTGCTCTGGCAATTTCTTTTGGGGGTAGTTTCCTCCTAATTAGTTGGGGGGGTGTAATTTCAACCCACCACAGGCTGCTGCATTTTTGTGACCATTCAGAGCTGCCACATAGGAAGACTTTCCAGAGAGGCACACAAAGGGTGGGTGGCTCTGTAGCAGAGGAACTTGTTGGCATGCTAAGGCCTTTGGCTAGAGATGATCTCTGTGGAATGACATTTAGTGCTGGCAAGTGGTGGGCAGCTACTTCCTATATTCATCACCATTCTGGGCACAGCAACTAAAAGCCATCATCAATCCAGAGCAGACATTGCCTCTTTACCTGCTAAGCTGAGGAAACTCAAACTGAAGAGCAGCTGCCTGGGGATATATGAAACAGACTCTCCCTGCCCTGCCAAGGGACCCTGGGGGGGTGACCTCTCTGCTGTGAGGTTTCTGCTGGCATTTAGTGCACTGCAGAGGACTGCTCTGGGTTGTATCAGATTTGCAGAGACTCACACCCCCCACCCTGCAGCACTGCATCCAGTTCTGGGGTCCCCCACAAAAGAGGGACAGAGAACTGCTGGAGCAGGTCCAGAGGAGGCCGTGAAGATGGTTAGAGGGCTGGAGAACCTCTGCTGTGGGGATGGGCTGAAAGAGTTAGGGCTGTGGAGCCTGGAGAAGAGAAGGCTCCAGGGAGATCTTAGAGAAGCTTTCCAGTACCTGAAGGAGGCTCCAGGAGAGCTGGGGAGGGACTTTGGACAAGGGCTGGGAGTGTCAGGATGAGGGAGAATGGCTTTGAGCTGGGAGAGGGGAGTTTGAGACTGGGGTTGTGGAAGAAATTCTTTCCAGTGAGGGTGGGGAGACACTGGCACAGGCTGCCCAGGGAGGCTGTGGCTGCCTCCTCCCTGGAGGTGTTCAGTGCCAGGTTGAACAGGGCCATGAGCAAGGGGTTGGAACTGGCTGAGCTTTAAGATCCCTTCCAACCCAACCCACAGGATTCTATGAATGTCTTTTATAAAGGACAGAAGTGCTCTGCTGAAGAACTACTACATTCTCCATATTCAGGAGAAGAAATAAAGAGGTAGAAGGGGGAAAATATGAAAAATGAGCTCTGATTTTTCATGAATTGTTCAATTAACTTCAGGCAAGACCTTGAACTCTGGAGAGGAAAAAATGTGGATCCACAGGATCAGGTTGGGAATACACAAAGAGCCACACCAGACTCTGAGGACTGGTGAGATAAGATGCTCAGGTGGGCAGGAGAGTTCCAGCTTCACTCTTGGACCAACAAACCTCAGCACATGCAGGAGGATGGCTTGCAAAATGAAAAGATAATTAACCAATCCTCTGTTGCTCAAAGAAATTGCTCCAGAAAAATCTGTCAGGGGACCACCAGACTCATTTTCAGCTCCAACCAATGGTTGCAGGCTTCAGGTGCCTTAAAACAAAGCCCTAAGCATCCAGCAAGGTGATTTCTCAGGATTCTCCAGAAGTTATTCTGGAGGTGGTACCACAGCCAGGGCTTAACTTCAGGCACTTGAATTCCAGGAGACAACTTGTGTCCAGAAACATAATGGACTCCACTCACTCCTGGGCTGTCTTGGCCAGTGCCAAACACACAAATAATATATGACAGTAATGGTTTCATTCTCTGCAAGATACTGGAGCCAGATCAGGAAAGAATTTTGTCCCATTACTTGGAAGAGAAAAAAAAAAAAAGAGGGTTGAATATCCTGAATTATTTAAAGCCAACTCTGGGTTTCCTCTGGAGGCCTGAGGTCTGCTTTGCCCTGGATCAATAGGTTTGATGCAAATCAAAACTGGAGCAATTACAACTCACACTGTGCTTCTGTCACCATTATTTCCCAGCTCCAGCACCACTCAGGCCTGAGCTGCTCTTGGATGCTGCACAGCCCTGGTAGTCTTTATGGTCTGACTTACACAACAGGGAGAAGGCTGCTGTTTGCAACCACACATTAAGCATCTGTGCTAGCAGTTTCCTTCCCATTTAGTCCCCCAGTTCCCTGGCATGCTCAGGTTCTGCTGAGTGTAGCAGAAAGAGGCTTGACAAGGAGCCTGTTATGCATGCTTCTAGTATTTTCTGCTTCATTCCATTTTTGGCCCCAGTCCCAGGGATGTCAAAGCAACTCTTAAAGTCAACCATGCAGGAATAGCCAATGCAGGAGGGTAGAAAAGAGCACACATTGCTCAGATCCTCTCCTGGGTTTGCTTTTCTTGAGGCATGAAGGGTGCTGACACCACAAGGTCTGACTTGTCCTCTGCTGGGCATTTTCTCCTAGCAGGGGTACTGCCAGGCTGGGGATGGGAAAGAGCCTGTGCTCTGGTTTTGCTGTTGGAGAGGTGCAGGGTGGTGATTGGTACAGTGAGAGGAGGAGGAAGGTGAAACAGCCCCAGGTAAAACAGAAATGAAGGGAGATCATCTCAAAGAGCTGGAAGAGCCTGAGTTGGGTGGGAGTGAGAAAAGAGGGCAGCAGCCACATGCTTACAGTATAGAGGTTTTTGTTTTCAGCTGAGAGCTTTCAAGCTCTTGGCCAGAAGACAAAAATCTGTGTTGTGTAGCAGTGGGAACCTGCAGACAGCAGATCAGAAATGAGAGAGGATGGCAGGAGGAAGTCATCAGTTAGAAATCCATTGCTCATTCACTCCAGTGTTCACCATGGCAATAGGACAGCAACAGCAGCAAACAGGAGCTGTGGCATCTTCCAAGGTTGCTATCCAGAAGCTGTGGCACTTTAGAATTGCTCCCAAACAGTTCTCTGGTTGCTGCTACTCTCTCCAGCAGATCCCTGTCCCTCTTGAACTGGGGAGCCCAGAGCTGGATGCAATATTCCAGGTGAGGTCCCAGCAGGGCAGAGCAGAGGGGGAGAAGAACTTCCCTGGCTCTGCTGGACACACTCTGAATGCCCCCAGGACCCCCTTGGCCTTCTTGGCCCCCAGGGCTCATTGCTGTCCCATGCAGAACTTGCTGCCCACCAGCACTGCCAGCTCCTTCTCCTTGGGGCTGCTCTCCAGCAGATCCCCTCCCAACCTGTCCTGCTGCAGTTTCTTCTTCCTGCCCAGCTGCAGGACTCTGCACTCATCCCTGTTGAACCTCATTTGGTTCCTCTGTGCCCAGCCCTCAGCCTCTCCAAGTCTCTGAATGGCCTCACAGCCTTCAGGTGTCTCAGCCAAGCCTCCCAGTTTGGTATCAGCAGCAAACTCTCTGAGCAGACTCTGTCTGTCTGTCTGTCCCCTCATCAATGTCATTGATGAAGATGTTGAACAGGACAGGACCCAGCACTGCTCCCTGGGGGACTCCACTGGTCACAGCTCCCCAGCTGGCCCTGGCACCACTGACCACCACCCTTTGGGCTCTCTTGTCTCAGCAGTTCCTGCTCCTTCTCACTGCCTGCTCTGCTATCTCCTCACCTCCTGAGCTTGCTCACAAGGATGTTATGGGAGGCAGTGTCCAAAGCCTTACTAAGGTCAAGGCAGACTACACAGAATCATAAAATCATTCAGGTGGGAAAAGAGTGAGGGAGGTAAGGCAGCATGGCCTGGGGGCTGCTGCAGGGGGGATCTGCCCAGGGGCATCTGTCCAGAGGGATCTGTCCAGGGGGATCTGTCCAGGGGCATCTGTGCAGGGGGATCTGTCCAGGGGATCTGTCCAGGGGCATCTGTCCAGGGGAATCTGTCCAGGTTGGTGCCTGGGCTCCTGTCTAGTTTTAGATGCAAATATATTTTTTTTCTATCTTTATTACCTTTTATGCTTTTTGCATTTAGTTTGTTTGGTTTTGTTGGTTTGTTTTTTTTTTTTTTTTTTTTCTAAATAATGATTTCATTTTACTTCCAGGTTCTGTGCAGTGTGGTAATCTACTTCTTGAGGTAAATTCCAGATTTTTCTGTGGTGTGGTGCAACACGAAAGCACCACACCTGCAAAGCCCTGTCAAGTGTAGCTGTGTCAGAGATCAGCACCACCAGGAGAAGGTACAGCTGGCCAGGAAGCACACAGAGGAAGCACAAAGAGGAACACAGACTCTGAAGTGGTCCAGATGCTTCCCAGTTGGATATCCCAATGCTCTCACCACGTCACACAATGCTGAGAAAGATATTCTGGTTCCTTTTACCTCCCCAGCTCATTACAAGACCTTGGTTATCCCATGCCAGCCACTCCATTCACTGAATCTTAGGTGCCATTTCCCTCAGAGATTTTTGGAAGCCACATATCAAGCCCAGTAGCCCTGCCCTTGCCACTCATCACCACACAACCAGGCACAGAAGTGCCCAACCATTCCCTGTTTCTCCCCCCACCTGCTTTCTCCTCTTCAGTAACAGCACACAGCATCAGAGCTGCCAAGTGAGTCAGAGCCTCCCCAGGAGCTGGAGGTGGTTGTCACTGCACCAGCTTCACAGACACAGAATCACAGGTTGGAAGGGACCCTCAAAGCTCATCTTGTCCAACCCCCCTGCAGTCAGCAGGGACACCTCCAGCTACAGCAGGCTGCCCAGGGTCACAGGGATTCTGATCTTGAATGTCCCCAAGAGCAGGACCTCAACCCCCTCCCTGGGCAGCCTGTTCCAGTGTCTCCCCAACCTGACTGTGCAGAACTTCCTCCTGATGTCCAACCTAAATCTCCCCTGCTCCAGTTTCAAACCATTGCCCTTTGTCCTATCCCCACAGCCCCTCAGGACAGTCCCTCCCCAGCCTGCCTGTAGATCCCCTTCAGATACTGAAGTGCAGCTCTAAGGTCTCCCTGGAGCCTTCTCTTCTCCAGACTGAACAGCCCCAACTCTCCCAGACTCTTTACAGCAGAGGTTCTCCAGCCCTCTGATCATGTTTATGGCCCTCTGCCTCTGGACCTGCTCCATCAGATCAATGGCCTTGTGTTGGGGGCCCCAGCCCTGCAGGTGGGGTCTCCCCAGATCAGAGCAGAGGGGCAGGATCCTCTCTCTCCAGCTCTGCCCACACTGCTTTGGATGCAGCCCAGGCTGCCCTTGGCCTTCTGTGCTGCCAGTGACCATTGCTGGCTCCTGTCCAGCTTCTGCCCCCCCATCACCCCCAAGTCCTTCTCCTCAGGGCTGCTCTCAATTTCATCATTCCCCAGCCTGGATTGATATTGAGGATTGCCCTGACCCTGGTGCAGGATCTTGCTCTTTGCCTTATTGAACCTCATGAGAGCCTCCTCAATCCACCTCCCCAGCTTGTCCAGGTCCCTCTGGATGGAACCCACCCCATCCTTCAGTCTTATCAACCACCCTACTCAGCTTGCTATCATCAGCACACCTGCTGAGGCTGCCTCAATCTCACTGTACCACTGATGAAGCTATTGAACAGCACTGGTCCCAGTACAGACCCCTTGAGGGGCACCACTTGTCACCTAACACTTTGCTCCTGCTCATTCCTCCAGGCACTGGGGTTACATTCTGCCAGCCACTTACCTACAAGCATGAATGAGACCAGCTGCAACCAACCAGCTGGGAAGTCTGATGGAGAAAGGGGAAGTATAGCAGAAGAAAATGGAGCTGCAAAACATCACTCGCTTCCAGACTGCACAAGCAGGGGGAAGTGAATCCTGCACCACTGGGTCGTGGAGAACAGATGTAGCTGAAAGCACATTGACACAAACAGAACCTAAGGGCACACTAGAGAGTGCCCAACAGGGGCTGCAAGGATGATGAAGGGACTGGGAAAATCTCTGTGCTGAGAAAAGGTTGAGAGCCCTGGGACTAGAGAGCCTGGAGAAGAGGAGGCTGAGAGGAGACCTTATTAGTGGCTGCAAATATCTGCAGGGTGGGTGGCCAGGCACTGCTTGGTGGTGCCCAGTGTCAGGACATAAACTGGAACCCAGAAAGTTCCACCTCAACATGAGGAGAAAATTCTTTGCTGTGAGGATGCTGGAGACCTGGAGCAGCCTGCCCTGAGAGGTTGTGGAGTCTCCTTCTCTGGAGGCTTTCAAGACCCACCTGGATGTGTTCCTGTGTGACCCTGCTCTGGCAGGGGGGTTGGACTCAGTGATCTCTGGGGGTCCCTTCCAACCCTTGCCATTCTATGATTTTGCTCACTTCTCTTTTTTAGCTGATACTTGAACACATCAGGATTTGTCCCTGGGATCAAAGGAATTTCTGCTAGGTTTCTTATTCCTGTTGTCTGGGTTTTGTCCTCTCCCTGCAAAGCCTCCTGTTCATGTCTGTGGCTGTCAGAAGCAGACCTGGCTCAAGGTGCAGAAGCATGAATCAAACATTTACAAACAGTTACCAGCTGCTGAGACTGCTAAAAACATCCTGCTCGCTTCCTGTTGGCACACAAATGCAGGACAGAACCACACCAGGTCCATTTGTCAGAGATATTCCCTTTGAAGCAAGAACCAAAGGGTCCCTGACCCCATACAGCTCTGCTTATTTTCCAGGGAGATAATGCTGACAGGTGTGGGGAAAGAGAGGCTTCTATTCATGGACTCATCACAGAATCATAGAATCAACAAGGCTGGAAAAGACCTCAGAGATCATCAAGTCCAACCTATCACCCAGCACCTCATGACTACCTAAACCATGTCACCAAGTGCCACCTCCAATCCCCTCTTGAACACCTCCAGGGATGGTGACTCCACCACCTCCCTGGGCAGCACATTCCAATGGCCAACCACTCTCTCTGTGAGGAACTTTCTCCTCACCTCAAGCCTAAACCTCCCCTGCACAGCTTGAGACTGTGTCCTCTTGTTCTGCTGCTGGTTGCCTGGGAGAAGAGCCCAACCCCCTCCTGGCTCCAACCTCCCTTCAGGTAGTTGTAGACAACAATGAGGTCTGCCCTGAGCCTCCTCTTCTCCAGGCTGAACACCCCCAGCTCCCTCAGCCTCTCCTCACAGGGCTGTGCTCCAGATCCCTCCCCAGCTTTGTTGCCCTTCTCTGGACACCTTCCAGTCCCTCAACATCTCTCTTGAACTGAGGAGCCCAGAACTGGACACAGGACTCAAGGTGTGTCCTAAGCAGTCCTGCTGAGCACAGGGCACAATGACCTCCCTGCTCCTGCTGGCCACACTGTTCCTGATGCAGGCCAGGATGCCATTGGCTCTCTTGGCCACCTGGGCACACTGCTGGCTCCTGTTCAGCTGCTGTCACCCAGCACCCCCAGGTCCCTTTCTGCCTGGCTGCTCTCAGCCACTCTGTCCCCAGCCTGTAGTTCTGCATGAGGTTGTTGTGACCAAAGTGAAGCACCTGGCACTTGGATTTGTTAAATGCCATCCTGTTGGACTCTGCCCATCTGTCCAGCCTGGCAAGGTCCCTTTGCAGAGCCTCCTACCCTCTAAAAGCTCAACTCCTGCCCCCAACTTGGTGTCATCTGCAAACTTACTAATGGTGGACTCAATCCCCTATTCCTGACTTCCTTCTGTGAACGTTCAGAATCAGATGTGGAATGCAAACCATTTCTAGTCTGGGCATGTTTGGATCACACAAGAACTCTGAATAGAAACTGGGAAAGGGACTCAGTCAGGAGCCCAAAATTTTCTTCCTGGCAGGGTTCATTTGCATTTCCAACTCTGAGACAACTGAAGAGAAGGGAACAATCAGGTGCTTCTGCAAAGTTGGTTTAATGAATTCTAAGAGGAGTGGAGGAGGGAAAAACCTTTCTCTGCTTAATATTGGCTGCCAATTTGTGCTGGCACAGCAGGAAGCATCAGTCCAAGAGTGTGACTGCCCTGAAGCAGGGAGCACTGCCCCTGCTTAGCTGAACAGGTTCAGAGGCTGCCACTAAACAACACAACAAACATTTACAGTGAACCTGTCCAATGTCAGTGAGGCTGCAGAATTTCTTAAAGCTTAAGGTCTTGAACTGAGATTGTAAAATATTCCACCACTAATACCTTGAAAGCCTCTGTGAGAAAGAGAGCTCCAGCTGGTGCTGTGGCTTGACTGGATTTAGACACTTCAAAACAGGCTCACACTTTTAGGTGGTATCAAGAAGTGTCCTTCTTGGGTGTTGGTTTGATTTATAGAAGTGTTTGGGTTGGAGAAGGCCTCTAAGATCCTCCAGTCCAACCAGCAACCCAACCCCACCATGGCCATCAAACCATGGCCCCAGTTGCTATGGCCACAGGGGTCTGGAACACCTCCAGCCATGGGGACTCCACCACCTCCCTGGGCAGCCTCTGCCAGTCCCTGACCACTCTTGCAACAAAGAAACTTTTTCTCATCTCCAACCTAACCCTCCCCTGGCACATTTCAGGCCATTTCCTCTCCTTCTCTCACCTGAGATTATGGAGCAGAGCCCAACCCCCACCTGACTGCAGCCTCCTCTCAAGAGCTGTAGAGAGCAATGAGGTCTCCCTCAGCCTCCTCCACACTAAACACCCCCAGCTCCCTCAGCTGCTTCTCCCCAGTCCTCTTCTCCAGACCCTTCCCCACCTTTGTTAATCTTCTCTGGACACCCTCCAGCCCCTCAATGTCCTTCTTGGACTGAGAGGCACAAAAACTGAAGCCAGGACTCAAGCTGTGACCTCACCAGTGCTGAGTACAGGGGCACCAGTGCTGACTACAGGGGCACCATCCCTGCCCTGCTCCTGCTGCCCACACCACTGCTAATCCAGGCCAGCACTGGTGGCCTCATGGCCACCTGAGCACACAGTGGCTCATGTTCAGCCAGCTGGTAACCAGCAGCCCCAGACCCTTTTCTGCCACTCTGCCCCAGGCCTGTATCATTTGAGACCCCACTTTGAGTACTGCATCCAGTTCTGGAGCCCCTGGTACAGGGAAACTCTGCAGATGCTGGAATGTGCCCAGAGAAGGGCCATGAGGATGAGCAGAGGGCTGGAGGTGCTCTGGAATGAGGACAGACTGAGAGAGTTGGGGTTGTGCAGTCTGGAGAGGAGAAGGTTCCAAGGAGACCATATTATAATGGAGTTCATTATACTGAGGAGCAAATGAATTGAGCAACAGCAGAATTATAGCTGCTCTGCATAGTATGAAGGGCAGCTTAATACCTCCAACTCTTCATCAGGGTCCTGGGTTTAAAATCCAGTTTTGAAGCCTAGCAGATCTCTGGAATGTGTCCAGAGAAGGGCCACAAGAATGAGCAGAGGACTGGAGCTCCTATGGAGACAGCCTGAGAGAGTTGGGATTGCTCAGTCTGGAGAGGAGAAGGCTCCCAGGAGACCTTCTTGTGACCTTCCAGTATCTGAAGGGGGCTCAAAGAATGCTGGGGAGGGACTTTTGAGGGTGTCAGGGAGTGATAGGACTGAGGGGAATGGGGCAAAACTAGAACTGGAGAGATTCAGATTGGATGTCAGGAAGAAGTTGTTCCCCATGAGGGTGGTGAGAGACTGGCACAGGTTGCCCAGGGAGGTGGTGGAAGCCTCATCCCTGGAGGGTTTTGCAGCCAGGCTGGATGTGGCTGTGAGCAACCTGCTGTAGTGTGAGGTGTCCCTGCCCATGGCAGGGGGCTTGGAACTGGCTGAGCCTTGAGGTTCCTTCCAGCCCTGACAGTTCTGTGATTCTATGCTTTATGGGGTGGTTGTTGAGACCCAAGTGCAGTACCTGGCATTTGGCTTTGTTAAACCAGCTGACCTCAGCCCATCAACCCAGCCCAGACAGATCCCTTTACAGATCCCTCTGCAGAGCCTTCCTCCCCTCCAGCAGACCAACACTGCCAGCCAATTCAGGATCATTTGCAAACTGCCTGATATTTTGGTTTCTGTGCTCAGCAAGCTGGTTCTGAAATGCATACCACAGAGAAAGACCCAGAGGTAGAGCAAACAGCTGGAAAACTCCTATGAACACCTGGATCTTACCACCACTGCATGCAGCTTTGCTTTAACTGTCTGAAAAGTGTCCTTAGAGCACCATGCAAATTCCTCACTGTGCAGCACATTTTGTCAGCCACAAAAAATTAAAAAAAGCAAGAAGAAATGTGTGGTCAGAAGAGTTTATATCTAATTCTATCAAGAATCCAGACGAGAATCTAGACTGGAATCCAGACTCATGCTAGCAATGTGCCAGGCTGCCTTCTGGGGCACAAAGCTCCTGTTAAAAGCTCTGTTGGTGGTTTTGGCTTGGTTGGTTTGATTGTTAATCCTTGGATTGAAGGGAAAAGGTTGTCATGACACACAAGACATAAGGAGTGAGCTTAACCAAGCAGAATGTAAGAACAAGACAAGAGAGATGAAAAGTTAAACTAAGGACAAGACACAAGGCAGGCATCACTCAGCATCTTCACAGGCACATGAGGGAAGAGACTTCAGAATAAAGCACCAAAACCTCACCTGAAAGTGGCAGAACATCAGTGCAGCAGAGCCCAGCTGCAAAATCAGAGAGTCATAGAATGGTCCAAGCTGGAAGGGACCTCCAAAGCTCATCTAGTCCAACCCTCTGCAGTCAGCAGGGACATCCCCAACTAGATCAGGTTGCCCAGGGCGTTGTTGAGCCTCACGTTGAATATCTCCAGGGATGGGGCCTCAACCACCTCCCTGGGCAGCTTGTTCCAGGGTTCCACCACCCCTGTAGTAAAGAACTTGTTCCTAACATCCAATCTCAATCTGCTCTGCTCTAGTTTGAAGCCATTGTCCCTCATCCTGTCCCTGCAGGCCTTTGCATACAGTCTCTGTCCATCCTTCCTTCATCTTCATCCTACCATCAGGTCCTGGCAGGTTGCTATTAGGTCTCCCTGGAGCCTTCTCCTCTCCAGGCTGAACACCCCCAGCTCCCTCAGCCTGTCCTCATAGCAGAGCTGCTCCAACCCCCTGAGCATTTCATGGCTTCCTCTGGACCCTCTCCATCAGCTCCAGGTCCTTCCTGAATTGAGAGCTCCAGAGCTGCACAGAGGACTCCAGGTGAGGTCTCAGCAGAGCAAAGTGGCAGAATCCTCTCAGGCTCTGCAGGTGATTTAGATGCAGCCCAGGCTGTGATTTGCCTTCTGTGCTGCAAGCTCACACTGCCTGCTCCTGGCCAGCTTCTCATCCACCAGCACCCCCAAGTCCTTTTCCACAGGGTTGCTTCCAAAAACTGCAATAAAACCCCAAAGCAACCTGTTGGCATTACCCAAAGGTGACACAAGGATCAGAGAGGAACTTCATAAACCAAGAGGAGGACAATGCTGCCTGTTGCTAAGTTGCCATGGGGAAGGACTGGGCTTCTAAAGACTGGGTAGAAGTTCACTTCCACTAGAAAGAGAAACACAGCTCTCTGAAGGACCTAGCAATGCCAAGATTATTGTCCTTAAAAAGCAGAATTCAATGTTGCTAAGCAATGGGTGGCATGAGCTTGAAAGGAGGGAAAAGACAGGGTTTGATAGCCTGTAATTAGCTAGGAACCAGTAATTAGTGAATGCCAGGAAGTGCACCCATTTGCTCCTGCACACCTGGCACTGAAATGTCTTCATAGGACCTACTACCCCAGGACAGTCTGAGCAGCAGAGACCTAAGGAGCTCATGACAGGAAGGATTTGAATTGCAGCTCAACTGAAATCACACAGAATGAGCTGAACAATCGAATCCTCTCCTGGCAGCTGTTACAGTATGAAAGGGGAACTGTAGCCTAGATCCTGGCTGCAAAGACTGAAAGTAAAATAAATGACCATTGGATTCAAAAGGAAAATAATGCTGAGGGCTATAGAATTTATTGGATTACTAATGGGATATAAAGTAGAGGCAGAAACAGTTCCTTCTCCTCTCTTCTTCTTGTCACTTCTGCTTGCAACTTCTCTCTCTCTCTCCCAAGGCCTAGCCAGAGAATCTCTGTTTTAACCACTGTCTGAGGTAATGTGAAGGAGAGAGAGCATGGGGGAGGAGGTGAACAGGTTCCCTGGATCCATCCAGGGGGGTCTGAGGAGTTTCTGTGTTGTTTATCAAGTGGAAATCTCTCTCTCTTGTACATCTATTGTGTATCTTGCACACATTCATTGCATTTCATATCTCTAGATTTTTTGTTTGCTTGTAACTAGAGCTTCAGTTGCTTCCATCCCAACCGCAGCTGCTCTGGAAATTTCTTTTGGGGGTAGTTTTCTCCTAAATAGTTGGGGGGGGTTGGTAATTTCAACCCACCACAGCAGGCAGGCAGTAGTTTGCTCTGCACACCTCTCTGCTTTTGCACTCCAAGTCTGGGCTGGCTCTGAGGCCAGAACCTGATTTGCACCACTTCCAAACTTGCCAATTCATTGCACTCAGCAGAGTGATTCCCTAAAATGTGAGGGGAATCTGTTTGCTAAACGAATTTCCTGCCCCTCTTGTGTCCAAAGTGAAGCCATCTGCTCCTCTTTTTCCCTCCCTCCCCCCAGATGAATCACAGTCAAGGTTTGTATTTCACTCTCTGATTCTTCAGCACACATGGAGCATGGCTCATGTTCCCTGCTGTAGCAAACAGATTGCAGGCATAGAACCACAGACTGGGTTGGATTGGAAGAGATCTTTAAGATCAGCCAGTTCCAACCCCCCCTGCCATGGGCAGGGACACCTCCCACCAGCCCAGGTAGCTCAAGGCCTCATCCACCCTGTGCTTGAACTTCTCCATGGAGGGGACATCCACAGCCTCCCTGGGCAACCTGTTCCAGTGTCTCACCACCCTCACTGGAAGGAATTTCTCCCTAACATCCAGTTTACATTTCCACTTTTCCAGCTTCAATCCATCCCCCTCCTTTTCTTACCACTCCAAGCCCTTGCAAAAAAAAAAAGTCCCTCCCCAGCTTTCCTGTAGCCCCCTTCAGCTACTGGGAAATTTCAGCCACTCAGAAATTAAGGTGCAAAAACTGCGTGGAAACAGGAAAAAAAATACTCCCCCTGTATCCTGCTACTGTGACTGGTAGAAAACCACTGCACCCATCTTAACTGGATTGGTTTTGCCTGGATGATCCTCACCCTCCAAAAACAGTTTTAATGGAAGATTTGCCAGTCTTTAGGATTTCTGCAGCTCTGTGCAACTACACAACGGTTTGCAAGAGATGCTGAGGTCTTCATATGTGAGGAAGAAAATTATCTAAAGGAATAAATTGCATTTCTGTGACATTAAGACCCAAGTCAGGCTCCTTCCCTCCCCACTGCAGTCACTCCTTTAGCTTTCCCACGGCTGGAGGCACAGCAAAGCTTAATGCACAAACGGATCTTAAACGGCTGCCACGACGGTAAGGTACAAACAACACTCAGCAACTGCAAACTGCTCCTTTTGTGATGCAGAATTAGTCTCTCCTGTGAGCCCTCCTGGATGTAATTGTGCTAGAATGTAGGAAGAAAACTGTAGAGAGCAGGCAAACCACACACCGACTGCAGGCTGCCTGCCTGCTGGCATAAAGCAAGCACCAATTCTTCACTGTGGGCAAATATTGAAATGGTTAATAGGCTGCTGGCCAAACCATAGCTATTAAACACTTTTTCTCAACAGCAACCCAGCACAGTAGGAGCTGTCACTCTGTAACAGAGTGATTGGTAGCTTGCTGTTAGCCCCTACACAAAGATCACAGCTCACAGGATGTTAGGGGTTGGAAGGGACCTCTGGAGATCATCGAGTCCAACCCCCCGCCAGAGCAGGAGCATAGAATCCAGCACAGGTCACACAGGAACACATCCAGAGGGGTCTTGAAAGTCTCCAGAGAAGGAGACTCTTTGAGCAGCCTACTGCAGGGTCACTTTGTGACCCTCAACAGTGAAGAAGTTCCTCCTCATGTTGAGGTGGAACCTCCTGTGCTGCAGTTTCTATCCATTGCTCCTTGTCCTATCCCAGGGTGCAACTGAGCAGAGTTGCTCCCTCCTGACCTCCAGCCCTCAGCTATTGATAGACATTGATCAGATCCCTCTCAGTCTTCTCCTCTCCAGACTCTCAGCCCCATGGCTCTCAGCCTCTCCTCCCCAGTGCTCCAGTCTCTTCAGCATCCTTGCAGCCCTCCCTTGGACTCTCTCCAGCAGATCCCTGTCCCTCTCGGAACTGGGGAGCCCAAAACTGGATGCAATATTCCAGGTGAGGTCTCACCAGGGCAGAGCAGAGGGGAAGGAGAACCTTCCTGGATCTGCTGGACACACTCCTCTGAATGCACCCCAAGACCCCATTGGCCTTCTTGGCCACCAGGGCACATTGCTCTGCCATGCAGAACTTGTCATCCACCAGGACTTACTGGACGGTCACCATCCAGAAAGCACAAAATGCAGCACTGGGTACAACAAATATGATCAAAGGAGGAACTGCAGGTTTCAGACAACTAAACCACCACTGTGTTAGTAAGCAAAGCCTATTAGTGCCATGAGCTAAATTCAGCAGCTTGGCCTAGGCATGAAATCAATGCATTTGCAAACATCTGCAACTGCCATCAAGTAATCTATGGATTTCCAGGCTAATCACTTTTTGTTTGGTTGTTTTTTTTTAACCCCTGCAACATCAATTTCAGCATTAAAACTTTAAACCCAGGCATGTCACTCCCTAGCAGTCTCTGGCAGCAGGGAGAGATCTGTAAGAGAAGGGAGAAGGAGGCATCGCCCTGCACAGTTGCAAAGGTGAAGTGGCATACACTGAACTTACCAAATGGACCCTGAAAGTCCCAGAGTTTACCTAAAAGCAGAGTGCATTGCACAGATTAGACTCATCAGAACCACAATTCATAGCTGCATGGCAGGGAGCCCAAAAGAGAGGTAGATTAAGCAGAGTCTCCCCAGCTTGAATTTCTCCTGGAGCACAGCTTTGCTCAGAGCACTTCCCTGAGCCTCACCATAGCCTCACCTCGTTAGGAGTCATGGAGTCATTTTTAAGTATGATCAGGTTTTGTGCACTCTGCCCACTCTGTCCTGTCAGATGCCTCTCAGTCACCACTGCAGAGGGCCCAGTAGTCCCTGTTGGGCCACAGGTGTTGTAAAACATAAAAGTGTCACTTCCTGAGCCCGCTGTCAGGCAAGCCTTATAGCAGTAGGTCTTGGTGAGGGACCCATTGCCTCTCACTTCAATGAAATGGGGTTGGACTTTCAAGCCCTGGGGTAACCTGGCGTCGATGTTGTTGTTGGCCTGCTTGTATAAGTCAGCAGGGCAGCGCTCTCGGACCCCACAGAAGCCTGCACAGCAGGAGTCCCCATACAAGCTGTATCTGTAGCACTTGATGACGCTGAGCCCCACAATGGTGAAAAGGAAAACGAAGGAGACAGCACTCAGAGCGATGATGAGATAGAGAGTGATCTCCGAGTAACTGCTGGGGCCCTTAACGTGCCTCCTCCTGTCAGGGATGATCTTGGAAACTCTGTCCACCACGGCAACAGTGATGGTTACCGACGAGGACATGGGTGGCTCCCCGTTGTCCCTCACCTCCACTGTCAGGTTGAAAGTGGGCGAGCTCTCCTCCCCCAGTCTGCGAGTAGTCCTAATCTCCCCAGTGTGGAGCTCTATCCTGAACAACCCCGGCTCTGACATCTGCACCAGGTGGAAGAACAACCAGGCATTTTGTCCTGAGTCCCCATCGATGGCTATAATTTTGGTTACCAAATATCCAGCATAGGCCGAGCGGGGGATCATCTCCAGGGCTGCTGAATTGTTGGCTGAGGTAGGATACAGAATCTGGGGAGCGTGGTCGTTCTCATCCACCACATAGATGTAGACAGTGACAGTGCTGCTCAGCGGTGGTGTCCCAGCATCCTGAGCCTGGACAACCACTTGGAACTCCCTCAGTGTCTCATAGTCAAAGGACCTGACAGCGTACATGTTGCCACTGTCAGATTTGATGGAGACGTAGGAGGTGACAGGTAGCCCTTCGATCTCCCCAGCCAGGAGAGAATAGGACACATAGGCATTTTCGGCGACGTCTGGGTCAGTGGCTTTGATAGTGCACATCAAGGCTCCAATGGGGTTGTTCTCTGGGACGTAAACTGAGTACACAGGCTCCTCGAAGCGCGGAGGGTTGTCATTGATGTCGGAGATCTCCACGTGGATGACCTTCTGGGAGGAGAGAGGGGGGCTGCCAGAGTCAGTAGCTGTAACTGTGATGTTGTAGGCTGCTGCTTTCTCGTGGTCCAGTTTGCCCTGGGTGATCAAGGTGTAGGAGTTCTTGAAAGAGTTGAGGGTGAAGGGGAGGCCGGGGGGGATGCGCAGGCTCACTTGCTTGTTCAGCCCCGAGTCCTGGTCAGTGACACTCATCAGGGCCACCACGGTTCCTGCTTTTGCATCCTCTGGCACTGGGCTGTACAAGGAAGTCAGGACCACCTCAGGAACGTTATCATTGGCATCCACAATGTTGACCAGCACCTTGCAGTGCCCAGCCATAGAGACAGGGCCCTGATCGGTGGCTTGGACATAGATCTCATAGGAGGATGCCTCTTCATAGTCCAGGGTACCATTCACCCGCACCTCCCCCGAGTGTGGGTCCACACTAAAGAGCTGCCTCACCTTCTGTGGGGTGTAGCTGCCAAAAGAGTAGATCACATCCCCATTGGAGCCCTCATCAGGGTCTGAGGCGTTGAGTTTGACCACTAGTGTGCCCGGCGGGGCGTTCTCCAGAAGGCTCACGGTGTAGGTGGACCGGTCAAAGGCAGGTGGGTTGTCATTGGTATCCATAACCCGCACAGAGATCTGGGCTGTCCCAGACTTGGGGGGATCCCCACCATCCACAGCAGTGAGCACCAGCTGCTGCAGGGCACTCTGCTCCCGGTCCAGCGGCTGCTGCAGCACCAGCTCCAGGAGTTTGCTGCCACTCTGGAAGCCTTTCAGGTCCAGGGCAAAGTGGTGGCTGGGGCTGAGCTGGTAGCTCTGCACGGAGTTGGTGCCCACATCAGGGTCCTGGGCACTCTCGATGTGAAAGCGAGCCCCGGGCAGGGCAGACTCACTGATTTCCAGCCGGTAATCCTGGCGGGGGAAGCGCGGGGCGTTGTCATTGATGTCCAGAACCTCCACCTCCACGTTGTGCACCTCGATGGGCTGCTCGATGACCAGCTCCAGGCTGAGGAAGCAGGTGGGGCTGAGCTCGCACAGAGCTTCGCGGTCCATCCGCTCCCGCACCAGCAGCGCCCCGCGGCCCAGCTCCAGCTCCAGGTATTGGCGGCCGCTGCCCGAGGTCAGCCGCGCTCCTCGGGCCGCCAGCCGCCGCGGATCCACGCCCAGGTCGCTCGCCACGCTGCCCACGAAGGCTCCAAGCGGCAGCTCCTCCCGCACCGAGTAACGGAGCTGCCCTCCCGCCGCTCGCCCGGTGCCGAGCCCCAGCAGCAGCAGCAGGCCCAGCACCACCGCCCCGCCGCGGCTCCGCCGAGCTGCCGCCGCCATGGCCGGGGCCGGAGGGGGGTGGGGGGAGCTGCCGGAGCCCGGAGCCGCCTCGCCCGGCCCTGGCCCGGCCTCACTCCCCGCCGCCGCCTCCGCCCGGCCGCTTCATGCAATCGGCGAGCAGCAGCCACCGGCCGCCTCCGGCCCCGCCGCCGCCCGCTCCATGCTCACCGGTTCCCACCTCGCTCTCCCTCCAGCGGCTCTGAGGAGGAGGAGGAGGAAGGAGGAGGGACCGGGACTCGCCGGATCCGCTTTCTCCTGCTCCAGCTGCTGCGCGGGAGGTGGCGGCGGGGGAGGACGCGTAAGCCGCGGCTGGCTCCGGTTCAGCACCTCGGCGGCGAACAGCGGCGGGGCCGCCGGCGGGAGCCGCCCCCGCCCTGCTGCCTGCGGGAGCCGCTGCCCGCCGGAGGGACCCCGCTGCCCGCCGGAGCCGCGGCTCGCCCCGCCGCACCGTCCTCACCCACGTGTTGCAGCCGCCCCGGTGAGCCGGGCCCCGAGCTCCCGGTGGCCGCTGCCGAGCCGGCGAGGGGTGCGGCTCCTGTGCAGCCGCCGCCGCCCCTCGTCTCCGCCCCGGCTTCGCTGCTGAAGCTCTGTGGGCGCGGTGAGGAGGAGAGGTGTGTGCGTGGGGGTGGGTGGGGAAGAGCCGCAAACCGTCCGCGCTTCTGGACCTGCTGCTGCAGTGCTAAAGTGCATCCGCTGGAGAGGGTTAAATCAGCGCAGGGCTCCGGAAAAAAACGGGCCTCCAGCCAGGTCCGGTGCCGTCGGCGTGCTGCTGCAGTGTGTTTGACGACCTCTTTCTTGGAGACCTGCCCCTCTGCTCCCGCGGAGATTCATCCTCGCTGCAGCGCCGGCCCTCTGCCCAATCTCTGCGGACCCCCCTGCCCCGCTTGCAGCCTCCTCCCACTCAGCTCCTCTCGCCCTTGCAGCAGCAGCCGTGCCCCGACAGCAGCTGGGCTTGCTAGGATTCTGCAAGTCACACCCACGAGATAGCAGCATTGAAGGTGGGCTTCAGTTTCTCATCCAATGCAATAAACAGGCTCAAGGTGATCCAGTGCAGGTGGGGAGAAGATGGAGAAATGCCACACAATCTGTTTTCCACTTTTCTCCTCCTTTGCCCTTGTGGTGGAGGACTGACAAAAAAACAGGGCCATGAACTGGAACAAACTCAGCAGTGGGGGTGAGGCTGCTGCAGCTGCAATGAGTTTTATCCCAATGCCACAAATCCCAGCAAAGACAACACACTTTCTTTCTTGCAATACCTAAGTCACTAAGTTGATTTTTAATGACACAAACCACAGGACCAAAAAGGTCCTGAAAGGTAGGACCAGATGATCCTCAAGGTCCCTTCAATCTGGTATTCCATGATTCCATGACACAGTCCTCCAGGACTATGGCACAGTCCTCCGTGTTGTACCTGCTGCCCAGGGCAGAAACTGCTTCATTGCAAATGTTTGTGTCCCTGATTTTTTTCCTCACCTACCCCATAAAAATCTTTTGGAATGACCAAAGAATCCTCTCTGGATTGGGCAGGTGATGCCAGCCTTCAGCTAAAACCTCATTCATTGCCCTTTTTGGGCTTAGGCACCCCTCACACCATGTAAGATGACTTTCAAGAGTACAACCTTCCACTAGAAATCCCAAAAGATTTTACTATCATGTACCTGATGAACAAATCTCAGGGGACAATTGTCCTAATTCTGCTTCATAGCAGTGATGAGTAATTCCCACTCTATTGGCTTTTGTCAGCAGTCACTATTACCACAAGAGACACTACTAAAAGCAGGAGAGCAGGATTATCCCATTTCTACTTTGGCTGATGGGTTCATTTGCTTCTCAGATCATTTTTGTGGCCCAAATATTTGTCCTCATACTTATTCTCATATCCTCAGTATCCCAGTGTCTGCAAACAGTGCTGTGGAACCACTCAACCCTGCTTAGCTTTTGAAGAAAGAGAAATGTAGGTCTGTGCAGACCAAGAAGGACAGACAGAGATGCCAAGTGCCTAGAACATGTGTGGAAAATTGCCCATTTCATCCAGTTGGCTAAATGTGAGCCAAAAAAAAAATTAAAAAAAAAAAAAAAAGAAAAATGAGCTTCTCATTTTTGGCTAGCTACCCACCTTCAGGATCATAATACTCAGCTTCAGAAGTAAATGGCCTGAGAGCCTCACCAAACAAAAGCAAACCCCAAAAAGCAAACCCCAAAGACTCCAAAAGCAACTCCAAAAGTTCAACCTCCCAAAAAACCAACCAAACAAAAAAACCCACCCAAAAGCAAACCCAAAAACACCTCAAAAGCAAACCCAAAACAACCCCAAAAGCAAACCCCCAAAAACCCAAAACAACCCCAAAACCAGACCAAAAAAAAACCAAAATCAACCCCAAAACCATCCCAAACACAAACACCCAAAACACCCAAAAGCAAACCCAAAACAACCCCAAAAGCAAACCCAAAAAGCCCCAAAAACAAACCCAAAAACACCTCAAAATCAAACCCAAAAACCCTCAAAACAACCCCAAAATCAAACCCAAAACCACCCCAAACACAACCCCCCCAAAACACCCAAAAGCAAACCTTCAAAATAAAACCCAAAAGCAAACCCCAAAACACCTCAAAAGCAAACCAACCCCCCCCAAAAAAACTAAAAAGCAAACCCCCAAAAAACCCAAATCAAACTCATAACCACCCCAAACACAAACCCCAAAAAAGCCTCAAAAGCAAACCCAAAAAACCCAAAAGCAAACCCAAAAAACCCAAAAGCAACCCCAAAAAAACCCAGAACCCCAAAAGAAGCAATCCCAACAAACCCAAAAAGCAAACACAAAAAGCAAATCCAAAAACACCCCAAAAAGAAAACCTCCCAAAAAAACCAAAAGCAAACCCCAAAACACCCCAGAAGAAAACCCAAAAAACCCCTAAAAGCAAACCCCAAAAAAACCAAACCCACCAAAATCACCCCCCAAAAATCCCAATCCAAAGCAGCCCAAAAGCCAACACCTTGCTCATAGCCCTGGAAGTGCTGCCCCAGCACTACCATACAGGCTCCCTGTGGCTGTGTGTGAAAAGACCTTGCAGGCACCATCTACAACAAGCCTGAAGGCTCTCAGCCTGACTTCTGCAGACAACCAAAGAACGGTTTCACCCAGACAGTCCACAGATCATTTCTGCCCACACCTCCCGTGGGCAGAGCCACAAAGTCCTCCAACAAACATCCAGCACAAGAATGAAAGGCCTGAGGCTGCAGCAAGGTGGGTCCAGAGGAGACCATGAAGATGATCAGGGCTGGAGCATCCCTGCTATGAGGACAGCATGAGAGAGTTAGGTTTGTTCAGCCTGGAGAAGAGAAGGCTCCAGGGAGACCTTCTAGGGGGTCCTACAAAACTAGAGGAGAGGGACCTGAGAGGGGTCTTACAAGAAAGCTGGGGAGAGACTTTTGACAAGGGCTTGGAGTGATAGCACAAGGGACAATGGCTTTGAGCTGGGGAGAGGGCAGACTGAGACTGGAGAGGAGGAAGAAATTCTTGATAGTGAGGGTGGGGAGACACTGGAACAGGTTGCCTAGGGAGGTTGTGGATGCTTCCTCCTGGAGGTGTTCAAAGCCAGCCTGAATGTGGCCTGGTCAAGTGGGAGGTGTCCCTGCCCATGCCAGGGGGTTTGAACCAGATCATAGAATGGTCTGGGTTGGAAGGACCTCCCAAGCTCATCCAGTCCATCCCCCTCTGCAGTCAGCAGGGACATCCTCACCTAGATCAGGTTGCCCAGGGGCTTGTTGAGCCTCACCTTGAATATCTCCAGGGAAGGAGACTCCCTGGGCAATCTGTACCTGTGTTCCACCACCCTCATAGTAAAGAACTTGTTCCTCACATCCAATCTCAATCTGCTCTGCCCTAGTTTGAAGCCATTGCTCCTGGTCCTGTCCCTGCAGGCCTGTGCAAACAGTCTCTCTCCCTCCTTCTTGTAGGCCCCCTTCAGGGACTGGAAGGCTGCTCTCAGGTCTCCAGATGATCTTTAAGGTCCCTTCCAACCCAACCCATGCTATGCACATCAGCAACATTTAAAACCCTGCCTTGCAGAATGCGTTGGTAGAGACTTTCCTGGAAATGGACACTGCACAGGCTAAGAGGTGATGAGAAATCAAAACTTATCTCTGTAGGAGCCACAAGATGATTTTACTTGCAGTGTGTGAATGGAGGACACCAATCCCACATCCAGGGGGGGTTTAATACCAGCAAGGAATCTTCACACTGCCCTAGACCCCAGTGCCTTTTGATCAGCTTTCAAGCTCTGCTCCAGTGCATTCAGTTGGATCCCCCAGCAAGGCAAGGCTGATGAAAGCTCAACCCTGCCTCACCTCACCACTTAAATGCTACCTAGCTCCATCTTTCTCCACGTCCTCACAGCCAAAACCTTGCACACCAAAAGCTTTCCAAACCACCACAGGGTGCAAAACTGAACAGAGACAACCCCCACACCTCACTGAACCTTTCTAGGATGTAATCCATAATATTTTCATTCCCATTCCTAAACCTTAGGTTCTTAGAAAATGTTTGTTCTTCTAATTTCAGAATCATAGCTCCCAGGACTGTCTGGTTTCTTGCCTTTTTGTAGGTTGGATAGCACCAACCACCCAGACCCTTCCATTGTCATCTCCCAGATGAATGCCACAGCCTGGCTGCTTTACAGCAGCACTGCATGAAGGTCACAGCCTTGCTCCAAACCTTAACTTTGGACACCTTGTGCTGACCACACCTTTTACAAGTCAGGGACTGAAATGTCTCCTGTTCTGATTAATGTTCCCTAAGCCCCTCTGGAATCACAGAATGTGTCAGGTTGAAAGGGATCCTCAAAGCTCATCTTGTCCAACCCCCCTGTGGTCAGCAGGAGCATCTCCAGCTAGAGCAGGTTGTTCAGAGCCTCATCAGTTCTGACCTTGAATGTCTCCAGGGACAGGGCCTCCACCACAGCTCTGGGCAACCTGTTTCAGTATCTCACTACCCTCATTGTGAAGAACTTTCTCCTAATGTCCACCTTAAATCTCCCCTGGTCTAATTTGAGACCACTGCCTTTCATCCCATCACCACAAGCAGTACCCTCCCCAGCCTTCCTGAAGGTCCTCTTCAGACACTGAAATGCAGCTCTAAAGTCTCCCTGGAGCCTTCTCTTCTCCAGGCTGAACAGCCTCAACTTTCCCAGCCTGTCTTCGTAGCAGAGGTGCTCCAGCTGTCTGATCCTCTTCTGGCCTCCTCTGGACCTGCTCCAGCAGCTCCAAGTCCATCTTGTGTTGGGGGTCCTACATCTGGCCACAGCCCTGCAGGTGAGGTCTCCCCAGAGCAGAGCAGAGGGCAGGATCCTCTCTCTCCAGCTCTGCCCACACTGCTTTGGATGCAGCCCAGGCTGCCCTTGGCCTTCTGTGCTGCCAGTGCCCATTGCTGGCTCCTGTCCAGCTTCTCCCCACCAGCACCCCGAGGTCCTTCCCTGCAGGGCTCCTCTCAAACTCATCACCCCCAGCCTGGATTGATACTGAGGATTGCCCTGACACTGGTGCAGGACTTTGCCTTATTGAACCTCATGAGATTCTCCACAGCCTATTTCTCCAGCCTGTCCAGATCCCTCTGGATGGATCCCATCCTTCAGTCTTATCAACCACCCCACTCAGCTTGGTATCACCAGCAAACCTGCTGAGGGTGCCTCAATCTTGCTGTCTGTGTCATTGGTGAAGATACTGAACAGCACCAGTCCCAATACAGACCCCTGGAGGATAAATCTCTATAAAATTCATTGATGGCTACAATAATTTCAGGGATTTCCATCCATTTCCATTCTACCTGGTAATGCTGATTCAGTCCTGCAGCCTTGAGTATTAATTCAGCAAAAACTTTCATTGAGAAAACCCTTCAGGAGCTGCTCTGTAGTGGTATTGATTTTTCTTGTGAACAGCCAAGATTCAAACACAGAAAACCATCATTCCTGCTTTGATCACTTCCAGGCTTAGGGGCTTTCAAGTTTTGTTTCCCCCAGAGTTCTGTTTTCCAGTAATATCATGAACATTTCCACTTAAGCACCAAATTTTCACAGAATCCCAGGATGCCAGGTTGGAAGGCACCCCTGGTCCAACCCTTCCAGGTCACAGTCTAATTGAAATGAGCTGGCCCAGCACCCTGTCAGGCTGAGGCTTCAAACTATCCAATGCAGGATAGTTCAAACCATCACAGCAGGGGACTCCACTTCTTCCCCTGGGAGATGATTCCAGTGTCCAACTGTTCTGATGGGGAAGCATTTTCTTCTGGAGTCCAATTGGAATCTCCCCAGGAGCAACTTCTCCCCATCACTCCTTGTCTCTTCCATGGGACTCCTTGTAAAATGGGACTCTCTGTCCTCCTGGTAGCCACCTTTTATGCACTGGTCCATGGTAATAAGGTCTGCCCTGAGCCTTCTCTCAAGGCTGAATGAATTTGAGAGAGCCTCATGAGGTTCAGTAAGGCAAAGGACAAGGTCCTGCACCAGGGTCAGGGCAATCCTCAGTATCAGGATGACAAAATTGAGAGGATCCCTGCAGGGAAGGACTTGGGGTTGCTGGGGGTGGGGGGGGAGAAGCTGGACAGGAGCCAGCAATGGGCACTGGCAACACAGAAGGCCAAGGGCAGCCTGGGCTGCATCCAAAGCAGTGTGGGCAGAGCTGAGGAGAGAGGATCCTGCCCTCTGCTCTGCTCTGGGGAGACTTCACCTGCAGGGCTGTGTCCAGCTGCAGGACCCCCAACATAAGAAGGACATGGAACTGCTGGAGCAGGTCCAGAGGAGGCCATGAAGAGGATCAGAGGGCTGGAGAACCTCTGCTATGAAGATAGGCTGAAAGAGTTGGGGCTGTTCAGCCTGGAGAAGAGAAGGCTCCAGGGTGACCTTAGAGCTGCATTTCCATATCTGAAGGAAAGCTGTGGAGGGACTCTTTAGAAGGGCCTGAGGGGATAGAACAAGGGGCAATGGAGTAGGGGAGATTTAAGTTGGCAGTGAGGGTGCTGAAACACTGCTACAGGCTGCCCAGGGATGTGGTTAAAGCCCTGTCCCTGGCGACATTCAAGGTCAATCCTGATGTGGTCTTGGGCAGCCTGATCTCTTTGGAGGTGTCCCTGCTCACTGCAGGGGGGGTTGGACAGGATGACCTTTGAGGGTCCCTTCCAACCCCATGCAATCTGTGACTCCTTCTCAGCCTTCATTTTGAAACACCTTTACTAAATAAAAATGGGCTGAGAGCAGTGCACATGAGCAAGAGACTCAGAATCCATCCCTGCAGCAAAACCAGCTGATAGGAGATACCAGCCCCAAATATCCACTGATAAACCTGATAAGCCCTGAAGTGATTGGATACTGCCTGGATGCACTTAGCTCTCTCCACAGGCCTACAGAGCTTTGCTGACACATAAAAAAAACACTGCACCACTTTAATTAGCTTAGTTAAATGAAAAGGGGAGAGGTCTGGAACAGGAGGCCAAGCACAGGGATGTAGCAAAGAACACAGTGATTTTATCAGGGCCTGCAGAAGAACATCATCTGTCCATCAAGACACTGATACACTGAGATACTGCCTGTACAAGAGGTTGAAGTAATTCATGTTATGAGTCTGGAATGATTCATGGAATCACAGAATGGCTCAGGTTGGAAGGGACCTCAGAGATCCTCTACTCCTACCCCCCTGCCATGGGGGCTTTGCTTACCCAACCCTGCCTTGAACACCTCCAGGGAGGGGACATCCACAACCTCTCTGGGAAGCTTATTCCAGAGTTCCACCACCCTCATACTTCTTCCTCAGCTTCACTCTAACCCTGCTCTCCCTCAGCTTCAAACCATTCCTCCTTGGCTTGTCTCTAGACACCCTCAGGAAAAGTTCCTCTGCAGCCTTCCTGTAGGCTCCTTTCAGGTGTCAGAAGGCAGCTCTGAGGTCCCCTTGGAGTCTTCTCCTCTGCAGGCTGAACACCCCCAGCTCCCTCATCCTATCCTCATAGCAGAGCTGCTCCAGCCCTTGGATCATCTTTGTGGCCTCCTCTGGACTCATTCCAACAGTTCCAAGTCTTTCTTCTGGGGACACCAGAACTGGAGGCAGGATTGGAGGTTAGCAGAGCCAAGGGGCAGAATCCCCTCTGCTGCCCTGCTGCCCAACCTCCTGTGGCTGCAGCCCAGCACACAGTTGCCTGCTGGGCTGCAGGAGGGCACTGCTGGCTCCTGGGGAGCTGCTCAGCACCCAACACCCCCAAGGCTTTTTCTTCAGGGCTACTCTCAACCCACTCTGCACCCAGCCTGGATTTGTACCTGAGGTTTTCCTGACCCAGCTGCAGGACCTTGCAGCACTTCGACCTGTTGAACCTCCTTAAGTCCTCAAATTCCTGTGCAAACCTTCCTTGAAACTGTTGTGCACATGGACATGCCTGAATGAAAGGCAGTGCCATGCAGTGCTACAGGAACATTTCTGTGAGGATATATCTCTTGGGAATGACACAAATATACACAGATAAAGGGCCTTGGAAAGTTCATCCATTTCAAAGCACAGAATCACAGAACTATTTTGGTTGGAGGAGACCTCTAAGATCCTCTAGTCCAACCAGCAACCCAACCCCACCATGGCCATCAAACCCTGGCCCCAGGTGCCATGGGCACACATTTCTTGAACACCTCCAGGGATGGGGACTCCACCACCTCCCTGGGCAGCCTGTGCCAACCCCTGACCACTCTTGCAGCAAAGACATCTCCCCTGATATCCAGCCCAACCCTCCCCTGGCACAGTTTCAGTCCAGTCACACCTGTACAAGGAATGTTTTCATGTTCCACTGTAGCTAAAATCACCTAAATTTGCTTCTGCAGCAATAAATCTGTGTTCAGTTTGCTTCGCTGCAGAGCGCTCTGCAGAATCCTTCCTCTGGCTATTTCCCAGCCTCACGCAGCAAAAGGAGAGAGAAGACAGATGAGAAAACAGGAAGCTCTGAAATACAACACAGTCACTGAAGGACTCCAATGGATTTTGACATCTGAAAAGATGTTTTGCTGCTTTGTAAATGATTTCACCTTCAGCAGCTCACAGAGACGGAATGGGGAAGGTCGGAAGGGATTCGGAGGTTCATAGGATCTCAAAGCTCAGCCAGCTCCAACCCCCTGCCATGGGCAGGGACACCTCCCACCAGCACAGGCTGCTCAAAGCCTCATCCAGCCTGGCCTTGAACACCTCCAGGGAGAGGACATCCACAACCTCCCTGGGCAACCTGCTCCAGTGTCTCCCCACCCTCACTCTGAAGAATTTCTTCCTGATGCCCAGTCTCAGTCTCCCATCTTCCAGCTCAAAGCCATTGCCTTTTCTCCTGTCACTGCAAGCCAAAAAACTCCAGCTAGTTTATCAGGTTTCCCACCCCAGTAAGCCCACCACCTGGACATACCCCAGGTGATGCTGTAACTGAGCAAAAAGAGGGAGGACAGGACATAGAATCATAGCATCACTAAGGTTGGAAACAACCTCTAAGGTCATCAAGTCCAAAGTTCTACCCAACACTTCCAGGGATGCTGAAGGGACTGGAGCACTGCCTGGGGAGGAGAGGCTGAGAGCCCTGCGGCTGTTTAGTCTGGAGAGGAGAAGACTGAGAGGGGATTTAAGAAATGGTTATAAATATCTGAGGGCTGGGAGTCAAGACAGGCTCTGCTCAGCTGCATCCTGGAATAGGACAAAGGGCAATGGATAGAAAATACAGCACAGGAGGTGCCATCTCAACAGGAGGAGGAACTTCTTGACACAGAGCACTGGAACAGACTCCCCAAAGAGGTTGTGGAGTCTCCTCTGGAAACTTTCCAGGCCCACCTGGATGCATTCCTGTGTGACCTGTGCTGGATTCTATGGTCCTGCTTTGGCAGGGGAGTTGGACTCAATCTCAGGAGGTCCCTTCCAACCCCTAACATCCTGTGAGCCTGGGATCCATGACCATTAGACCACATCCCAAAGTGCCACATCCACACACCTCTTGACCACTTCCAGGGATGGTGATTCCTCCACCGCCCTGGGCAGCATTCTCCAGTGCCTCACAGCTTGGTTTAAGTCATTCTCAGTTCAAGTTTGATCTATATCCATAATGTAGCCACAGCACAGCCACAAGATTACTGGGTGGTTTGTTTTTTCAGTCACCCCTTGGTCTTCTGCTTCCATCTCTTTCACTAAGGTGCCTAGAACAAATAAAACTATTTAGAAAAAATACATTTATTTGCCAGTTGATGTGATTGGTTCCCAGACATCACAGAATCACAGAGTGGTTTGGCTTAGAAGGGACATTAAAGCTCATTCAGTTCCAAGCCCCCTTGCCATGGGCAGGGACACCTCCCACCAGCCCAGCTTGCTCAAGGCCTCATCCATCCTGGCCTCAACTTATGGTAGGAAATTATTTCTTAACTAAAAGGAAGTCTGATTTTCAAATCTAAGCAGCTTCTTCACTTGGTCATTGCTCCAGGCATGAGCTTCGTGCCTGTAGAAGGGAAGGCTCCTGGGAGACCTCAGAGCAGCCTTCCAGTATTGACAAGTGGCTGCAGGAGAGCTGGAGAGGGTTAGATGTGCAGTGACAGGATAAGGGCTGATGGCTTCAGACTGGAAGTGGCTCTTGTCCTGCCATTTGTATGTGAGAAGAGCCCAACCCCCACCTGGCTGCAGCCTCCTCTCAGGAGCTGCAGAGAGCAATGAGGTCTCCCTCAGCCTCCTCTTCTCCACCCTGAACACCCCCAGCTCCCTCAGCTGCTCCTCCCCAGCCCTCTTCTCCAGACCCTTCCCCATCTTTCTTGCCCTTCTCTGGACCTGCTCCACCTCCTTAATGTCCTTCTTGGAGTGAGAGGCCCAGAACTGCACCCAGGATTTGAGGCTTGCCAAGCAGTGGGGGAACAATCACAATCCTTGTGCTGCTCCTGAGATCTGTGGAATAAACACCTTGATAATTCCAGGGGCTGCTCACACTGCTGCTCCAGTCTAACCCCACTTTTCATTTCCCTCTTCTGGGATTCCTGCATTCTCCTGCACTCTACTTACAGGCTCACAGGAGGTTAGGGGTTGGAAGGGACCTCTGGGGATCTTCCAGTCCAACCCCCCTGCCAGAGCAGGAGCACAGAATCCAGCACAGGTCACACAGGAACACATCCAGATGGGGTTGGGAAGTCTCCAGAGAAGGAGACTCCACAACCTCTCTGGGCAGCCTGCTCCAGGGCTCTTACTTCAGCTGTGCCACTCTCTCTGTCCTTCCCTGAAGGAGAACATGTACAGAACTGTTTCTGGTGCCTTCCCATGCCTCAAGTACCACCTGCTTGGGAAGATATCACCTGGAGATGGTGAGGCAACATAAAAGCAGGAATGAAAGGGCTTCACATCCTACAGTTGCTCCTTACTTAGGCCTCCATCAATATTAATTTAGAAATCTGAGTTCAGAGATACCAAATATGAGAGGGTTGGTTCTGCTGGCAGAAGACAGCCACTGAGCATCCCCTTAAGCAAATCACAGAATGTTAGAGATAGGAAGGGACCTCCAGAGATCATTGAGTCCAATGTCCCTGCCAGAGCAGGGCAGGTCACACAGGAACACATCCAGGAGGGTTTTGAATGTATCCAGAGAAGGAGACCTCACAGCCTCTCTGGGTTGTTTCAGTGCTCCGTCATCCTCACAGTAAAGAGGCTTCTTCTGTTGAGGTGGAACCTCCTGGGCTCCAGCTTCTACCGATTGTTCCTTATCCTGTCCCTGGGCACCACCAAAAGGAGCCTGGCACCTTCATCCTGACACCCATGCCCCAGATATTTATGGACACTGAGAAGACCTCCCCTCAGCCTTCTCTTCCCAAGACCAAACAGCCCCAGGGCTCTGAGCCTTTCTTCACAGCAGAGCTGTTCAAGCCTGCAGTGGGAGCAGAGCTCTTGCAGCACATGGTCTGCATTCCCTGCACAGGATGTTCTGGGGACATGGGATTCTCCCTCTGCCTAAAAATACTGCAAAAAGCCTCCCTGAGGTAATGCAGAAGTCTTCTTTCTGCTCTTTGGCATAGATAGGCTTGGTGCCAAATTGCTTGGTTGGGTTGGCTCTGTTCTTTCATATCTTTCTCTTTCATATCTTTCCCTTTCATATCTTTCCCTTTCATACCTTTCCCTAAATGCATTTTTCCCACTGGTGTGAATCTAAGTGGTGAGAATTGTGTGTGTGTGTGTGTCACAAACATCTGAAGGCAGCCTATTTAAAATGTTGCTGTTATGGGAAGCAAGGCTGCTAAAACAGCCAGGAAAAAAAATCCTGTTTGTATTTAGGTCACAATTTCCTTGCAGTTATTCTAGAGGTGGTGTGTTAGGGTTTAAGAGAGGGATCTGGTTTGTAAATCTGAATGCAGACAAAGAGAGAGAGAAAATACATTTCTTTTCTTCTCCTGGCTGTCAGTGGATATTAAATTATTTCTCACTTCCAGTCAAAAATTTAAGGATGGATCTCTCTCTGACTCAAGCTGTTTGTCTTCTGCCCTATTTCTCTGATGACTTCAAAATCCCTCTGGTAATGTATTGACCATGATGTCACAAACTGCACCATTCTACAGGGAAGGAAGTTACCAACTTAGCCATTGACACATTTCACCTTTCTAAAGTCACCACAAAGTCTATAAGAGCTGCTTCTACTGCTAAATGTCTTCTTGAAGCTCTGGGTTGGTTGTGTTTTCCTTTGTCACCATTGTCCCCTTCAGAGGCAACCTGTTCCAGAGTCTCACCACCCTCACAGTGAAGAATTTCTTCCTCATCTCCAGTCACAATCTCCCCTCTCCCAGCTCAAAGCCATTGTCCCTTGTGCTATCACTCCAAGCCCTCCCCAGCTTTCTTGTAGGCCCCCTATAAGTTCCCTCCCCTCTATTCTTGTAGGACCTCTAGAGGGTCTCCCTGGAGTCTTCTCCAGGCTGAGCAAACCTAACTCTCTCATCCTGTCCTCACAGGGGAGATGCTTCAGCCCCCTGATCATCTTCATGGTCTCCTCTGGACCCACATTGCTGCAGCTTTATGCAGCCTAAATCTGCCCTCCTCAAGCTTCAGTCCATTGCTCCTTGTCCTGTCACTACAAGCCCTTGTAAAAAGTCCATTTATGGCTTTCTTGTGGGCCCCTTCCAGGTACTGGAAGGCTGCTCTAAGGTCTCCCTGGAGATCTCCCCTGGAGACCTCCCTCTTCTCCAGGCTGAAGAGCCCCAACTCTCCCAGCCTGTCCCCACAGGGGAGGTTCTCCAGCCCTGGACTGGATGATCTTAGGGCTCTTTTCCAACTGAAACAATTCTATGCTCCTCTCAGGTCTCTTATTAGCCATCCTCAATCAGCCTTTTTGACTTCTGCCTGCATCAGCCACTCCCCTTCCTTCTTCGTTTGATTCCTCCTGTGTTGACTTTCCCTATTTCCTTCCTTTCAACACCCCAGGACTTTGGCATTTGTCCTTCTGGATGTATCAGACACTTTACTGTGTTCCCAAAGGCTGCTGATCAGGGATGCTGATGTTTCCTTTCCCCTTCATTTTTGACTACCCAACTCAGATAAAGTAGGAAGCTAAGCACCGAAGAGTGGCACAGAACCAATGGAAACAGAGACCTAGCTATAAAAAGAGCTGGCTAGAGGCAGAAGAACAGGCAAGGAGTAATATGAGGAACAGTCACTTTCTTCACTGCTGAGAAAGACCTGGCAGCATCTCCTTCAGAGCCTGGCAGGGCTTCTCTTGAATAGGCTAAAGAGGTCAAGTTTGCATTGTAAAAGACTATACAAGTGGAGTCCCCATCCCTGGAATTGCTCAAGAAAAATGTGGACATGGCTTAATGGCCATGGTGGTCTTGGCTTGAGGGTTGGACTGGATGATTCAGATTCATAGAATGGTTTGGGTTGGAAGGGACCTTAAAGATTATCTTGTTCCACCCTAACCCTAACCCCTCCCCCCACCACGGGCAGGGACACCTGCCACCAGCCCAGGTTGCTCAAAGCCTCATCCAACCTGGCCTGGAGCACCTCCAGGGAGGGAGCAGCCACAGCCTCCTGGGCAACCTGTGCCAGTGCCTCCTCACCCTCACTGGAAAGAATTTCTTTCTACTCTCCAGGCTAAATCTGCCCTCCTCAAGCTTCAATCCATTCCATCTCATCCTATCACCCCCAACCCTTGTCAAAAGTCCCTCCCCAGCTCTCCTGTAGCCCCTTTCAGGTACTGGAAGGCCACTATAAAGTCTTCCCAGAGCCTTCTCTTTTCCAGCTGAACAGCCCCAACTCTTGCTGCTTGAGGCTCTCCAGCTCTTTGATCACCTTTGTCTCTGGAGAACTCCAGCATTTCCATGTCCCTCTTGTGCTGGGGGCATAATACTCCAGGTGGTGTCTCACAAGAGCAAAGCAGAGGTAGAGAATCACCTCCCTCACCCTGCTGGTCACTGTCCTTTCAGTGCAGCCTAGGACATGGTTGCCCTCTGGATCTTAGAGGCCTTTTCCACCCAAACCAATTCAGTGATTCTCCAAGCAATGTGGAGCCACACTCTGGAGTTGCAGCTACTGACTTTCATTTCTGCTCCCTGCTTACTCCTTACAAGGTAAGCAGCTCCATCTGAAACTGCCTGCTCTGGACCTGGAGAGGAGCTGGTGGCCACAGAGGTTTGTTTCACACTGTTCTAATGATGACCTAAGGCTGCCTTTGAGCATGTTGGAATTATTGACTGCCAATGCCCTGATTACAACCTCTATACCTTGTGCTAGATCAGATTTTGCCTTTTTTTCCTTTTTTTTTTTTGGAAGGTCAGTGCTTTCTCCTCCTTTCTTTGCAGTCCTTTTTCTTCCTCTCCTGCTCACCTAAGGAGTTTTCCAGGTGTGTGGCATTGCCTACCAGCAACTCCATGAATTCCTCTCAATCCATGAAAGCACATCAAGGTAGAAATGATAAATTCAAGACACAGAAACATATTTTGAGCTTTCATTTTACAGAATCACAGAACTGTCAGGGTTGGAAGGGATCTCAAGGATCTTCCAGTTCCAACTCCCCTACCATGGGCAACCTCAATCAGGTTGCTCACAGCCACATCCAGCCGGGCTGCAAAAACCTCCAGGGATGAGGCTTCCACCACCTCCCTGGGCAGTGTCTCACCACCCTTGTGGTGAAGAACTTCTTCCTAATGTCTAAACTAAATCTCCCCTCCTCCAGCTTGGATCCATCCCCCCTAGTCCTATCACTACCTGACACCCTCAAAAGTCCCTCCCCAGCTTTCTTGGAGCCCCCTTCAGATCCTGGAAGGCCACAAGAAGATCTCCTTCTTCTCTCCAGACTGCACAACCCCAACTCTCTCAGGCTGTCTCCAGAGCAGAGCAGCTCCAGCCCTCTGCTCATCCTTGTGGCCCTTCTCTGGACACCTCCCAGCGCCTCCAGATCCTTCCTGTCCTAGGGGCTCCACAACTGGGCACAGTGCTCCAGGTGGGGTCTCACCAGAGCCCAGTTTGTTGAGCCCTCAGTGCTCAGTTTGTTGAGCCCTGTATCTGAGCACTCACATTTCATTCAGAGCCACAAAAACTGCAGCAAAAGGCTCTGTGAAGATCTCCTTTCCTCAGCAGGCACACTAAGAGGATTACCACCACTACTCAAAGCTTAACTCCTGCTTTTGCCACTCAAAGGTTCTTCTTTCACTGCCACTTTCTTTTCCAGAGCCTAACCCATCCCTAACACATCTCCAAGTTATCTAACATGTCTCACCTGCCTCTTATCTGCTGCCATTCTGCTTCCTGATATCTTCAGGAGACCACAGCATTGCCCACACTGGAAAAGACCTTTAAGATCAAGTCCAACTCTCAGCCTACCACTGACAAGTCCTTGACTAAACCACATCCCTAAGCACTACATCTGCACAGCTCTTACACACCTGCAGGGATGGGAACCCCACCACCTCCCTGGGCAGCCTGGTCCAATGCCTGAGAACCCTTTCAGTGAAGAAATTCTTCCTAATACCCAACCTAAGCCTCCCCTGGCACAACTTGAGACCATTTCCTCTTGTCCTGTCACTTGGTACTTGGTGGAGCAGACCAACTCCCAGCTCACTGCAGCCTCCTGTCAAGGAGTTGTAGAGAGCCAGAAGCCTTCCCTCAGCCTCTAGATTAAACACCCCAGCTCCCTCAACTGCTCCTCCCCAGCCCTGTTCTCCAGACCCTTCCCCAGCTTTGTTGTCCTTCTCTGGACACACTCCAGCTCCTCAATGTCCTTCTTGGAGTGAGGAGCCCAAAACTGCGCCCAGGATTTAGGAGTGGCCTCCCCAGTGCTGAGCACAGGGATAAGATCCCTTCCCTACTCCTGCTGGTCACACCATTCCTGATCCAGGCCAGGATGCTGGTGGCCTTCTTGGCCACCTGAGCACACACTGGGTCATGTTCAACCCTGCTGTCAAGCAACACCCCCCAGGTCCCTCTCTGCTGTGCAGCTTTCCAGCCACACCTCCCCAAGCCTGTAGCACTGCTGGAGGTTGTGGTGGCCAAAATGCAGAACCAGGGTTTTGGCTTTACTGTGACTCTCACAACTGCTCTAAGCCATGGATCCAGCCTGGCCAGGTGCCCCTGCAGAGCCTCCCTGCCCTGCAGCAGACAGACAGACCGACCGACCGACCCAGCAGCTGCAGCACACATGAACCCAGCACACTGGGCTGCCAGTACCAAGTGCATTATCTCCAAGCAGATCCAGATGCCAACCCCAGTCCCATCTGCCATCTTAAATGTGACTTAGGAGGTTTGTGTTTATTCCCTGGCCAGGAATTCTTTCCAATATATATCCAACACTCTGCCTGCAGCTCCTCCAGACATCCCAAGGCACAAGATATGGGGTTGGAAGGATCATCCCTGCCACAGAATCACAGCAACATTCAGGTTGGAAAAGAGCCTCAGGATCACCAAGTCCAACCCAGAGCCCTACCCTACAAGGCTCCTAAACCATGTCCCCAAGCACCACATCCAAACCACCTTCAAACACATCCAGGCTTGGGGACTCCACCACCTCCCTGGGCAGCACATTCCAATCCCTCACCACTCTTACTGGGAACAAATGTTTCCTACTGTCCAGTCTAAACCTCCCCAGTCACAGCTTGAGGCCATTCCCTCTTGTTCTGTCACTAATTACCTGTGAGCAGAGACCAGCACCAACCTCTCCACAACCTCCTTTCAGGTAGTTGTGCAGAGCCAGGAGGTCTCCCCTCAGCCTCCTCTGTTTCACACTAACCATCCCCAGCTCCTTCAGTTGCTCCTCATCAGATTTCTTCTCCAGGCCCTTCCCATCTTCCTTGCCCTCCTCTGCCCTGGCTCCAGCCCCTCCACATCTCTCTTGGATTGAGGAGCCCCAAACTGGACACAACATTCCAGGTGTGGCCTCCCCAGAGCTGAGTCCCAGGGGACAATCCCCTCCCTGCTCCTGCTGGACACAGCATTGCTGATTCTATGGTTACAGCTAAGCAGTCCTCAGGTTGCTCCCAATTTCTTCCAGCAGCTGAGAGTCACAGCTGTGTCCTTTCCTCTTCCATGGCAGATCTCCCCTCCAAAGCCATGTGGGAGGTTAGAACTGATTTAAAATGTCCACTGCAAACCACCAAGGTGTTCTCCCACTGCAGCAAGGCACAACTTGCTCCTGATGTAATGTGCTCAGTTTTGGGTTCCTCAATGCAAGAAGGACATTGAGGAGCTGGAGCAGGTCCAGAGAAGGGCAACAAAGGTGGGGAAGGGTCTGGAGAAGAGGGCTGGGGAGGAGCAGCTGAGGGAGCTGGGGGTGGTTAGTGTGGAGCAGAGGAGGCTGAGGGAGACCTCATTGCTCTCTACAGCTCCTGAGAGGAGGCTGCAGTCAGGTGGGGGTTGGGCTCTGCTCCCTAGCATCAGGTGAGAGAAGGAGAGGAAATGTCCTGAAATTGTGGCAGGAGAGGGTTAGGTTGGAGATGAGAAAAAATTTCTTTGCCACAAGAGTGGTCAGGGACTGGCAGAGGCTGCCCAGGGAGGTGGAGGAGTCCCCATGCCTGGAGGTGTTCCAGACCCCTGTGGCCATGGCACTTGGGGCCATGGTGTGGTGGCCATGGTGGGGCTGGGCTGAGGGTTGGACTGGATGATCATAGAGGCCTTTTCCAACCCAAACCATTCTGTGATTCTATGTCAGGCAGCACAGGAATGATGAAGGACAGATTTTCCCAGTCTTAAATGAGAGCCAAAATGCTACTACTGTGAGCTGCCCAGAGCTGCCCTCAATTTCAGCAACTTCTCCAATTAATGGAACCAAATTACAGTTAATCAGACCTGAAAGAGCAGAAACAACTTCCCTTTCCAAGGTTATCTTTGAAGTTGAAGTGCTTTATTGCCTTTTTCTTGATGCAGGGAAAAGTCAATGTCAAATTTGCCAGGAAATTAAATCATCACAGTGATGTTTTTAAAGCAGAGGAGTGAGGCAAATCATCCTCCCCTGCCTCTGCTCCTGCACTCAGACACCATTCCTGTGCTCTGCTCCTGCACTCAGACACCATTCCTGTGCTCTGCTCCTGCACTCGGACACCATTCCTGTGCTCTGCTCCTGCACTCAGACACCATTCCTGTGCTCTGCTCCTGCACTCAGACACCATTCCTGTGCTCTGCTCCTGCACTCAGACACCATTCCTGTGCCCTGCTCCTGCACTCAGACACCATTCCTGTGCTCTGCTCCTGCACTCAGACACCATTCCTGTGCCCTGCTCCTGCACTCGGACACCATTCCTGTGCTGACTGCAGCCAGAGGCTCAGCCACTGCTGTGGCATTGTCTCCATGCCAGAGTGGGCAGAACTGTCAGGATATAGAGTCAGAGACTCACCTGGTTGGAAAGGACTTTAAGATCATCAAAGTCTAACCATAGCCTAACAGCTCCCTGCACACAAATGTCAGACCATGCCCCTGAGCTCATCATCCAAAATGCTTTTGAACACCTCCAGGGACAGGAACTCCACCAGCTCCCTGGGCAGCCTGTGCCAACCCCTCACCACTCTTGCAGCAAAGGAATTTTCCCTAATCTCCAAACTAAACCTTCCCCTGGCACAATTTCAGACCATTTCCTCTCCTTCTATCACCTGAGACTAGAGAGAAAAGACCAACCCCCAGCTCACCTTCAAAATGAAGACATTTTTCCTAAGCTCCAGCCTAACCCTGCCCTGGGGCTACTTCAGGTCATTTCCTCTTCAACTGTCACTTGCAGCTGGGAGCAGAGCCCAACCCCCACCTCACTGCAGCCTCCTCTCAGGGAGCTGTGGAGACCAAGGAGGCCTCCCCTCAGCCTCCTCCTCTCCAGATTAAACAATCCTCATTCCTTCAGCTGCTCCTCACCAGATCTGTGTGTTCAAGACTCTTCATCACCTTCATTGCCCTTCTCTGGACACACTCCAGCCCCAAAACTTCCTACTTGTAGTGAGGACTCCAAATCTGAACCCAGTACTCCAGGTGTAGCCTCACCAGTGCCAAACAAAGAGGGGGGACAACCAAATATGTTCCAACTCTGCAAGCTCCCTTCCCCTTGTGCTTTCAGCTGCAGTTCTGATGAACTTGTCCAGAGAAGGGCCATGAGGATGAGCAGAGGGCTGGAGCTGCTCTGCTCTAAAGACAGACTGAGAGAGTTGGGGTTGTGCAGGCTGGAGAGGAGAAGGCTCCCAGGAGACCTTCTGGTGGCCTTCCAGGATCTGAAGGGTCTCCAAGAAAGCTAGGGAGGGACTTCTTAGGATCTCAGGGAGTGACAGGACTGGGGGGGATGGATCCAGGCTAGAGAAGGGGAGATTTAGATTAGACCTTCAGAAGAGGTTCTCCACCATGAGGGTGAGGGAGGGGAAGACTGAGACTGGAGATGAGGAGGAAATTCTTTCCAGTGAGGCTGGGGAGACACTGGCACAGGTTGCCCAGGGAGGCTGTGGATGCCTCCTTCCTGGAGGTGCTCAAAGCCAGGCTGGATGAGGCCCTGCGCAACCTGGGCTGGAGGGAGGTGTCCCTGCCCATGGCAGGGGGTTGGAGCTGGATGATCTGCAAGGTCCCTTCCAACCCAAGGCATTCAGTGACTCTCTGAATCACTGCTGCTCTATTAATGCAGATGGACCTCATGCATGCTGCATGGAGCACACACACAGCAAACTCATTCTTGCTACTGAGAGAAGCCCACATTGCATTGGATGGTAGGAAGAAATTCTTCCCCATGAGGGTGGAACTGGCACAGGTTGCCCAGGGAGGTGGTGGAAGCCTCATCCCTGGAGGTTTTTGCAGCCAGGCTGGATGTGGCTGTGAGCAACCTGCTCTGGTGTGAGGTGTCCCTGCCCATGGCAGGGGGGTTGGCACTGGATGCTCCTTGAGGTTCCTTCCAACCCTGACAGTTCTGTGATTCTGTGATCCCTGTACCAAGTACACAGACAGAAAATGAAGAACCCTTCAACCATCTTGAAGAGCAGCTGGGAGCCATAAAGCAAGCAGTGGAGTGGATTAGAGCACAGACCTCACAAAACCTACTGAGAACCTACTGCTGCTCCTCAGCTTTCTGCATCTCATGTGCCTGCAGAGGAACAGCTGAGCAGAGAAAGTAGGGCAGGAAAAGATATTTATTTTCCTTTGGTCTTCTAATTCTCTGGAGGCATTTCTGAGCTTAGAAGATTTTTAACTTCAAATCCTATTAAAAAAAAATAGAAATTCCATCTGCCCAAAGTGTGCTGTGCTGGGACTATTTTTAACCTATAACCACAGCTATGCTGGGGCAAAACATTAATGCTGCAGATTCTGCTGATGTTGTCTGACCTCAGGACAGGGCCTATTGATTTTCTTACTCAGCATAGCCAGGAACAGCATCTGACCCTGACTTACGTACCCTCTGCCAACGATTTTGGGTTATATTTGGGCTTCTCTTCAGGGCCCTGGCACATACTGGGATCCCACACTCTCCTTGCTGCCCAATGCTGTCCTAAAGAGACATGGCGAAGTCTGTTCTCTTTTTCTCCCCTCAATCTGTAATCTATATTGCAGCCATTTTGTGCCTTTTATTGCTCTTCTACAGTCTCAGTCATATCTTCCTTTTAAGAATCACAGCTCACAGGATGTTAGGGGTTGGAAGGGACCTTGAGTCCAACCCCCCTGCCAGAGCAGGAGCATAGAATCCAGCACAGGTCACACAGGAACACATCCAGAGAGGGCTGGAAAGGCTCCAGAGAAGGAGACTCCACAACCTCTCTGGGCAGCCTGCTCCAGGGCTCTGTGAGCCTCACAGTACAGAAGTTCCTCCTCATGTTGAGGTGGAACCTCCTGTGCTGGAGTTTCCATCCATTGCCCCTTGTCCTATCCCAGGGTGCAACTGAGCAGAGCCTGTCCCTGTCCCCTCCCTCCTGACCCCCAGTCCACAGATATTGATAAATATTTATTAAATCCCCTCTCAGCCTTCTCCTCTCCAGACTAACCAGCCCCAGGGCTCTCAGCCTCTCCTCCCCAGGCACTGCTCCAGTCCCTTCAGCATCCTTGCAGCCCTCCCTTGGACTCTCTCCAGCAGATTCCTGTCCCTCTTGAACTGGGGAGCCCAGAACTGGATGCAATATTCCAGGTGAGGTCACAGCAGGGCAGAGCAGAGTGGGAAGAGGACCTCCCTGGATCTGCTGGCCACACTCCTCTAAATGCATCTAGAATGGTTTGGGTTGGAAGAGACCTTAATGATCATCTAGTTCCAAGCCCCTGCCATTGACAGGGTCATCTTCCACTAGATCTGGTTACTCAAGGCCTTGTCCAAGGACCTAGGTAGCATTTAAGTGATGAGGTGGGCCAGGAACTGAGCTTTCAGCAGCTCTGCCCTGCTAGGAGATCCAATTGGAAGGCACTGGAGCAGAGCTTGAAGGATGATCAGAAGTCACAGAGCTCTAGGGCAGTGTGAAAGACTCCTTGCTATTAATATAATTAATACTAACCCCCTGGATGTGGGATTGGTGTCCTTCATTCACACACTGTAAGCAAAATCACTTGTGGCTGGAAGAGGATTGCCTACAGAGATGAGTTTTGATTTCTCATCACCTCTTAGCCTGTGCAGTGTCCATTTCCAGGAAAGTCTCTACCAACACATTCTTCAAGGCAGGGTCTTAGATGTTGCTGATGTGCACAGACTCAGCATAGAATGGGTTGGGTTGGAAGGGACCTCAAAGCTCATCCAGCTCCAAACCCCTGCCATGGGCAGGGACACCTCCCACCAGCCCAGGTTGCTCAAGGCCTCATCCAGCCTGGTCCTGAACACCTCCAGGCAGGAGGCAGCCACAGCCTCCCTGGGCAACCTGTGCCAGTGTCTCCCCAACCTCACTCTCAACAATTTCTTCCTCCTCTCCAGTCTCAATCTCTCCTCTCCCAGCTCAATGCCATTGTCCCTCATCCTGGCACTCCCAGCCCTTGTCCAAAGTCCCTCCCCAGCTCTCCTGGAGCCCCTTCAGGTACTGGAAGGCTGCTCTGAGGTCTGCCTGGAGCCTTCTCTTCTCCAGGCTCAACAGCCCCAAGTCCCCCAGCCTTTCCCCATAGGGGAGGTTCTCCAGCCCTCTCATCATCTGTGTGGCCTCTTCTGGACCTGCTCCCACAATTTCCAAGTCCTTCTTGTGTTGGGGGTCCCAGGACTGGCCCAGGTTAGCAAAACAGCACAGAGTTGGATTCTAACTGTGCCCTTCAAAGTCATAGCTGGTAACATGCCAAAAGATCCTCTGCCAGTAATTAAATGCAAAAAAAAAAAAACACCCTGCAACAAACAGCAGCAATTTTACCTCCTCACTTCTTGTGGAGACTTTATCAACAGGTTGAGTTCCTTGGCCATAATTAAACTGAGCTTTTAATTTCTCTAATCCATGGTGGTTTACCTGCACTCGTTTATTTTCTTTCTTTTAAGAGGTAGAGATTTGTAAAGGAAAAGTACATTAAAAAGAGTATGAAGGGATCACAGAAGCACAGAGTGTTAGAGGTTGGATGATCCAGAGATCATCCAGTCCAACCCCCCCTGCCAGAGCAGCATGACCCAGGGTAGTCTGCACAGGAAAGCATCCAGGTGGGGTTTGAGTATGTCCAAGGAGAAGAAGGAGACTCCACAACCTCTCTGGGCAGCCTGCCCCAGGGCTCTGTCACCCTCACACCAAACAAGTTTCACCTCATGTTGAGGTGGAGCCTCCTAGGTTCTAGTTTGTATTCACTTGGTCCTTGGCTGATTCCTGTGCACCACCCACAAGAGCCTGGCCCCCTCCCCTTGCCCCCCACCCCTCAGCTATTGATAGACATTGATCAGATGCCCCTCAGCCTTCTCCTCTCCACACTAACCACCCCCAGGGCTCTCAGCCTCTCTTCACAGGGGAGATGCTCAAGTCCCCAAATCCTCCTCCTTGCTCTCCCTTGGCCTCTCTCCAGCAGGTCTCTGTCTCTCTTGACCTGGGGAGCTCAGAACTGGACACAGGATTGCAGCTGTAGTCTCAGCAGGGCAGAGCAGGGGGGCAGAAGAACCTCCCCAGCCCTGCTGGCCAGACTTTGCTTGCTTCCCCCCAGGATCCCATTGGCTCTCTTTGCCACCAGGGCACATTGCTGTCCCATGCAGAACTTGGGACAGCAAGTTCTCCAAGATCTTTCTCTGTGGAGCTGCTCTCCAGCAGGGCAGCCTCTCACCTGTCCTGGTGCCTGCTGTTATCCCTCCCCAGATGCAGGACTCTGCACTTGGCCTTATGATCTTCATGAGGTTTGCCTTCCTCCAGCCTATCAAGATTTTGTTGGATGGCAGCACAGCCTAAGGGGGTGCTGGGCACCCACCCCCCCGAAGGAAGCTTGCCTGCAAGTGTGTGCAAATGGGAAAGCATCCCTTGAGATCATCTGAGTCCAGCCATAACCTAACATCTTCTTGTACACAACTCTTAGGCCATGTCCCTAAGCTCCTCAGCCCAACATCTTGGATCCTCTGAAGGAAGTTCTGCACATGTATAATTCACTATCTGTAATGGGTGCTGAAGGGAGAGAACTGTTTGGCTTTTCTGAAGTGTACCTTTAGTAGATTTGGTTTCAAACCTCCCTTTGGAATCCTGTAAAACCCCAGCAATGCAAAATATTTCTGGTTTGAGTTTAGTAGGTCAATATTACTTTCCTTGAGCACAAGAGTTCAGAGTGGTTGACCTAATAAAGTATGGGTTTGAAAACCAAACTATATCCAGTGGTTAGTACTAATGAATTAATTAAGATCAAGGAGGGAAGACTGAGACTGGAGATGAGGAGGAAATTCTTTCCAGTGAGGCTGGGGAGACACTGGCACAGGTTGCCCAGGGAGGCTGTGGATGTCCCCTCCCTGGAGGTGTTCAAAGCCAGGCTGGATGAGGCCTTGAGCAACCTGGGCTGGAGGGAGGTGTCCCTGCCCATGGCAGGGGGTTGGAGCTGGATGATCTGCAAGGTCCCTTCCAACCCAAGGCATTCTGTGACTCTCTGAATCACTGCTGCTCTATTAATGCAGATGGACCTCATGCATGCTGCATGGAGCACACACACAGCAAACTCATTCTTGCTACTGAGAGAAGCCCACATTGCATTGGATGGTAGGAAGAAATTCTTCCCCATGAGGGTAGAACTGGCACAGGTTGCCCAGGGAGGTGGTGGAAGCCTCATCCCTGGAGGTTTTTGCAGCCAGGCTGGATGTGGCTATGAGCAACCTGCTCTAGTGTGAGGTGTCCCTGCCCATGGCAGGGGGCTTGGAATTGGATGCTCCTTGAGGTCCCTTCCAACCCCGACAGTTCTGTGATTCTATGTTCCTGTCCCTGCAACAGCAGATAAGGCTGCAGCCATGCACAGGACTTATCCTCAGCTGCTCTTCCAGAAGGGCACAGACCTCCCACAGGTCATAGCTGCCAACCTTGCAGGGATACATCTGTTAGCTCTGGTGTACCTCAGATGACACCAGACTCCCAGCTTTATCAGCTCAGCTGAGCTCAGTGTATTTCCTCCACCCTTGAGTAGAGAGACCACAGCAGGATGCAGGAGGACACTGAGTGACAAGCAGTGATGATGCTATCAAATGGACCCACTGAAATCAATCCTCCTTCCCTTGCACTAATGCAAACATTGTCCTCCACAGCCAGAGAGACCTGAAAAGTGTCAGCAGGATTCTGCCCACTGCATATTCTTTTTAAACTGTCCTGTTTGGGGACAGCTTTCAGGATTGAGCATTTGGAATATGAACCATTAATGACCACAGGGTTAGGGGAAAGAAAAATCATAGAATGGTTTGAGTTGGAAGGGACCTTAAAGTTCATCTAGATCCAAACCCCCTGCCATGGGCAGGGACACCTCCCACCAGCACAGGCTGCTCAAGGCCTCATCCAACCTGGCCTTGGGCACCTCCAGGGAAGGGGCATCCACAGCCTCCCTGGGCAACCTGTGCCAGTGTCTCCCCACCCTCACTCTAAAGAATTCCTTCCTCATCTCCAGCCCTTCTTCTGCATCCTAATTTGACAGACTTCTTTCCTCAGCCACACACGCACAACCTTTTGCACCTTCTCTTACATTTTTTGGCTGTCCTGTGTGAATACAGGTGACAAATGTCAGACCTTGCCATTCCTTGTAGAATGTTGTCACTATTCCCCCAGAACCAGAACAAGCACCTTGACAAGCATCCTCCAATTTATTTTCATACTGATAGAATCACAGAATTGTCAGGGTTGGAAGGGACCTCAAGGCTCAGCCAGTCCCAACCCCCTGCCATGGGCAGGGACACCTCACACCACAGCAGGTTGCTCACAGCCACATCCAGCCTGGCTGCAAAAACCTCCAGGGATGAGGCTTCCACCACCTCCCTGGGCAACCTCTGCCAGTCTCTCACCACCCTCATGGGGAAGAATTTCTTCCTAACATCCAATCTGAATCTACCCATTTCCAGTTTTGCTCCATTCCCCCCAGTCCTATCACTCCCTGACACCCTCAAAAGTCCCTCCCCAGCTTTCTTGGAGCCCCCCTCAGATCCTGGAAGGCCACCAGAAGGTCTCCTCAGAGCTTTCTCCTCTCCAGACTGCACAACTCCAACTCTCTCAGGCTGTCTCCAGAGCAGAGCAGCTCCAGTCCTCTGCTCATCCTCTTGGCCCTTCTCTGGACACTTTCCAGCACCTCCAGATCCTTCCTGTAGACATCTTCTGCACAGCTTGGCTCATGCTGCAATCCAGGTCTTTTGCTCCTCAGGAAACCTCACTTCAACTAAAAGAAACTATTTGAATTCTATCCCAGTTCTCCGTTGGATTTTGTTAAGGACTATCAGGACCTCTCCTATTGGAGAACCAGCACAGAGAGAACCCTGCTCTGGCAGGGGGTTGGACTCAATGATCTCTGGAGGTCTCTTCCAACATCCTGTGAGCCTGTGAACCAGAATGCTGGAACCCAGCCCAGTGCCCTGGGAAACAAAGTCTCTGCCCAGGCTAAGTGATGCAGCTGCTGCCCTCTCATTTGCAAGTTTAAGCAGTGGCAAAGCTGAGCAGAGAGACACAAATGACACAGCCATGGCTGGTCACAGACTGCCACAGGCAAGGTGCTGCCTTCCACACCACCCACAGCCACGACTCAGACAAGACAGAAGCACAGACAGCCAAGTCCCCTGCTCCTCTTCAGCTGGCAGAGGCAGGAGGTCATTAGTGCAAGTGCCACACACTGCACTCACAGCTCTCTGGGGTTGTGCAGTCACAGAGCCCTCAGATACTCACAGGGTGGGGGTCAGGGGCGTGGGGCCAGGCTTGGTTCAGTGGTGTCCAGTGACAGGACAAGGGGTACCAGGCACACACTTGAACTGTAGAAGTTCCATCTAAACATGAGGAGAAACTGCTTTAATTGAAGGGTGGTGGACCCCTGGAGCAGGCAGGGGGATGTCTCCATCTCTGGAGGCATTCAAAACCTGCCTGGATGTGTTCCTGTGTGATGTGTCCCCCTTGGCAGGGGGACTGGACTCAATCTCCAGAGGTCCCTTCCAACCCCTACCACTCTGTGATTCTGTGAAGCACCAGCACAGCCCTTCTGCTGCTGAGTACCCCAGCTCCTGGCCCTCTGACCCACCCCACATGTCCCCTGCTCCCTGCCTAGTCCATCTTGATGCTCATTGCCAACACTCAGCACTCACACACTCATCCAGTAGGTAACCCCACACCCATGGCTCCCCCTGGAGACCAAGGGCCCCTTCTTGCCTGCACCCAAGCCCCCCTGTACTGCCCAGTTTGAAGTCTGCAGGTGAATACCTCTGCATGCCCCACACACACCCATTTGAAGCAGGTACAAGACACCCTCCAGCTGCAGGCACGTGGGCTGTGACCTGCTGCCCCATTCCAGCCATTGATGCTGAGTCCCTCACTCTTGCCAGTCCATCAGGAAGCTGGAATTCAGAACATGACCACTTCCACTCCACTGACTGGCACTGAGACCTCCACTTACTCCAGCTGCTGACACTGTAGCTGAGGGACACCTCCAGCTCTAGTAGCTGGCACCCAGTTAGGGGCTGGAAGGGACCTCCAAAGATCATCCAGTCCAACACCCCTGCCCAGGGCAGGATCATAGAGAGTAGGTCACAGGGGGGATTTTAATATCTCCAGAGGAGGAGACTCCACAACCTCTCTGAGCAGCCTGCTCCAGGGCTCTGTCACCCTCACAGCAAAAAAGTTTTTCCTTACATTCCCATGGCACCTCCTCTGCTCCAGCTTGCACTCAGTGCCCCTTGTCCTGTCATTGGACCTGGCTGCATCCTCCCAACACTGCCCTGCACATCTTCAGCACCAGCAATGAGGGCACCCCTCAGGCTCCTCTGCTCCAAGCTCAAGAGCCCCAGCTCCCTCAGCCTGTCCGTGTTGTGGGAGGTGCTCCATCCCTCTCATCATCTTTGTGACCCTCCTGGAAGCTGGAAATGATGACACTGAACAGAGAAAGGACAAACTGACAATGGCAGAAGGACATCTCAAGACCATGCAGGAGAACCAAAAGCACATCCTGTCTGTCTCCCACAACCAGTCCAGTTCTCTTCTCAAGGGGTCATTTGGTCTCCTCCCATGCAATGTATTTCTGCACTTCTGCACTGAAATTAGGACCCATCCCCTCCTCTTCCCTGCAGCTTGATCCTAGACTGGGCATTGATTTTTCTTTGCTTCAAAGCTTTAGATCACAACAACCCCAAGCAATGCTCCAGGCTTGGGGCAGTGTGGCTGGAAAGCTGCTGGCAGAAAGGGACCTGGGGGTGCTGATGGCCAAGCAGCTGAACAGGAGCCAGCAGTGCCCAGGTGGCCAAGAAAGCCAAAGGCATCCTGGCTGGGATCAGCAATGCTGTGTCCAGCAGGAGCAGGGAGGGGATTGTCCCCTGGGACTCAGCTCTGGGGAGGCCACACCTGGAGTGTTGTGTCCAGTTTGGGGCTCCTCAATCCAAGAGAGATGTGGAGGGGCTGGAGCCAGGGCAGAGGAGGGCAAGGAAGATGGGAAGGGCCTGGAGAAGAAATCTGATGAGGAGCAACTGAAGGAGCTGGGGATGGTTAGTGTGAAACAGAGGAGGCTGAGGGGAGACCTCCTGGCTCTGCACAACTCCCTGAAAGGAGGTTGTGGAGAGGTTGGTGCTGGTCTCTGCTCACAGGTAATTAGTGACAGAACAAGAGGGAATGGCCTCAAGCTGTGACTGGGAGGTTTGGACTGGACAGTAGGAAACATTTGTTCCCAGTAAGAGTGGTCAGGGATTGAAATGTGCTGCCCAGGGAGGTGGTGGAGTCCCCAAGCCTGGATGTGTTTGAAGGTGGTTTGGATGTGGTGCTTGGGGACATGGTTTAGGGGTGAGCCTTGTAGGGTAGGGCTCTGGGTTGGACTTGGTGATCCTGAGGGGTTTTTTCCAACCTGAATGATTCTGTGGTTCTGTGATTCATGTTCTCAGCTCCAGCCCCAGCTTTCTTGTAGGCCACAATCATACAACTGGAATTACAGGAAGGTTCTGCCAGCTCTTGGCTGAAAGAGGGCTCTGTGCTGGCAGGACTCAGAAGGAGCTGAGCTCTGCAGCTCTTGCAAGATTCTCTCAAGTACAGTGAAGAGGAATTTCTAAAAAGTTTGTCACTCAGCCAGCCTTAGCAGACCTTAATGGCTACCAAACATGACAGAAAGACAACTTCATGACAAATAGCAAATTCTGCTTCCAAACTATACATCAGCAAGACTTCAGGGGAGATCAGACTCACTTTTATTCCAGCCCAAAGGGATATTTTTCACTACTCTTGAGGCTGGGGACTAACCATATTGTGGAGCTGAACTTGTCTGACAGGCAAGCCCCAGCTGACACACATCACCTCCCTGAGAGTCCAGGAGGGGCTTGTGATGAACAGCACAGAGCAGTTTTACAGTGAGCAGGGGTTATGAGCACAGCCTGAAACCCTGCAAGGTTTTCAGCCATTCCTTCAATAAGGGAGAGAGCTGGAAAAGTAGAATGAACCTCTGGAGATCATCCATCCTGCTCCAGCAGGGTCACTCACAGAAGCTTGCCGAGGGTCACAATGGTCAGGTGGGTTTGGAAGCTCTCCCCAGGAGACTCCACAACCTCTCTGAGCACCCTCACAACGAAGAAGTTTTTTTCTTGTACTTAGGTGAAACCTCCTGGGTTCCACTTCATCCCCATTGGCCCTTGTCCTATTGCTGGGCACCATGGACAAGAGTCTGGCCCCAGCCTCTTGCCTCCCACCCTTTAGCTGTTGGTGAGCATTGCTCAGATCCCCTTTGGGGCTGCTCTTCTCCAGCCCCAGGGCTCTCAGCCTTTCCTTGCTAGAGAAATGCTTTTGCCCCTTAATCATCTTTGTAGCCTTTCATTGGACTCTCTCCAGCAGTTCCTTGTCTCTCCTGAACTGGGGAGCCCAGAGCTGGACACAGGACTCCAGCTGTGGCCTCAGCAGGACAGAGTGGATGGGGAGGAGGACCTCCCACAACCTGCTGGCCACTCTCTTCTCAAGGGACCCCAGGAGCCCATTTGCCTTCTTGGCCACAAGAGCACACTGCTGCCTCATGGGGAACTTTTGCCCCAGGATGTAGCTTCACAAAAACCAATCGTAATTGCTTTCATTACATAAATAGGACCAATGTGAATGTTGCTCACACTGAGGAATGGTCTTAGATTTGTCACTGAGGTGACAGAGTGCTCTTCAGATGGCACAACATCAAACTCACAGAATGGTTTGAGCTGGAAGGGACCTTCAAGATCATCTGGTTCCAACACCACTGCCATGGGCAGGGATACCTCCCTCCAGCCCAGCTTGCTCAAGGCCTCATCCAGCCTGGCCATGAACACCTCCAGGGAGGGAGCAGCCACAGCCTCCCTGGGCAACCTGTGCCAGTGTCTCCCCAACCTCACTCTCAAGAATTTCTGCCTCCTCTCCAGTCTCAATCTCCCCTCTCCCAGCTCAAAGCCATTGTCCCTCATCCTGGCACTCCCAGCCCTTGTCCAAAGTGCCTCCCCAGCTCTCCTGGAGCCCCTTCAGGTACTGGAAGGCAGCTAGAAGATCTCCCTGGAGCCTTCTCTTCTCCAGGCAGAATAGCTCCAACTCTTGCTGTTCTCCAGCCCTCTGGATTATCTTTGTGGCCCTCCTGAACCCTCTCCAGCATATCCATGTCCTTCTTCTGTCAGGGGCCCCAGAACTGGGTGCAGTACTCCAGACGAGGTCTCACAGCTAATCTATCTTCCTTGGTTTAAGCAATTAAGAGCTTTCCAGTACCTGAAGAGGGCTGCAAGGAGGCTGCAGAGGGACTGTTCCCAAAGGCCTGCAGTGAGAGGATGAAGGGCAGTGGTTTGAAATTAGAGAAGAGCAGATTTTGACTGGATATCAGGAACAACTTCTTTATCATGAGGCTGCTGGAATACTGCAACAGGTTGCCACGGAGGTAATTGAGGCTGAATCCCTGGAGATATCCAAGGTCAAGGCTCTTGAGCAACCTGATCTAGTGGAGGACATCCCTGCTGATTTCAGGGGGTTGGGCTAGATGACCTCCGGAGGTCCCTCCCAACCCAACCCATTCTGTGATTCTAATCAAACAGCATAGGTTGGCTACCAGGAGCAAATGGAGCTGCAGCACCAGAAGCTGCTGCACCCAGGAGCTGCCACTGCTCAGGTTCTCACTGTGACAGTGTGAGAGCTGAAACCCCTGTCCCACACTGACATACCCAGGCTAGCTCAGTCTGGAAGCAAATGCAAGCTGTATGTACAGGCAAAGCTACAACCTGTGATGCAATGCAATGAATCTGCACAGACAGACACTCCTCACAACATTTACACATGTGTACAATCAACAGGAAAGCACAACCAAGCTCCCCCTGCTTCCCCCAAGGGGCCTCCCCCCCAGCCAGAAGGAATCCCCCCAGACCCTCCTGGCAGAAGGCAGAGAGTCAAGAAGCAGAGAGGCTGTTAGCTTGTCAAGGTCAGTGTGGTATCTTCAGCCAGAAAAGAAGAAGCAGGCAGACTGAGAGAAGACTGAGAGCCTGCCTGACTGCCTGACCTTGTTTTGAGTAGAGATTCTTAAACATTTCTCTCTCTCCAGTGGAAGTGTTTAGAATCATCAATATTTTGCTTTCTTACACCCAAATAGTGATTTATTTACATAAAATCATCATTAGTTTGCTTTCTTGCACCCAATAATGATTTATTTACATAAAATCATCATTAGTTTGCTTTCTTACACCCAAATAGTGATTTATTTACATAGAATCATCATTACTTTGCTTTCTTACACCCAAATAGTGATTTATTTACATAGAATCATCATTACTTTGCTTTCTTACACCCAAATAGTGATTTATTTACATAAAATCACCATTAGTTTGCTTTCTTACATCCAAATAGTGATTTATTTATATAAAATCATCATTAGTTTGCTTTCTTGCACCAAATAGTGATTTATTTACATAGAATCATCGTTATTTTGCTTTCTTACACCCAAGAGTGATCTATTTACATGCTTTCACTTTTCTCTGCTCAAACTTTATGAAGGAAAATTAAATACAGTCTTAAACCCACCACACTCCCTGTGAAAGCATTGTGCAGGAACTTTCCTTCTGGAAGAACTCCTACTGCATTAAAAATAGATGATAGCAAGTGACTGTATGCTCCTCCAGAACAGTAACTACAAAATACCTTTCATGCAGAACACTCCTCCCTAAAAATCCTCCCAGCTTTATTGGAAGGAAACCAGGGCAGGGCATGGGAGGAGTGGCTGACAGCCCCCCAGCAGCTGTGCTACCATTCAGCAAGACTTGGACCCCACCTGGACCTCATGAAGTGCAACAAGGGTTAAGTGTAGAGTCCTGCACCTGGGAAGGACCACCACCACGCACCAGTACAGGTGAGAGGTTGACCTACTGGAGAGTAGCTCCACAGAGAAAGGCCTTGGGGTCCTGGTTGATAATTAATTATCCATGGGACAGCAATGTGCCCTGGTGGCCAAGAAGGCCAATGGGATACTTGGGTGCATTGAGGAAAGTGTGGCCAGCAGGTTGAGGGACGTTCTCCTCCCCCTCTACTCAGACCACATCTGGAATGTTGTGTAGAGTTCTGGGCTCCCCAGTTCAAGAGGGACACAGAACTGCTGGGAAGGGTTCAATGGAGAGTGATGAGGATGCTGAAGGCACTGAGGCATCTCTCTCATGAGGAAAGACTGAGAGCCCTGGGGCTGTTTAGTCTGGAGAAGAGGAGGCTGAGGGGGCACCTTATCAATGCCTACAGCAGGGTGGCTGTCAGGAGGATGCAGCCAGGCTCTCCTCAGTAATCCTCAGTGACAGCATGAAGTGCCATGGTCTCAATCACAGGAAACTCCATCCCCACATGAGGAGAATCGTAAAATCATAGAATCAGTCAGGGTGGGAAGGGACCACAAGGATCAGCCAGTTCCAACCCCCCTGTCATGGGCAGGGACACCTCACACCAGATCAGGCTGGCCAGAGCCTCATCCAGCCTGGCCTTAAACACCTCCATGGATGGGACCTCAACCACCTCCCTGCACAACCCATTCCAGGCTCTCACCACTCTCATGCAGAAGAACTTCTTCCTCACATCCAGTTTGAATCTCCCCACTTCCAGCTTTATTCCATTCCCCCCAGTTCTGTCACTCCCTGATATCCTAAAAAGTCCCTCCCCAGCTTTCTTGGAGCCCCCTTCAGATACTGAAAAGCCACAATAAGGTCACCTCAGAGCCTTCTCTTCTCCAGACTGAACAGCCCCAACTCTCTCAGTCTGTCCTCATAGGAGAGGTGCTCCAGCCCTCTGCTCATCCTGGTGGCCCTTCTCTGGACACCTTCCAACATGTCCAGATCCCTTTTGTAATAGAGGCTCCAGAACTGGACTCGGTACTCCAAGAAGTACTACTTCCAGAAAAAGAACCTTCTTTGCTGTGAGGGTGCTGGAACCCTGGAGCAGGCTGCTCAGAGAGATTCTGGAGTCTCCCTCTCTGGAGATCTTCAAACCCCACCTTAATGCATTCCTGCTCTAATTGGTCCTGCTTTGCAGGGTGGTTGGACACAATGACCTCTGGAGGTCCTTTCAAACACCTACCAGTCTATGATTCTGTGACTAGCAGCAGCCAAATCTATACTTGGAAGAGTCTAAAGCTGCTTCTGTGGAGGTGGCTGGAAGCCCTTGGTCTAGAAAGATGAAATAAATCATCAGACACATTTCTTGGAGATTTTTTATGTGTTTTAAATGGCCACAAGTGGTGGAGATTTGCCAGAGATTTGCACAGGAGAAAAGCTTCTGCCAAGACTGTGATTTATTTAGAGATTAGTTTAGTTTTTATTTGCTTGCCTTTTTTTTTTTGGTGTTCCCGTTCTTTACAAATGAGGGAAAAAATATCTGGCCATGTTTTCAGGGAAAATAAAAAAACCTCCAACACCCAACACAACAAACCCACAGCTGCTGGAACTCTGCTCTTCTGCTAATTCTGTCCTAAACTGACTTCTTCTCCACAGACTCATTTATAAGGAAATAGAGAATTTAAAGACATCTTTGCCATTTCCAGTGCTTTGTGCTGCCATCAGGTGGGATTCAAGACTCTTCAGAACCCTTCAATTCCAGGAGTGTTGCCTCACTAACCCAATAACTTTCTCCCTTCCCTAAGGGCAGAACTGGTAGCCCTGACAACCTGCAAGCTGCTCTACAGATGACTTAAAGAAGCCTCATGATTACAGAATCACAAAATTGTTTCAGCTGGAAAAGGCTTCCAAGATCCTCCAAGATCCTCCAGTCCAAGCAGCAACCCACCCCCACCATGGCCACCAAACCATGGCCCCAAGTGCCATGGCCACAGGATCCTTGAACACCTCCAGGCATGGGGACTCCACCACCTCCCTGGGCAGCCTGTGCCAATCTCTGACCATTCTTGCAGAAAAGACATTTTCCTAATCTTCAGCCTGGCACAATTTGAGGCCATTTCCTCTCCTTTCACCTGAGATGAAGCAGAAGAGCCCAAACCCCACCTGGCTCCAGCCTCCTCTCAGGAGCTGTAGAGAGCAATGAGGTCTCCCTCAGCCTCCTCTGCTCCACACTAACCACCCCCAGCTCCCTCAGCTGCTCCTCCCCAGCCCTCTTCTCCAGACCCTTCCCCACCTTTGTTCTCCTTCTCTGGCCCTGCTCCAGCTCCTCAATGTCCTCCTTGCACTGAGGGCCCAAAACAGAACCAAATATTCGAGGGATCAAACTGCCCTGCAGATGGAGATCCCAACACCATTCCAGGTCCTATCCCTGAGTTTCAACACACTCATGAAGAATAATTTCTCACTCAAGTCCAGCAAGATTTTCCCTTGGTGCACTCTGCCTCCTCTCTGTCATTGCAATGTCCATGAGGCAGTAGAAAACTACTCCTCAATTCCCCCCTTGTGGTGTTTTGGGGGTTAGGTTTGGGGGGAGTGGGAGGAGGTGTGCATTTTTATGGGTGAGGTTGCTTTTTGTGCTTTTTGGTTGGTTTGGTTGTTTTTTTCCAATCAGCTTTAACACCCTGCTGGAGGAGAACCCCTCCTCTCTGGAGGTATTCAAGGACAGGCTGGGTGAAGCCTTGAGCAAAGTGTCCCTGCCCATGGCAGGGGGGGTTGGAACTGGCTGGTCTTAAAGGTCCCTTCCAATCCAACCCAGTCTGTGGTTCTATGCCTGCAATCTGTTTGCTACAGCAGGGAACATGAGCCATGCTCCATGTGTGCTGAAGAATCAGAGAGTGAAATACAAACCTTGACTGTGATTCATCTGGGGGGAGGGAGGGAAAAAGAGGAGCAGATGGCTTCACTTTGGACACAAGAGGGGCAGGAAATTCGTTTAGCAAACAGATTCCCCTCACATTTTAGGGAATCACTCTGCTGAGTGCAATGAATTGGCAAGTTTGGAAGTGGTGCAAATCAGGTTCTGGCCTCAGAGCCAGCCCAGGTGTGCAAAAGCAGAGAGGTGTGCAGAGCAAACTACTGCCTGCCTGCTGTGGTGGGTTGAAATTACCAAACTCCCCCAACTAATTAGGAGAAAACTACCCCCAAAAGAAATTTCCAGAGCAGCTGCGGTTGGGATGGAAGCAACTGAAGCTCTAGTTACAAGCAAACAAAAAATCTAGAGATATGAAATGCAATGAATGTGTGCAAGATACACAATAGATGTACAAGAGAGAGAGATTTCCACTTGATAAACAACACAGAAACTTCTCAGACTACCCTGGATGGATCCAGGGAACCTGTTCACCTCCTCCCCCATGCTCTCCCTCCTTCACATTACCTCAGACAGTAGTTAAAACAGAGATTCTCTGGCTAGGCCTTGGGAGAGAGAGAGAAGTTGCAAGCAGAAGTGACAAGAAGAAGAAGAGAGGAGAAGGAACTGTTTCTGCCTCTTTAAGGTCCCTTCCAACCTAAACCAATCTATGAATCTATGGCTGTTGGTTCCAAGTTTTCCAAGAACCTAACCTGGCTCCATTTCAGATCCTGGGCTCCATACCCTGGATGATAATGCAAACAATCTGATGAGCTAACTTTGTGCTGCATTCTATGGTCCTGCTCTAGCAGGGGGGTTGGACTCAATGATCTCCAGAGAGGTCCCTTCCAGCCCCTCACATCCTGTGTGATCCTGTGACCTATTAACTCAGAATGGTGATTTACACTTCCAGGGCTTGATGTTTCCATTCAGATTTTATCCAAAACCAAACAGCTGGGACCTCCTAAACCAGCTTGAGGGAAGAGAAGCTTGCTCATCAAACATGGTAGTGCCATAAGGAATGGCCTCAGCTGCCTGAGAGCTCCAAAAAGGAGAATGTTCTTCAGTATGAATTTGTATTCCACAGCTACCTTCTGACCAGCATCAATCTGGCATCTTGCCATGCTCTGACCATGCTCAAACTGGCATCTTGCCATGTTCTGACCAGCATCAAGCTGGCACCTTGCCATGCTCTGCATTACTTGGGGTTCATTTTTCTTGTAGGGTTGGTTGTGGTTTTTTTTTTCAACTAAGGTGAGCTGCATTAAAGAGATTGAGAGCCTTGTAGAGAAGCAGGATGCTGTTAAAGAGAAGACAGCAACTCACTAATGCTAAATTCCCCAGGCAGATGCATAGTAAGATTAAAACAAAGCTAAAAGTGCAAATAGCAGCCATGGACCAACAACTCATCCCCCTTGGAAGGTATTCCAGCTTGCAGCTCTGATTAGAAAAATCATTGATGGGCTGAGGGAGCCTGGAGAAGACTTCAGGGGGGATCTTAGAGCTGCAGTCCAGTACCTGAGGGGAAACTACAAGGAAGCTGGAGAGGGACTTTTCATAAGGGTGTCTAGAGACAGGACAAGGGGGAATGGTTTGAAGCTGAGGGAGAGTAGGTTTGGACTGGAACTTAAGAAGTTCTTGAGTACAAGGGTGGTGAGACTCTGGAATAGGTTGTCCACAGTGGTTGTGGATGCTGCCTCCCCGGAGATGTTCAAGGCAAGAATGAGGCCTTGAGCAACCAAGTCTAGTTGAGAGATGTCCCTGCCCACAGCAGGTAGCTTGCAGTAGATGATCTCTGAAGTCCTTTCCAACCTAAGCCATTCTGTGTTTTCCTAGGATGATTTTACTTCACCAGAAGAGGTTGAGAATGGTTTAGAATCATAGAATCATAGAATCAGTCAGGGTGGGAAGGGACCACAAGGATCAGCCAGTTCCAACCCCCCTGCCATGGGCAGGGACACCTCACACTAGATCAGGCTGGCCAGAGCCTCATCCAGCCTGGCCTTAAACACCTCCAGGGATGGGACCTCAACCACCTCCCTGGACAACCCATTCCAGGCTCTCACCACTCTCATGGGGAAGAACTTCTTCCTCACTTCCAGCCTGAATCTCCCCACTTCCAGCTTTATTCCATTCCCCCGAGTCCTGTCACTCCCTGATAGCCTAAAAAGTCCCTCCCCAGCTTTCTTGGAGCCCCCTTCAGATACTGGAAGACCACAAGAAGGTCTCCTCAGAGCCTTCTCCTCTCCAGACTGAACAGCCCCAACTCTCTCAGTCTGTCCTCATAGGAGAGCAGCTCCAGCCCTCTGCTCATCCTGGTGGCCCTTCTCTGGACACCTTCCAACATGTCCAGATCCCTCTTGTAACAGAGGCTCCAGAACTGGATGCAGTACTCCAGGAGTGGTTTCACCAGAGCTGAGCAGAGAGGGAGAATCCCCTCCCTTGACCTGCTGGCCACACTTCTCTTGCTGCAGTCCAAGCTCTGCTTGGCTCTCTGGGCTGCAAGTGCACACTGCTGGCTCCTGTTGAGCTTCTCCTCCCCCAGCACCCCAAGTCCCTCTCCTCAGGGCTGCTCTCCAGCCAGTCCCTGCCCAGCCTGGATTTGTGCTTGGGATTGTCTCGACCCAGCTGCAGGACCTTGCCCTTGGTCTTGCTGAACCTCCTTAGGTTGGCTTGTGCCCAGGTCCCTCTCCAGCCTGCCCAGGTCCCTCTGGATGGATCCCTTCCCTCCAGCCTGTCAGCAGCACCACACAGCTTGGTGTCATCAGCAAACCTGCTGAGGGTGCACTCAATGCCTCTGTCCATGGCACCAACAAAGATGCTGAACAAGCCTGGTCCCAGCACTGATCCCTGAGGGACTCCACTTGTCCCTGGCCTCCACTGGACCATGGAGCCATTGACAGCCACTCTTTGGGTGTGGCCATCAAGCCAGTTCTTTATCCATCTCATGGTCCACCCATCAAACCCATGTGTCACCAGTTTGGAGACCAGGATGTGGTGTGGGACAGTGTCAAAGGCTCTGCTCAGCTCGAGAAGGAAAAAAATCTCTCCACTGAGGGTGGTGAGACACTGGCACAGGTTGCCCAGGGAGGCTGTGGCTGCTCCCTCCCTGGAGGTGTTCAGGGACAAGGTTAAATGAGGCCTTGAGCAACCTGAGCTGGTGGGAGGTGTCCCTGCCCATGGATGATCTTTAAGATCCCTTCCAACCCAACTCATTCTGTGACTTTGAGAAGGCAGCTTTAGCAGAATAAGAAAGAAATGAAAAGCTACTACAAGAGGTGTCAAGAGCCATCAGGCTTGGACAAGCCCAGGGGGAGATGGAAGGAACAGCAGATCAAAATGTGAAAATCATTCCTTTGGAGAAGAAAGAATCCAAAGAGCAGAAATGTGTTTGTTTCCCTTGGTGACTGCTCAAAGACTCCAAATATTTTCTTTACTGCTAAAAGTACCTTCTTGCTCTGATATTTCCACTTGTCCTGTTTGTTCAGTTTGCCTTTATTCTCCAAATGCCTCTGATAGCATCAAAGCTTTGAGCTGCTGCCCTGCCCCAGGCTTAGCCTCACAAATCTCAGCTGAGTATCTCAATTATCCTGGTTGGTAATAGGTTGTCCATGGCACAGCAATGGGTCCTGGTGGCCAAGAAGACAAACAAAACTTGCCCTGGCATGTCTTAAACCCATTTCCTCTCCTCCTGTCCCTAGTTACCTAGAATCATAGAGGCACAGAATTGTTTGGACCCTTCCTTATTTTGGCCACCTATTTTCTATCACAGAATGGTCTGGGTTGGAAGGGACCTCCAAAAGTCAGCAGGAACATCCCCAACTGATACAGCTGAAGGCTGTAAGGCCATCCAGCAAGAGCTGGACAGGCTGAGAGCTGGGCACAAGAAGGGCAAGTGCAGAGTCCTGCATCTGGGGAGGAAAAATAAACTGCAGCAGTACAGGTTGGGAGGTGATCTGCTGGAGAGCAGCCCTGTGGAGAGGGACCTGGGAGTGCTGGTGGATAAGAAGTTATCCATGGGCCAGCAATGTGCTCTGGTGGCCAAGAAGGCCAATGGGATCCTGGGGTGCATTAAGAAGAGTGTGTCCAGCAGATCCAGGGAGGTTCTCCTCCCTCTCTACTCTGCCCTGCTGAGACCTCATCTCGAGTACTGTGTTCAGTTTTGGGCTCCCCAGTGTAGCAGGGACAGGGATCTGCTGGAGGGGGTCCAGCAGAGGGCTGTGAGGATGATTAGGGGACTGGAGCACTGCCTGGTGAGGAGAGGCTGAGGGACCTGGGGCTGTTTAGTCTGGAGAAGAGAAGACTGAGAGGGGATTGAAGAAATGTTTATCAATATCTGAGGGCTGGGGGTCAGGAGGGGACAGGCTCTGCTCACTTGCTCCCTGGGATAGGACAAGGAGCAATGGATGTAAGCTGCAGCACAGGAGGTTCCACCTCAGCACAAGGGGGAAGCTCTTTACTGTGAGGGTCCCAGAGCACTGGAACAGGCTGCCCAGAGAGGTTGTGGAGTCTCCTTCTCTGGAGACTTTCAAGGCCTGTCTGGATGTGTTCCTGTGTGACCTGAGCTGGATTGTATGGTCCTGCTCTGGCAGGGGGGTTGGACTTAATGATCTCCTTGGGTCCTTCCAACCCCTGACATCCTGTGATCCTGTGATCTAGATCAGGTTGCCCAGAGCCCTGCCAAGCCTCACCTTGAATATCTCCAAGGACAGGGCCTTGACTACCTCCCTGGGCAACCCTGGGAGAAGAGACCAACCCCAGCCTCACTGCAGCCTCCTTTCAGGGAGCTGTAGAGGGCAATGAGGTCTCCCCTCAGACTCTTCTCCTCCAAACTGAACACCCCCAGCTCACTCAGCTGCTCCCCTTACAACATGCCCTCCAAACCCCTCACCAGTCTCATTGCTCTTCTAGAGTCTAACCTTCAACTTGTTCAGCTTAGTCAAACAAAGCCTAAGAAAAGCTGTGGCTGCTGCCTCAATTATGAGACAAGCAAGCCCCAAAGAGGGGCCAGAACCATGCACACCAAAAGGACATTGTCAGCACAAGAGCAAATGTCTGCAAATTCCTAGCAAGTAACTGCTGACAGGATGTCAGAAGAAGGTTTCAAAGCCTTTGAGGAATAATTTTCCATGGACATGATCTGGTGAGTTTTGCAGCTGAACTATTTGTACAATTTAAATTCATTTTAAATCTTTGCCTGTGAAGAGTTGAGATGTTTCAGGTGGCTGATACAGGACAGCTCCTGGACTTGATCCAAATTGTATTTCCTTGTTCTGTGCTCTCTTACAAGGATTGCTACTCACATCTACCCTCCCTCAACCCAAGCCACCATCCAATCTCGTTTTTCTCCTGTCCAACCCATGATCAAAAGTAGTCAGCATGGATTTACCAAGGAGAAATCATGCAGGGGGTGGCACTCCATCTCTGGAGGTCTCTTCCAACCTCTAACAGTCTATGATTCAATGATAGCCTTCTGTGATGCCTAACTGAATGGGCAATGCAGGGAGAGCAGTGGCTGTAGTCTGCCTTGACCTTAGTAAGGCTTTGACACTGCCTCCCATAACATCCTTGTGAGCAAGCTCAGGAGGTGAGGAGATAGCAGAGCAGGCAGTGAGAGGGAGCAGGAACTGCTGAGACAAGAGAGTCCAAAGGGTGGTGGTCAGTGGTGCCAGGTCCAGCTGGAGAGCTGTGATCAGTGGAGTCCCCCAGGGAGCAGTGCTGGGTCCTGTCCTGTTCAACATCTTCATCAATGACATTGATGAGGGGACAGACAGACAGACAGAGTCTGCTCAGAGAGTTTGCTGCTGATACCAAACTGGGAGGCTTGGCTGAGACACCTGAAGGCTGTGAGGCCATTCAGAGACTTGGAGAGGCTGAGGGCTGGGCACAGAGGAACCAAATGAGGTTCAACAGGGATGAGTGCAGAGTCCTGCAGCTGGGCAGGAAGAAGAAACTGCAGCAGGACAGGTTGGGAGGGGATCTGCTGGAGAGCAGCCCCAAGGAGAAGGAGCTGGCAGTGCTGGTGGGCAGCAAGTTCTGCATGGGACAGCAATGAGCCCTGGGGGCCAAGAAGGCCAAGGGGGTCCTGGGGGGCATTCAGAGTGTGTCCAGCAGAGCCAGGGAAGTTCTTCTCCCCCTCTGCTCTGCCCTGCTGGGACCTCACCTGGAATATTGCATCCAGCTCTGGGCTCCCCAGTTCAGGAGGGACTGGGATCTGCTGGAGAGAGTCCAAGGGAGGGCTGCAAGGATGCTGAAGGGACTGGAGCACTGCCTGGGGAGGAGAGGCTGAGAGCCCTGGGGCTGAGAGTCTGGAGAGGAGAAGGCTGAGAAGGATCTGATCAATGTCTATCAATAGCTGAGGGCTGGGGGTCAGGAGGGAGGGGACAGGGACAGGCTCTGCTCAGCTGCACCCTGGGATAGGACATGGGGCAATGGATGGAAACTCCAGCACAGGAGGTTCCACCTCAACATGAGGAAGAAATTCTTAACTGTGTGGGTCACAGGGCACTGGAACAGGCTGCCCAGAGAGGTTGTGGAGTCTCCTTCTCTGGAAACTTTCAAGACCTATCTGGATGCATTCCTGTGTGATCTGAGATAGATTCTGTGGTCCTTCTCTGGCGGAGGGGTTGGACTCAACCCCTACCATCCTGTGAGCCTGGACCCCTGCCTTATGCATCTCCAAAGAGTGACATTGCTCTCCACATCCCCTCAAGCCCTTTCTATCCAGCTACTCTTTCTGTCATTCTCTCTTCCCCTCCCTCTAAAAACAGCACTCCAGGGCAGATATCAGTCAAGCAAAGTTCCAGCCCAGGCTTTCCTGGATGTGGTGTTATTTAGTTGAACACTGGAGCTGCATCCATCATTGCAAAAGGCAACTGAAGTGGGCAGAAAGAGGAAAATCTGCAGCAGTTTCTCTGGCTGAACTTCCTTTCATCATCTCTCTTTCTAGGATTTTCTTGGCCTGACCCCAAGAGTCATTTCTGTAACCAAGAATCACAGAATGGTAGGGGTTGGAAGGGACCTCTAGAAATCGTTGAGTCCATCCCCCCTGCCAAAGCAGGATCACCTACAGCAGGCCACACAGGAACACATCCAGGTGGGTTTTGAAAGTCTCCAGAGACTCCACAACCTCTCTGGGCAGTCTGCTCCAGAGCTTCAGCACTGTCATGGTAAAGAAATTTCTTCTCCTGTTGAGGTGGAAGTTCCTGGGTTCCAGTTTGTACCCATTGCTCCTTCTCCTATCACTGGGCACCACCAAAAGGAGCCTGGCACCTTCATCCCAAGCCCCAGCCATCAGATATTGATAGACATTCATCAGACCCCTCTCAGCCTTCTCCAGGCTCAACAGCCCCAGGGCTCTCAGTCTTTCTTCATAGGAGAGATGTTCCAGTCCCTTAATCATCCTCATAGCCTCTGTTGGACTCTCCCCAGTAGATGCCTGGCTCTCTTGAACTGGGGAGCCCAAAACTGGATACAGTATTCCAGGTGTGGTCTCACCAGGACAGACAGGAGGGGCAGGCAAGCATCTGCCTTCACAACTGAATTCTTGGAGCGTGGGCATAAGACTGCTGGTTCTGGGCAGGTTGCTATCAGCATAGAGAGAAAAAAATGGGGCAAGTGCTTCACCCTTCCTCTACTCTGCCCTAGTGAGGCCCCACCTGGAATATTGCATCCAGCTCTGGGCTCCCCAGGTCAGCAGGGACAAGGATCTGCTGGAGAGAGTCCAAGGGAGGGCTGCAAGGATGCTGAAGGGACTGGAGACTGCCTGGGGAGGAGAGGCTGAGAGCCCTGGGGCTGAGAGTCTGGAGAGGAGAAGACTGAGAGGGATCTGATCAATGTCTATCAGTAGCTGAGGGCTGGGGGTCAGGAAGGAGGGGACAGGGACAGGCTCTGCTCAGTTGTGCCCTGTAATAGGCCAAGGGGCAATGGATGGAAACTCCAGCACAGGAGGTTCCACCTCAACATGAGGAGGAACTTCTTGACTGGGAGGGTCACAGAGCCCTGGAACAGGCTGCCCAGAGAGGTTGTGGAGTCTCCTTCTCTGGAGCCTTTCCAGCCCTGTCTGGATGTGTTCCTGTGTGACCTGTGCTGGATTCTATGCTCCTGCTCTGGCAGGGGGGTTGGACTCAATCTCTGGAGGTCCCTTGCAACCTCTAACCTCCTGTGAGCTGTGATCCTTGTATCTGGCTGTGTTGTGGGGCATGCTCCCATGAGAATGAAATGCAGGGAGGGTTACCCTCATGGCTGGTCTTGACTTGGGCAGGGAAGCCACTGATGCTTAGCCTCCAGCAGCTCAGCCTGGATTGCACAGCATTGTCTCCATGTAAGCGGATCCATTTTTGTCCATGCAGATGCACGCCACACTGCACTAAATCATTCCACTCCTCTTACACTTCAGCAAAAAGCAATTCCCCACTGCAGGCCTGGAGTCTATTTCTGGATGTAACCTAAATATTGAATGTCGAGTCACGGGGAGGTCACCATGCTCTGCACACAGAGAGATCTGACAGGCCTGGTGAGGAGCACAATGCCCAACACAAGCAAACAAAAGAGCTGCAGCAAATCCATGGCCACATCGTGGTCCCAGATATACTCTTGTGAGCTACTGCTTGCTGGAGTGATTCATAGATTCATAGAATGCCTTGGGTTGGAAGGGACCTTAAAGATCAGCCAGTTCCAGCATCCAAGGGATGTCTTCCACTAGCCCAGATTGCTCAAGGCCTCATTCAACCTTTCCTTGAACACCTTTCGTCCAGAGAGGGGGCATCCAAAACCTTCCTGGGCAATCTGTTCCAGTGTCTCACCATCCTCACTGGAAAGAATTCCCTCCTAACCTCCAGAATAACTCTGCCCTCCTCAAGCTCAAAGCTGCTCCCTCTCATCCTGTCACTCTCAGCCCTTGTTAAAAGTCCCTCCCCAGCTCTCATGGAGCCACTTCAGGTACTGGAAGGCTTCTCTAAGGTCTCCCTGGAGCCTTCTCTTCTCCAGACTAACAGCCCCAACTCTCTCAGCTTGTCCCCAGAGGGGAGGTTCTTCTGCCCTCTGATCATCATTGTGGCCTCCTCTGGACCTGCTAGAGCAGCTCTCTGTACCTCTTATGCTGAGGGCACCAGAACTGGATGCAGTACTCCAGGTAGAGCCTCGTGAGAGCAGAGTGGAGGAGCAGACTCATCTCTCTTGTCCTGCTGATCACACTTCTTTTGATGCAGCTCAGGAAACAGTTTCCTTCTGGGCTGCCAGTGACCATTGCCAGCTTACGTTGAGTTTACCATCACCTGATACTCCCAAGTCCTGCTCCTTGAGACTGCAGCTCTAAGGGTCCCCCCACAGTCTTCTCTTCTCCAGGCTGAACAACCCCAGCTCCCTCAGCCTGTCCTCACAGCAGAGGTGCTCCAGCCCTTCAGCCATCCTTGTGGACCTCCTCTGGACTCACTCCAATAGTTCTCTGTCCTTCTTACAGTGGGACACCAGAACTGGCTGCAGTATACATATAAGGTGTAGCTGATTCTTCAGCTGCTTCTCTGGAATCATCATCACCAAATCAAGAGCAACTGATATTCTTCAATTTCTGAAAGTAAGTAACTTTTCACAGTCCCTGCCTCTGCTCCCCATGCTCAGCTAAACAAATCCACAGCCTTTGGACTTGCCATCTGTGGTCACCCATTTCTGCATATCAAGAGCTAAAAGAGTTAATTTGCTAAAGCTGACATCTGAGATTTCTCCTACCAAAAGGCTCCTAAAGAGGTGTCTCATACTTCAAACTGAAAAATTCCTCTGACTGAGTGAAGTACAGCAAGACACAATGACAAAACCTCACAGTGGTAGGGCTTGGAAGGGACCTCTGGAGACCATCCAGTCCAACCCCACCTACTAAAGGAAGGTCACTCACAGCAGGCTGCCCAGCATCACAATGTCCAGGTGGGTTTGGAAGCTCTCCAGAGCAGGAGACTCCACAACCTCTCTGGGCAGGCTGCTCCAGGGCTCTGTCAACCTCAAAGTAAAGAATGAGTCCTTATATTTAGGTAGAAGCTCCTCTGTTCCAGTTTGTGCCCATTGTCCCTTGTCCTGTCACTGGCCACCACTGAAAAGACTCTGGCCCCATCCTCTTGCCCCCAGCCTTTAGCTATTGATCAACATTGATCAGATCCTCTCTCAGGCTGTTCTCCTCCAGGCTCAGCAGCCCCAGGGCTCTCAGCTTTTCCTCATCAGAGAGATGCTTCAGACCCTTCATCACCTTTGCAGCCCTCCATTGGACTGTCTCCAGTAGTTCCCTGTCTCTCCTAAACTGGAGAGCCCCAAACTGGACACAGTACTCTAGAGAGATGTATCAATGAGATACATTTTGGATGTTCTCACTACAGAAATCAGAGATGCTTCTCATTTTTACTGTTTTTCAGTCCATGAGTACAGTTGGTAACCTGAGTTTCAAGATCTTGATCAATGGAAACATGGAAATTGATGCACCAAGGCTTCTTTGGGGTTTTTTGTATCCCTTTTATTATAGAAGTTTTGGAGCTATGAGCAACTCTCCAGCCAAGGATATAACTCCAAGAGCACTATCAGGACTCTTGAAAACACCTTGAGTTATGAGATTGTCAAAGAGGTTTTTAGTTACTCATTACAAAGGCTCTAACTCAGCCTTGTTTGGTTGTTTTGGTTTGGGTTTTTGGGTTTTTTTTTTCAGATCCGCAAAATAATCAATAACATTCCCAAGGTACACCAATGGCTGTTCCACCCCAGACTTACTCTGGCGGGAAGGGGAAGGGGAAGGGGAAAGGGGAAGGGGAAGGGGAAGGGGAAGGGGAAGGGGAAGGGGAAGGGGAAGGGGAAGGGGAAGGGAAGGGGAAGGGGAAGGGGAAGGGGAAGGGGAAGGGGAAGGGAGGGGAAGGGGAAGGGGAAGGGGAAGGGGAAGGGGAAGGGGAAGGGGAAGGGGAAGGGGAAGGGGAAGGGGAAGGGGAAGGGGAAGGGGAAGGGGAAGGGAAAAAAATAAAAAGGAAAAAGATCATAGACTCTCCAGAGTGTAGATTAGAACCACCCATGGATAAGAAACTTCCAGTCTGTTTTCCTGCCTCTACTTAGCTACCTGCAAACAATGGCTCAACTTGCAAGGTCTTCAGTTCTCACATTTTCTTTACAACATTTACTTCTCACTTATCTCCCCTTTACCTTCAGTTATATCTGAAAGTCCTATATTTGTGAGGGAGGAAAAAATAATCTTTTTTGTCATCCCACAACCAAATTTCCCCCCCAGAGAGCTTGGCTTTAGGAAATACATACAAGGAAATGAAGTTTCCATCAGGTGCCAGGAGATGACACCTGCTCTCCTGGAAATGCCCTCAGTACCATCAGGTACCAGGAAATGACACCTACTCTCCTGGAAATGCCCTCAGTACCATCAGGTACCATGAGACGACACCTGCTCTCCTGGAAATGCCCTCAGTATCATCAGGTACTAGGAAATGACACCTGCTCTCCTGGAAATGCCCTCAGTATCATCAGGTACCAGGAAATGACACCTGCTCTTCTGGAAATGCCCTCAGTACATCCTTCCACAGTGACAGAAACCTGATGTAGACACAAGCCCAAGTGCCTGAGAGAGAAGAACAGTGAAAGGAAGCAGTACTCACCACCAGGACAGCACTCAACTGATCACTTTGGACCTGCTGTACTTGGATGCAGGGTCCTGGCACTTGTAACCTTGAGCCACTGGGAGCATTCCCAGCGTCACTGTTCGGGATGTTGCTGTTCGGCCCAAGACCAACAGCTGCCCTGTACAAGTAGGTATGAGTCAGTTTACCCACGCCAGTGACCTCCAGCATATCCGCTGGGAGGTGGGAGCTGGGCAGCATGTGCACACTGTAGCAATACTTCCCACCCTCATGCTCTGGGCAACAGCAGCCACAAGTCTGGCAGCGGCAGAGCCGCACGGCGGCAAAAAAGAGGAGGAACGCCGCGAAGACGAAGGAGACGCAGGCCAGGGAGGCGATCAGGTAGATGTTGGTGGCGTTGAGCAGTGGCGGGGGCTGCCCGCTGTCGTCAAAGTCAGGCAGCACCTGGGGCAGGGTGTCGGCCAGCAGGATGCCCACCGTCAGGGTGGAGGAGAGTGGCGGATCCCCGTGGTCCTGCACCACCACGACCACCTTGTGCTTGAGGAAGTCGGTGGAGCGCATGGAGCGCGTGGTCCGCAGCTCGCCGGTGTGGGGTGACAGGTGGAAGAGGGTGGAGTCAGAGGAGTAGGTTAGGTGATAGGAGAGCCAAGCGTTCTGGGCATTGTCCTCGTCGTCTGCCACCACTTTGGTTACCAGGTAGTCCTCATCGGCCAGACGGGGCACAACTTCGACAGCCACAGAGCCGTTCTGGCTGCTGGGGTAGAGGATGGCCGGGGCGTTGTCATTCTGGTCTGAGATGTAAACATTCACAGTTATGGCAGCACTCAAAGCTGGGGACCCATTGTCCTTGGCTTCCACCTGGAAAGAGAAGCTCTTCAGCTGCTCAAAGTCAAAGGCACGTTTTGCATAGACGCTCCCGTTGGCCACGCTCACAGACAAAAGGTTGGCCAAGGGACTGCCTGCAACGGTGGAATTCCTGAGCATGTAAGAGACCCTTCCGTTCTCCCCGGTATCAGGATCGGACGCTGAGACCTGGTAAAGAAAAGCACCGAGTGGATTGTTCTCCTCCACAAACACATCGAAGCTGTCAGTGCTGAAGACAGGAGGATTGTCATTGACGTCAGAAATCTGCACCCAAAGTGTCTTCTGAGTGGTGATGGGTGGAGAGCCCAAGTCTGTGGCAGTGATGGTGATGTTGTAGTCGCTGATCAGCTCTCGGTCCAGAAGCCCACTAGTGACCAGGCTGTAGTAATTTTCAAGGGAAGGCTTTAACTGGAAGGGAAGGTTATCCGGGATCTGGCAGGTAATTTTCCCATTCTCCCCAGGGTCCTTATCCAAAATACTCAGCAGAGCTATCACTGTGCCGGGAACAGCATCCTCAGGAATGGGACTGGAAAGGGATGTCACTGTTATCTCTGGGCCATGATTGTTCACGTCAGTGATTTCCACCAGCAGCTTGGCTGTGCTGGACATGCCAAACGCTCCATTATCCCTCGCTTCAATAAGCAGCTCCAGGAGAGGTCTCTGAACAGCTAAAACGCCGTTGACTGTCACCTCCCCGGTGCGGGGGTGAACTAAGAACATTCGCTGTAGATCAGCAGAAGTAGTATTGCTAAACAAATACCTGATCTCTCCGTTTGGACCTTCATCCAGGTCCGTGGCATGTACCTGCACCACCAAAGTGCCACTGGGGGAGTTTTCCAAGACACTCGCCCTGTAGACCGAGTGCTCAAATTCTGGGGCGTTATCATTGGTATCCAGCACAGTCACAATGACTGAGACCTCACCAGACTTTGGAGGGTCCCCACCGTCTTTGGCTGTAAGGACAAGTCTGTGAGTGGCTTGCTGCTCCCTGTCTAAGGCTTTTTTCAGCACCAATTCAGGATATTTACTCCCATCCCCACGTGTCTGCATTTCCAAATGGAAATGTTCGTCGGGGCTCAGAGTGTAATTCTGGACGCTGTTGGTACCTTCATCGAGATCCTGGGCGTTGGGGAGCGCGAACCGTGCCCCAGGTGAGAGGAACTCAGGCATATTTATGTGATATACACTTAAGGGGAAGGTGGGGGAGTTATCATTTACGTCCAAGACTTTAAATTCCATCCTGTAAAGCTCCAGAGGGTTTTCTAACACAAGTTCATAATTCAGAAGACAGGCAGACTTCAACTCACAAAGCTGCTCTCTGTCAATGGGGTCGTTAACAGACAAAGCCCCCGTGCTGGCATTGATATTAAAATATTGCTTACTTGAACCGCTGAGCATGCGAAATTTCCGAGCTGCCAGCGTAGCTGCCTCTAGCCCTAAATCCTTCGCTATGTTCCCCACCGGTGCTCCGCGCTCCGTCTCCTCGGCGATGGAATACACCACTTGCCCGTCCACGGTGCAGCAAATAAGGCAGAAGACCATCCAGTAGACCCGCATTCTTCCTCCCCTGGCTCAGCTCCCCGCAGACCGGCTCAGCAGGACCATAATCCAGAATTCCACCAGTTCCCCCCAGCCCCAACCAGTTCCCAGCGCGGGGGGAAAGGGCGACCGCGGGGCGCAGGGGGACGGCAAGGCGAGAAGTTTGCGGGTGCTGGCGCAGGCGGCGCCGGGGCTCCGCGGCGGCTCCCCCGCCGCCGCCGCTCGCTCTGACCGGCGCCGGGACTCTGAGGAGAGCGGGGCCGCCGCTCCGGTCACACCGAGCGGCGGCCGCGCCCCCTGCAGGCGGCAGCGGTAACTGCGCCGCCGGGGGAGGGGGATGCGCTCCCCTCCGCTGCTGCCGACCCGCCGGACGGTGACTGCTTCTCCTCCCCCGCCCCTCTTTCTTTTATTTTTTTTTTCTTCTTTTTCTAACCCCTTGACGCAGATCGGCGGCGGCGTGGGTCGCTCCGAGCCCCCGAGTCCGCGGCACGGATGCGTTTCGTGAAGGGGAGATGCGGAGCAGCACCCCCCCACACGCCGTCTTCTCCCTCCCTCCGCTCCCTGCAGGAGAAGCAGCGAGAGGATGCGCTGCCGCCGCTGCCAGGGTTCGGCGGTAGAGGGGAAACGCCGATCAGAAGTGACAGGCATCGGCTAAACATGGGTCAGCACAGTCCAGGCATGCTCCGGCTGAGCACAACATTTCCCAGAGGGGTTTTAAGAGCACAATTAGAGCAGGCAGTCGACTCTATCCTTGTCCAACTTATTAAAAAAATAATAATAAAAGAGAGGAGGGAAAAAAGAAAAAAAAAGGGGGGTGGGGGGGAAGAAAAGAAAAACAAAAGGGCGAAAAGGGAAATAAAAACGAGGGTAAAAAGAAAAGAGAAAAGGAAATGAAAAAAAAGATAATATAAAAGGAAAATAGAGGAAAAATATTTAAAAGAGATTAAAAGGAGGGGGGAGGAAAAGCCTCTTTTCTGCTTCTCCTTCTGAACAAGGTAAATCAGCACAGATTATCAGAGACGAGAAGGGTCTCTCCTCTGACAGTCCCCAGTCGGATTCCCCGCAGCCACGGATGAGCTCCCATCCAGCCCATCCAAACAGGAGGGAGCTGGCTCGGGTGGGCGGGTGGAAACAGGAGGTTGCCGCGATCGAATTACATGTAGAGAAATAAAATTCCGCGCCAGAGAAGATCTTGTATTTAGGACATGCCCAGGAACCAGGAGACAAGCTCCCAAAGGTCTCTACTCCCCGACTTTCTGCACAGTTAGCTACCGTCCCCGAAACAAGTGGGAGAGGGCAGAAAGCTTTTCAGTATCTCCCGGATTGACCTTCGGCAGCAATTTACAAAGGAGAGCCTCCAGCCCTGGCAACGCCTCCGGTCTTCTCCATTTAACAGCTTTCGTCTGGAAGAACTTATTGTCATAAGATACTTGATCGATTAAAAGCAAGAGGCTATAAACGCGTGAAAAGGTCAGTTCTTAACCCTTCCTGTGTCCATTGTGGGGTTTATGCACCTGAGAATTTCCCAGCAAGTGAAAAAAAAGAACATTTCAATTGCACGTAATATCAGGAATTTTCAAGAAAGGGGGGGAAATGGAGCACAGCCAAAAAATGTACATTAAATGGGGGGGCGGGGAATAATCGATAGCTCTCTTTGCTTCCTCAAATTCAGCAAAAGCTCCCAGTGAGGTTTTTATGCTGCCCACACTGGAGCAAGCCTTGGTCAGTCCCAGCACAACTATCTGTGGATATTAGGATTTGGGGTTTCATTCCAGCTGTACCTGAATGTGTTTTACTTCTACTGCGCAAGTTAGAGCGAGGGGGAGGGGGTGTTGGGTCTGAGTGCAGGAGCTGTGGAGCTCGTTTGTAACCACCTTAATTCACACACTATGTAAATTTGCTCAGTGGACCATTACACAGAGTGTGAGTATTTGTAGTACCCTCTTTGCAGCTGTTTTTTTCATGATTCCTAAACAGAGAATTCCCCAGTTCCCACCTCACCACCACAAAATTGTGATCCCTAGATTACTCTTCTGCCAAGATACGATGTCACCTACAACATGTGAAAAAAGTCACTAGTTGCACTGCTCTGTAGTGATGCAGCATCGTTACAAACACCCTCACCCCACCACTGAACACCCACTGGAGTCATAGCAAAGACTGAAAAACTTATCTTAATGCTGCAGCAAAGACAAATCCCAAATCCCAATTTTGTCATCTGGGAAGGGCAGCAGATGTTGACATCCCAGACCCACACACAGACACTACTCACCTATAGCTAGGTTTGCAACAAAGCAACCCACGAATTTGGGATCTGAGGTGCTCCTGTTGGTAGAAAACCAACTGGAAGGCAGTTTTCCTTTAAATCTTGGAATAATATTGCCTGAAACACCATCAGCACAGAAATGGATTAGCAAAGAATAGCCAAAATCAGTCAAAATAGTTTGCCTCTTTCCAAGATGTACTCACCTTTTGAGAAGTCTCTGTTAGCCTACTGCCAGCTTTTATCGTTAGTTACCTCATCTACTACTCATTTACCATCGAAATAACCTCTTCAGCTTTCTGATGCAACTCTTAAATCGTGTATCATTGTCTAATGCTTGTTTGCAGTGGTCTAAAGGAACTCAGCCTCGTTTCCCTTTCTCTTTAATAACATTTTTTAACCTTACAACCCTTCGGCATCCCTTGTCCTAATGTCATTTCCCACACTCTGCTGTGGACAGCATGTTCCCAGCAGTCAGGTAGTTTCATACACTGGAACATGTATGTTGCCAGCACCATCTCAACACGCAGCTCCCACCACACTGGGACTGGATACACATTGCTCAGGTAGACAGCTCTGGGTTACCACCAAAATCCGGTGCCCAGCGATATTAAATATCCAGGGCCAGTTACCACCACATGGCCACTCCTGCCGTGAAGGGAATAGTACTGTGGAGGCATAATCCAGCCTCGGTTTCTGTGTGAAAGTCTCCATTCTCAAAAACCTCCTCTTCATCTCAAGTCATTTATCCTAATTACGTTATTTGCACATCTATTAGAGGTATCAAACATCTCTAATGCAGACACTTCCCCTGGCATCACAGCAGAAAACGTAACGTGAACTCACTCTTAAACTTCATTTTACCCGAGTCGCCGATGAATTCAGCTTTCAAGAGATCCCGAGGCATTGGGCGGGACCTCTGAGGTCATACCTACTCACAACCCTTCTCATCACCTCCCGCTTCCTGACGTGCTCATAAAGCGCTTCCTCCACGTCCATCCGCCCGACAGGCACCGCCTCAGAGCCCCAGGTATCCCTTTTATGTTCTTTCTCCCACCCCTTCTTCTATTTTCAGTCAGTAATCTCCTTTTCTGGCAGGAAGACGACATTACTCCAGCCACGCGCTTCGTGCTGGGAACAATGTTACTCTCCAGAAAAAACTGTTACAGAATCATAGGATGGCTTCATGTGGAAGGGACCTTAAAGATCATCTAGTTCCAACCTCTTACACAGGCAGGGGCACCCCCTGCTACACCAGGTTGTTCAAAGTCTCATCTAGCCTGGTCTCAAACACTTTCAGCAACGAGGTGTCCACATCTCTGGGCAACTCGTTTCAGTGTCTCACCACCCTCATAGTAAAGAATTTCCTCCTAATGTCCAATCTAAATCTACCGTGTTCTACTTTGAAACCTTTGTCCCTTGTCCTGTCACTCGTGTTTGAACGTCATCAGCTACGTCAGCAACAGTTTTAAGGCACCGTTTCCGCGGTCAACATGAGAAAAGCAGTGAAGACGCCGACAGGTGCCTTTGACAGACTTTAGCAAGACAAGTCCTGCTTGGGAAAATATCAGGGACGTCACCAGAAGTCGAAGGACATCCACCAGAACTCATCGGGAGATACAGCAGAATATGCTGGATCCGTTCAGGGAAGTAGTCGGAGTGGGGAGCCCTGCGGTTTCTCCTTCAAGAGGAATGGACGAGTTTTCCGCGGTGGCAGCTGCTCCTGGACCGACCGGCAACCCCAGCCCTCATCTCCCCCCGTGGAAAGGAGCACCTGAAAAGCTCGTACGCCGACGAGAGCCCGATACAAAAAGCATCTGCCTAGGGACTGAAGAAGACGGAGCCCTTCCTCGGACCGAGTCAAAACCGCCGTCGCTGAGCAGCCGGCAGATGTGCAGACTCCGTTATCGCCCCTCGCTTTTGGGCGGCTCCGGGCAGCGATGGGAGCAAGCACAGTGGTACCAACACACAGGACTCCTCCCGCTCGAGACCCGGCGTGACAGGCAGTCTGCACTGTCCCCCGTGAGTCCTATCGTCCCGTCCCCCCCACACACTTCCTCCGGTGAAAGGAGCGGATAAAGCATCTCTGCTGCTGGCACAGCTCCGGAATGATCCGCTGTTGTTCTCGCAGCTCCGCACCCCGCTCCCCCGCCGAACCCATGGAGGCAGCCTGTGCCTCCGGCAAGGCGGGCAGCGATACCAGGATGCCCTTCAGCAAGCCACGGAAGCTCGCAGATGCAGCGTGGGGACAGAGAGAGCGGAGATGACTAAAATGACTAAAAGGAGTCCAGTGGAACAATCTCGTACGCAGAGGATTTCTAGATTTCGGCGACCCCCACTAAAGCCCTCATTCCCCATATCAAGCGACAAAAACACGGAGCCACGACGTGCTGCTCGGTACAAGAACTCGCTTCTGGAACGCGAGAGCATAGATTGGTCTGTTCGCCCGAGTTAGAGACCGCTGGACTTGGAAGAAGCTGTGACAGCGACAGCTGTGAAGCTGAAGCAGCGACAGCGGATTATGGGAGACCAGAACCGCTCTTGTAGCAGAGCAGCTCCTGCCAGCTCCCGCATCTCCCCCCAGCAGCCTTGTCGGGCATTTCCCTGCCTGTAAAATCTGCGCTTGTGAGGCTGCGAAGCAGCCTCCGACCAGCATGGCGGTGCGGGCGCCGCCGCCGCTGCTCCGCTCCTCCCCGCTCCCATTGAAATGCTCCACAGCGCGCCTAGCCGCCAGCCCGGATTCGGCCGCCTCCATTAACACAGCGCCTGGTGACGTCACTGCTTATCATCATTCCCCAGAACAACGTGCGGGAGGAGTGAGAGATTGGTCGGGCGGCGGCTGACAGCTCTGCGCAAACGCGTTCTCTTTTATTCAAGATACTAACGCGATATTCGAGAGCCTTCAGTTTCTCCTGCCCAGACTATGCCACGAAGTTCTTCAGGCATTCACGATCTCTGTTTCTAAAGTCAGAATTGCTTCATGTCCCTAAAGAAATACAGAGAAATATTTCCTGACAGAGTCTACCTACAATAAATCTCGTTTAGACCTTCAGTTAATTGCTGCTGTCACAGAAACCAAGAGTAACGGTACGGAAGGCAAAGCCTCCCCTGCTCCAAACGATCGGCATGATGAGACGCCACATCACCCTTAAATCACAGCCTAAGGACGCGAATTATTCCCCAGCTCTGTGCGCGAAGTGCTGTGTTTCCATCCTCTTCAACACAAATAGTTAAACCTTGATATAAACTCAACAAAAGGATTTTTCTTTAGGGGGTCGCCGTTTGCTGTTCCTGCCGCTATCACACCCACGTTAATCACGGAAAGAAAGCTCTCTACAGCTCTGGGGTAAATCTTGTTACTCACAAGTGAAGGTAGTTCACGCGTGTTTAAGAAGTGATGAGGCACTCCCCTTAAGCACATCATTAAGCAGGGGCATAATCAAAGCAGACCAGAAGCGCAAACCCCAGCAAATAACACAAAGAGTTGGATATTCAAGCCCTTACTAAATAATCTGAGATAGAAATAGGAAAGAAAGAAATTAGTGGGACAGTGAGATGGATCAGTGAGAGATAATTCACTCCTACGGGCATGACATTTTTAACCTTTTTTACCGGTTTTCAACACATCTTGCTTGCCACTTTGCAACCAACTACCTACGATTTTAGTTTTTTAGTCCATCTCCTTCGTCTAAAACGTTGTCTGTGGTGAACTGAACGCCTACCACGAAAAAGAATGATACCAAAGTTCTGATTCTTACTACCGCGGCAGCCCTACAGACTTCCATTTTATGCTATAACGAAATTAAAAGAGATATGAGAAATCTTGGAGAAGTTGTATACAGTATCAAACATCGGAAAAGGAACATAAACAGGACTTTAACATCCCATTTCAAATAGAGAAATAGAGCTTCGGGACTGGTCTCGATGAGAACGGAGACGATTCAGTGTCATCAGTGCACGGCCAGGGTCACCTGCTTCAGTAATGGAGTTTAAACAACTCGGTAATTAATCAATCGCTCTGCAGGTGGGGAAATCAATGTGGTAAACGGTATGGAAAATGTTTTTCTAGCAGAAAAATCTCTTTTTCTGATGGGTGAAGCAGAAGTTTTCAATCTACCACCCCTGGGACTGCAGATAAAATGTCTCCATTCTACTTTTCCCTTAACCACTCTACCTCCCTTTCTCGCCTCGCACCCTACATTTGACGCTAGGGTAGGGGGTAGACAGGGTATGAACGATTCCACAACGCTATGGAGAGCAGGATCATGTCGTGAGGAGAGGCACAAGGAGATCGGAAGCACTCAGTCCCTCAGTTTTCCACTTTATCATGAAGCATCCCGTATCTTCCTCCACTTTCCCCACGGTTTCAATGAACTTCCAGAAGTGAAACGGTTCTCACGACGTCCAACAAAGTTTCTTCTCCTCTCTGCATCCCACAATTCTCTCTACGTGTATTTCAGCTTTTTAAACTTGGCGAAATCCAAACCCACTAAGTTTCTGAATCAATAACATTTCCAGCGAGCCTTGGCACAGTTCTTGACACGATATTCATCAACCCAACTGCAATCATTCCTGGTTCCAAAGATATTTAGTACCCTAATCATAGTCACCCTGAGGGAAGTGCCCTTAATCACCTCCCGCCTGTTTTCACACCTTCAAAAGCACTACAAAAGAGAAATAAAAGATCCGCTAACACCCACTACTGCCATTAGATTCCCAGTAAGGGGAAGGGAAAAAAATAACTCCAAGATTACGCTTGACCAAAACGCTCTACGAATGAAGAACGAAAACAAGAAAACGAGACATCAAAATTTTGAAAGGAATAGACGTAAAACTAAAAATAATCCATGAAATCTCGAAAGGCGAACATGATTGTCTGATGCAGATGACTGCGGCTACATCCAAAAGCAAGACAAGGCTATAACAAATTAGGTAAAACTAATAGGTCCAAAAAGAGGCTGTAATACCTGGAAAAACCATGAAAAGTACGAGGCAGATAAACTTAGCCAAGAAGGGAAAAAATACACATTGACGAATACACTTACCACGCTTGAAGCGAGTGGGGAAGGAGACAGCGCATTGCCAACAGAACCATGTTCTGCAACGGGACCGGGCGGCGGAGGTGGCAAATTAGGGGTGAAAACCATCAGGTCGCTCTTGCCCGCGCCCTCCGCCACGCACAGGCTCCGGCTCTGCCGCTGCGAGTACGACCAGCTGCCCACTTCGCTGGCGCACACCAGCGTCGCCGGAGCCGGCCCCGACAGCACGGCCGCCCGCGGCGCCCACCGCGCCGCACCGTACAGCACCAGCGCCAGCACCAGCAGGCTCGACACCGCGCAGATCGCCACCACCAGCCACACGTTGGCCGACGCCGAAGCCGCGCCCACCGCCGCGCCGCCCTCCGCCGGCAGCACCACACCCGACACCGACGAAGACGACGACCCCGCCGCCGCCAGCGCCGCCTCGCCGCCCTCCACCAGCGACACGCTCAGCGTGGCCGTGGCCGAGCGCGACGGCTCGCCGTGGTCCCGCACCACGATCACCAGCCTCTGCCGCGGGCCGTCCGCCTCCTCCAGCGCCCGCGCCGTGCTCACCTCGCCGCTGTACAGCCCCACGCGGAACGGGCTCTTCCCACGCGGCTCCCACACCTCGTACCGCAGCCACGCGTTGTAGCCCGAGTCCGCGTCCACCGCACGGATCTTCGCCACCACCTGCCCTGCCGGAGACCCCCACGCCGCCCACGCCCACAGCGTCTCCGACTCCGATCCCGAAGCCCCCTCTACCGACGACCCGCCGACACCACCCGCAAACGGAACCAGCCCCGCACCGCCGTCCGCGGTCGGCAGCAGCACCGGCGCGTTGTCGTTCTCGTCCACCACGAACAGCTGCACCGTCGCGTTGCCGACCAGCGGCGGCTCCCCCGCGTCCACCGCTCGCACTTCGAACTGCAACACCTGCAGCTCCTCGTAGTCCAGCGGTTGCACTGCCCACAGGCGACCGCTCTCCGCGTCCACCGACACGTAGCTCGACGCCGGACGCCACCCGCCGCCTGACCACGGGGCCCCGGCGACGCCCTCCCACAACGAGTAGCTCACGCGACCGTTACCCGCCTCGTCCGGGTCCCGCGCCCACAGCCGCGCCAGCTCCGCGCCCGCCGCGTTGTTCTCCCGCGCCAGCACCGTGTACACGGCCTGCGAGAACGACGGCGCGTTGTCGTTCACGTCTGACACCGGCACACGCACGCCGCGCCTCGCACGCAGCGACGGCTTCCCGCCGTCCTCCGCCCGCACCTCCACCTCGTACTCCGACACCCGCTCCCGGTCCAGCGCCTCACGCACCACCAGCGAGTACGACCCCGCGAACCTCGACTCCAGACCGAACGGCGACGTCGGCCACACCGAGCACTGCACTCGCCCGTTCGCCCCCGAGTCCCGGTCCGACACGCTTAGCAGCGCCACCACTGTCCCCACCGACGCGTCCTCCGGCACCGGTACCGACAGTGACGTCACCCACACCTCGGGCGCGTTGTCGTTCACGTCCAGCACCTCCAACACCACCTTGCAATGACCCGACAGCGGGGGTGTCCCCTTATCTCTGGCTTCTATTGTAATCTCGTAATTATCCATTTCTTCATAGTCTAATTTCCCTTGCAGCTTGAGCTCCCCTTTGTTTTCATCGATACTGAACATTTCTTTAGCTTGAGCAGCAACTCGCCTGCTAAATAAATACATAATATCACTGTTGCTCCCTTCGTCCAAATCCGTGGCACTGAGAGTGATTAACAGACTTCCGACTTCTGATCCTTCTAACACTTTAATTTTATAGACCGACTGATTGAACTGCGGGGCGTTGTCATTCGCGTCCACCACCGTGATCACCAGCTCCATAGTACCTGTCAGCGATGGCCGGCCCCCGTCAGTTGCAGTCAGCACCAATCGGTGCACAGTTACCATCTCCCGGTCCAGTGGCTTTGCTAGAACAAGAGCTAAGGAGTCACTCAGGTCATCATTTCTCTGATGGTCCAGTCGGAAGTGCTCGCTGGAGCTGAGGGTGTAGGAGAGCTGCGCGTTCGCTCCGATATCTGCATCCGACGCGCCCTCCAGTGGGAAACGAGAACCCGACAGAGACGATTCCGCGACATTAAATGCTTCTTCGTTCACGGGGAATCGCGGAGCGTTGTCGTTAATGTCGGTCACCTCCAGCTCCACATAGAAGACGCGCAGCGGCCGCTCCAGCAGCAGCTCCAGACGCAGGGAGCAGGGAGCGCTCTTGCCGCACAGCTCCTCCCGGTCCAGCCGCGAGCTCACCACCAGCGCCCCGCTCGCCCCGCTCACCTCCACGCTCGCCCGCCGGCCCTGCCACACCACACGCAGCCGCCGCGCCTCCGCATCGCCCGCCTCCACACCCAGCTCCTGCGACAGCCGCCCCACCACCGTCCCGACCTTCGCTTCCTCCGGCACCGAGTACCGCACTTGCCCCGACACCAGCGCCCACGTCCGCACCAGCACCACCAGACGCACCGCCGCACTCCAACGCGCCTCCATCTCCGTCACCGCTGGGCCCTGCACGGTTCTCGCACGGCTCTACGCCGCTGTCCGGATGCCCGACTTAATGGCCTTCTGTCAGAGATGGAGCCCTTCTCCGCTCACCGTTGCCCCGCCTGGCCCTGCCTGCCGCATCCTTCATCCTCCCGCCGCTCCGCTACCGCCGCTCGGTGACGCCGCCGTGGCAGAGGCTCGGGGAGGAGCAGCCGCCCCACCACCACAGCGAGCTCACGCCGCCTTCGCGGCCAACAGCGGCACCTGGTGTGCGGCCGCGGCTCTCCTGCGCTGAGTTCGCCCAGGTAAGGGAAAAGCTGTTGCTAAGCTCCATTGACCGACAACCTCCTCAATTTCCCTTCGTAACATTTCCCTTCCTCTAAAACAGTAATAATTGCTGCTTCTTCTCTTCGCTTCTGTTCGCTTCTCTTCTCTTCACACTGCATAGAAAAAAGTCCGTTCAACTCCTGATCTCTTGTTTTTGTCTTCCTCAGATGTTGCTGAGGTTGCATAGGTCATTTCCCTCATTCATTTATTTCTTTGAGATAAGAATTTCAGTTTCTTCTGCAGAAGAAGACTGTACCCCTGGTCTCTCATGCATGGAAAATGCTCAGGTCTCCAGAAGACATAGATTCACATGGAATTTATTTGTGTCTCTTGCACCAACTGTTGCTTGCAACCAAGCAGAAACTGGTTTTCCTTGTATTTGTGATAGTGATGTGGCTGAGCAATCATGAGCTCAATTTTCTTACAGGAAATAAGATCAAGGACATCCTATTACAGTGAATATCTGTGTCGTCAAGACTACGTTTACCTTTTGATGTGTAGATCCAACCTAAGAAACCAGCAATGAATACAAATTCCAAAGAGTTCCAAATCCACCAGTGACTCTCTGTTGGTTTAAACATAACCCACAAATCCTCTTGGAAGGGAACCTGAGCTCTCTGGTTGTCTTTATGTGTTTCACAAAAAGTGTTTCCTGTTAGCTTTATTCCCTACATATAGTTGCACAACAAATGACAAATTCTTTCTTACCTTTTTAGGCAGGTTGGCACTCACCACGGATTCATTACTGATGGAGATGAGGGGCTGCAGGATACAAGACATCATCCACCCATAAAATAACTGAGGACAACTCAAAAGGGTCACAGCACAGCTCTGGCAAGGCACATTCTGTTTTACATGTTCCCAGACTGCTCCACTGATACAAACACACCAGGGTCTCTTCTCCACACAGCTACAGCTGCTTGCTGCTGTCCCACCACTCAGGCCAGGCACCAACATGGAACAGATGATTTCACACAATAGTGAGTTGCTGGTTGTATCATAGAAGCAATGCAACAGGAGGTTAAACCAAAATTAAGATACCCAATACTAAAAAAATCCAGGTAGGTCTGTTGACAGGTCACCTTTAATTACACCTCTCACTACTAAGACAGCGATCTTGGTTTATTTCTAGGTTTTCATTGTCAGGGGGTTGCTCAAGAATCACTATTCACCATTCCAGGTGTGCTGGTTTGGGGCCAGACAGATCCTCTCTTGCCCTGAAAGGGACAAAAGAATGACACTCACACAAAACGGACTGGAGAGTGATGGAAAGTTTAAATGGAAAAGCGATTGGTGAAGCTACAGAAAACTACAAACTACACAGCATAGTGGCAGAGAACATCCCAAAGCGTACAGAGCCCGTTACATAATTCCCAAAGCTTCCCAGTTCTTCCCTTCTTCCCACCTGAGGGTCTACCCAAACCCCCAGGGCTCTTTCTTCGCCACCCTTCTCCCACTGCTAGGCGAGTCTCAGGCTGGCCAGGTCTGAGACTGCTCCCCCTCCATTCTCCTCCTGGCATTAGGCCTAGACAGGCCTAAGAGGCCTTGAGGATACTCCCCCGGCATTACCCAATAAGAGAGGACATCTCCCATGGGAGCAGAGAGGGAAGAAAGAGGAAGAGAATGGCTTTGCAGATGGACTTATAGGGCACAGGATTTATGGGTAGAAATATGCCGTTTCCTGTGTCCACCCCTATTGGGTGGGCACCCAGGACACCAGAGGTGTAATTTATGTAGCAGTGGCAGGGGGCACCCAGCCTAAACTGCCACACCAGGAAAGCATGGTGGGAAAAGCAAACAAGTTTTGTTTAGCTTCCCAGATCCCTGCTGTATCCCTGGGTTTTCTGCATCCACTGCCATGAGAGCAGAAACAGAAATTAAGCCCTTGGGTTAAACCTTGTTTGAAGAGATAAAGACAGTGAACCACCATGATGGCAAGGGGCCATTGACAACAAGCAGTCAACAGCATTTGGCAGCATGGCTCTCACTCACAATTCCCAACAAATCTCCCGAGAAAGGCAAGCTAAGCCATGCTTCTTCTGGAGGAATTAGGAGTGTCAGGTGTCATCCCGGTTCACACTCACATGATTATCACAAGGCACACAACGAGATACAAAATAACCATTTATTTTTAAAAGCATTCTCAGGAAGGAGGGAAAAAACTAAAACAAAGGAAATGCAAAGGCTACCACCGCAGGGGGCTTGGATCTAGCAGTCACGAGTCATAGCTGAGGTGCTTCTACAAATACATGTGCCCACCAAAATCAAATCCTGTAGCGACACATCCTGCCCAACACAACACTATAGATGCCCACGTTTCACACCTACCTTAGTTCATGCTCTTCAGCCATCAAGTACTCTGTGTTGGGAAGTACATCTACATCATACTTGAAAAGGGGCAACATGAAATGCTTCTGCGAGCATTTCCATGCTCATAGTCATTCTGTACTCCAAAATCTAACACATACCATGCAAGGTGAACATAAGAGAACTCAGAGTACCAGCTATGGTCACCTTCCATGACCTCTGTTTCAGAGGAAAATCAAGAAGCAAGACAGATTTATGATTAAACCTAGAAACCAGGACTTCACAGCAGCCAAAAGCAAGAAGTTCATTACCACTGCCCTACCTGCAAGGCAGGAAAACGCACGCAAATTAAGACACTTCCTACAAAATTAAAGAAGGCTGAAAGAGGCTATTTGAGCTGTGATTGACGACACAGGTGGCAATAAAAACAAAGCTGGTCACTTCAGCAAGGCAATAAGGTCAATGCTGCCGTCAGGGAGAGATTTTTGATGGAAAATGTGCCGTTTAATAGCTCTCCAAGAACCTCAACCAGTCATGGAGAGAGACACAACAAACATTACAGCAGACACTACCCTACAGAGCAGAATTAAAATAAAGGGCTGCTGAGATCTGCAAAAACAGTTAATCACCCTGAAGACCCGGGTGGGGAAATGGTAAAAGATTTGCCCTGCAAAACACCACTAAGAGTTTTCAGGTAAGGGAAAAGAAAAATAAATAGTGAATTCGACAGACTCTGGCACTGAATCCACTTCTTAAGGTTCTGAAATGACATCGTTGGCAGAGGAAACACAGTGACATGGATATGCATTGGTCTGCTCTCAGTACCTATGAAAAGACCAAGGAAAAAAAAGAGCACTTCATCCACGTTTGCAGAAATATAAAGTTCACCAAAACTCTGAATACTTTCCAGAGGTCCTCTTGTTTTTAATATGGTAACAAGGAGAGTGGAAACAAGAAGATCTTAAGAAGTAGCCAGGAAGATGATCAAAGATTATCAAAGATTTAGTGCAGCTTCAATATCAGGAATATCGCCTCGTGTTAAAAATAAAAATAAATTTAAAAAAAAAGACCAACCCCCCAAAACAGACTAAAAGGGAATACGATAAAAGTTTTTGAGACAGAAGTACTACCTTCTGATCACAGTTAATGAGCTCGATCTCCCCATCTGCTCTACGTAACAAGGTGCTACAGAACAAAGCAAATTACCCTGTCACACCTCATTTAGAATGCAGCAACCGATCACATCAGGATAATTGCATTGAGGACAGGATGCTACGAAAACGGATGCAGAATGGATCCCAAACCTCCAATACCCGAAAAGGACTACAAACATTGCAGGACAACACGAGCTTGAAGAGCCACAAGACACAAGGAAGTTTCAGCAAGCACTAAAAGAAAGCCTCCATAAGAACCCTCCCGCAGACTGATTCTGGCATCCAGCAGGCCAGGGGAGACGCGAAAAGGGCGAGGGAAGAGAAGAGGAGTCTCAGGCTATGGGGGCAAGCAAGAAGGGAATGGTGGGTGGAAGAGAAAAGAAAGGGAGGGCCACTGACCGTGTTCAGCAAAGCTGTAGGTTGCGGCTGCGAGGTGTCCTTGGCCGAGGGGCCGGGAGGAGGCGGCGGCAAGTTGGGGCTGAAAACCATCAGGTCGCTCTTGCCCGCGCCCTCCGCCACGCACAGGCTCCGGCTCTGCCGCTGCGAGTACGACCAGCTGCCCACTTCGCTGGCGCACACCAGCGTCGCCGGAGCCGGCCCCGACAGCACGGCCGCCCGCGGCGCCCACCGCGCCGCACCGTACAGCACCAGCGCCAGCACCAGCAGGCTCGACACCGCGCAGATGGCCACCACCAGCCACACGTTGGCCGACGACGAAGCCGCGCCGCCCTCCACCGGCAACACCACACCCGACATCAACGAAGACGACGACGACCCCGCCGCCACCAGCGCCGCCTCGCCGCCCTCCACCAGCGACACGCTCAGCGTGGCCGTGGCCGAGCGCGACGGCTCGCCGTGGTCCCGCACCACGATCACCAGCCTCTGCCGCGGGCCGTCCGCCTCCTCCAGCGCCCGCGCCGTGCTCACCTCGCCGCTGTACAGCCCCACGCGGAACGGGCCCTTCCCACGCGGCTCCCACACCTCGTACCGCAGCCACGCGTTGTAGCCCGAGTCCGCGTCCACCGCACGGATCTTCGCCACCACCTGCCCTGCCGGAGACCCCCACGCCGCCCACGCCCACAGCGTCTCCGACTCCGATCCCGACGCCCCCTCTACCGACGACCCGGCAACGCTACCCGCAAACGGAACCAGCCCCGCACCGCCGCCCGCGGTCGGCAGCAGCGCCGGCGCGTTGTCGTTCTCGTCCACCACGAACAGCTGCACCGTCGCGTTGCCGACCAGCGGCGGCTCCCCCGCGTCCACTGCTCGCACCTCGAACTGCAACACCTGCAGCTCCTCGTAGTCCAACGGCTGCACCGCCCACAGGCGACCGCTCTCCGCGTCCACCGACACGTAGCTCGACGCCGGACGCCACCCGCCGCCTGACCACGGGGCCCCGGCGACGCCCTCCCACAACGAGTAGCTCACGCGACCGTTGTCCGCCTCGTCCGGGTCCCGCGCCCACAGCCGCGCCAGCTCCGCGCCCGCCGCGTTGTTCTCCCGCGCCAGCACCGTGTACACGGCCTGCGAGAACGACGGCGCGTTGTCGTTCACGTCTGACACCGGCACACGCACACCGCGCCTCGCACGCAGCGACGGCTTCCCGCCGTCCTCCGCCCGCACTTCCACCTCGTACTCCGACACCCGCTCCCGGTCCAGCGCCTCTCGCAGCACCAGCGAGTACGACCCCGCGAACCTCGACTCCAGACCGAACGGCGACGTCGGCCACACCGAGCACTGCACTCGCCCGTTCGCCCCCGAGTCCCGGTCCGACACGCTCAGCAGCGCCACCACCGTCCCCACCGACGCGTCCTCCGGCACTGGCACCGACAGTGACGTCACCCACACCTCGGGCGCGTTGTCGTTCACGTCCAGCACCTCCAACACCACCTTGCAGTGACCCAGTTGCGGCGGATTTCCTTGATCCGCTGCATCCACTTGCAGGCGATAGAGACGAACATCCTCAAAGTCTAAGTCACCCCTCAGCCGAATCTCTCCACTCTTTCTGTCGATCTCGAAAACTTCCCTCTCGTCCTGAGGGAACAGCTTCTGGAGAGAGTACACGATATTGCCGTTTGTTCCCTCATCCAAATCTCTGGCGTTCAATTTGATCACCAATGTGCCACGTTCTGTATTTTCCGGCAGCTGTACTTTATACACAGACTGGTTGAACTGAGGGATATTGTCATTGGCGTCCAGCACCGAGATCACCAACTCCATTGTGCCTGTTAAAGAGGGCCGGCCCCCGTCACTCGCCGTCAGCAACAGCCTGTGCAGAGGCACTGTCTCCCGGTCTAGGGCTTTCGTGAGGACCAGGAATAAGGAATCACCGTCCTCCTCGGTTTTTTGTAAATCCAGCTGGAAATGTTCGCTGGGACTGAATTTGTAGGAGAGCTGAGCGTTCGCTCCGATATCTGCATCCGACGCGCCCTCCAGTGGGAAACGAGAACCGACTGGGGAGTTCTCCGGTAAACTGATGTTTTTCCGCGCGGCGGGGAAGAGCGGGGCGTTGTCGTTAATGTCGGTCACCTCCAGCTCCACATGGAAGACGCGCAGCGGCCGCTCCTGCAGCAGCTCCAGACGCAGGGAGCAGGGAGCGCTCTTGCCGCACAGCTCCTCCCGGTCCAGCCGCGAGCTCACCACCAGCGCCCCGCTCGCCCCGCTCACCTCCACGCTCGCCCGCCGGCCCTGCCACACCACACGCAGCCGCCGCGCCTCCGCATCGCCCGCCTCCACACCCAGCTCCTGCGACAGCCGCCCCACCACCGTCCCGACCTTCGCTTCCTCCGGCACCGAGTACCGCACCTGCCCCGACACCAGCGCCCAGGACCGCACCAGCACCACCAGAAGCACCGCGGCACCCCAACGCGCCTCCATCACCGTTCACGGCCTACGCACGGCTCCCCGCCGCGGCCCACACACACCGGTTCTGCTGTCTGCAGGGCTCCGCGCCGCCCCCCCACGCTCCCAGCCCTGCTCTCCGCCGCACCGGGGAGGAGCCGCCGAGCCGCTCAGCTGCCGTTTCTGAGCCTGCAGCGACACCGTGTGCTGCTCCGCCGGCTCGCACGCTGACCGACACCGACCGCGTGGAGGTTTATGTTTTGTTATAATATATATTTATTTATTTCGCTCTTTCTTGCTTCCATTTTCTTTAAATATGTATTTATTTATATCCATCTTTCTTTATTCCACCTTTTTCTTCCTTTCCCCTGCTCTACCTTTATTCCTTTCTTTTTCTGTCTCTGTCGCCGCCTCTTTTCTTCTTCGGTTTCCTTTCCTTTCTTGCTCTGCTGTCCTTGGTTTAGGCTCCCCCTTCCCTTAACTTTCCATCCTCTCTCTAATTAACCCCGCTCCTCAGCTCCCCAGTCTCCCTCCGGTGCCAGGGCGGAAACTCTCAAAGTCGGAGCCATCAGCCTTAATTACTGGACATCAGCGTTGGTTAGGAGACATTCTCTCCTGTGCATGGTTTTCTAACCGGGCGGAGGCTGTTACGGACCAACTGCCTTCACGGTCTGAAGGTAAGTTCGGTGGATACTGATCATCTTCCTTACGGTTTCTCTGCTTTCTCCTCTTTGTCATCTTCCTTCCTCAATTATTCATTGCTTCATTCTGTCCTAACATCTTTCCTTCTTTCTTTTTCTTTATCTTCTTTCCTTCTTTCCTTTGTCTCCCTCAGCACATTTCTGTGTACAGTGACAACCCTGCTGCATGCTGGTAAATTCATTTCTCGTGTCTCGTTTTCTCTCCATTCCTTCTTTCTGATGCTGCCTTCGTCCTTCTTTGATTTTCTTTCTCTGCATTGATCCCTTATTCCTCCATTCTATTATTTCCATTTTTTTCTCCTTGTTTTCTCTTCCATGTCATGTCCCTCCCTGCCTCTTCTTCTCTCTTTGCCTTTGCTCTGCCTCCTCAAACAACACATTTTCTATGTGGTTATGTCATACTTGCACGAAGCATGAAACACAGGATTGTTTTGGTTGGAAAAGGCCTCTAAGATCATCGAGTTAACTATCAACCCAACACCACCACTGCCATTAAACCATAGCCCAAAGTGCCATGGCCACACGTTTCTTGAACACCTCCAGAGACAATGACTCCTTTGACACAATCTCTCTTTTCCCTGACACCTTCCATCTCTCCAGACGATGAACAACCTTCCTTCTTTCCTCCAGTCTATGTAAGACAAACTGCCCCTGCATTTCCCCTTCTGGAAGGAGACCACACCCTTCAGCTCCCATCCTCTGAAGGAATGGAAGCCATCACCCCCTGAAACAGAAGACCAAGCTCCTGGTACTTGGTCGTCTGCACAAATAGGCTCCAATGCATCCAGGTAACCCAGGGGAGTCTTCCTTTTGGGAAATCAAACCCATCACAGCCCAGCACACGCTCATTCTTTACCAACGTGAAAAAGCATGAAGCAGTCACAGGCCCCAAGCCCTCTTCATGTTCCTCAATGAAGAGCTTTCTGGCCTCATTTTTCAGCTGCAAGATGACTGTCAGGTTCTTGCTTTCAGTTTCAGGCCAGCACACTCTGCCAGAACAACACAGCAAGAGCCCCCACACCCAGGGTCATTAGTCCCCACAGAATGCTTCTTACTCATTAGCCTGAGCCACACATCAAAAGCCACAAAGGTCACACCATGCACCATTTTCACTGGGAACATCCCCTCAGCACCCAACACATCCACTCTGAGAAACACATTGTGGTCCCTCCTCCATCCATGCTTGCTGCCACCTACTCACACTGTGCCAGGAAGCAGTAAAAAGGAATCAGAGCAAGCAGTAGTGCTTTGCTGGTCCAGCCATGGAATACCTCAAACTGGAGGGGACCCATTAGGATCATCAAGCCCAGCTCCTGATCCAGTCTGAAGACACTGAGTCAATCCAAGAGGATGATACCAGAACTAAATGGGAATAAAAGTGCCTCTGACTCAGACTCATCTTCAGGTGGGAGCAACTTACCTGTTGCATCACTCATTTCTTCTTCAGAAAAGAAACATTTTCATGGGAGGGGACTTGGTTTTAAGGGACATTTCACATTAATGTTTTGTTAATACCAATGGGAAGATTTCTTGAGAAGATGGATAGGAGAAAATGAGCCACATTCTGCAAAGGCCTGGAAATCATTGGACAGTGCACAGCACTTCTGTAAGCACTTCTATCACAGGAGAAGCAGGAGGGACACCTGAAAGCTAAGAACAGTCTCTTAATGTCAGTGTCAGCTCAAGAGAAAAGCCACCCTAGATTGATGATCATCTCTCTGAGACTCTGCCACCCAACAGCTACCAAATGGCATCAGTCTTCATCTCAAAGCATTGCCAGTAAGAGAGAAGAAACAACATTGTGAGTGGTTTTGGTAAGAGAGTGAAGAAACCCAAAGGATCTCATTCCACTATACTGAAACACAAGGTTTGCCAAATTCATGAATATGGAGAGTATTTCTAGTCTAGTCAGACTAAGATCAGAGTGATGACTGAGGACACATTCAGAGGAGGCTGCTAGCCCCATAATCAAAATTTGGAAAAGTTTCCACTTGACCAGCACCATTCTACATCAAACCCAGCTGACTGAGAGTGCATAAGATACTTATCTTCACAAGGAGTAATACCACGGAGGAAAACACGGCACAAAGACGTGAAGAACTTCTGGAAGTCCTAAGAGGATCCCATGTAAATCTGCTGGACATTTCCTGAGAATTTCTGCCAGCATCCTCTGCCCTACTGCACTGGAAATTGGATCTCCAGCTAAGTGGAAACTCTCCAGTCCGTCCCCAGTGACTCAAACCATATTTTACCCAGTATCTCCATTTCCAGAGGAAACACCTTTCCCCATTAAAAGTCACCCTTCCTTTAACAGATACCCAAACCCTATGTTGTGCCACTCAAAGGATCCACAATACCCAGACACTGCTCCACTGCAAGAACATTCCCTCTAAACTGCTCTGATTGTTACCCAGTCCTTCATCCATCCTCACCTTCTCATGATCAGCACAAGGACCCTATGGAGGGATGAAAACCACACAGTGCCTGGCAGACTCTTCTTGAATGCATGAACTTGAATGCTTGGCGCCTTTCTGATAAGGTCAGATGGAAACACCACAAAGCTGTGCAATAGTGTTCTTGAATGATTCTGTGATGAGAACTGTGACAGCTGTGATCTCAGTCTACACAGATTTCATTCTTGGGCAGAATAATAAATGCTGAAAGGCAAATGATCTCCAGTTATAAACCGAGGGTGAGAACTACAGAAAACCTGCTCTGGAAGGCTTGCTGTGTCCATCCAGATATCAGAATCAGTTACGTGTGACAACACAGCACATGATCTGTACCAAGGCCAACTGTGCAGCAGCACAAGCAGGGGAAATTAGGCTGCAAAAACTGGTATGGCTGCCAACCACTACACAAGGACAGCAAATTTAAGCACTACCCTCACACAACACCTCCCTTTAGGCAAGAGGGAAAAGGTTCATCAGACATAATCTGACAGACTGCATCTCTCCCCAACTTACCTACACATTGCCTACATCAGGCAGGCAGCAGCAAAGGGACTGCCTCTGGTGGTAGCACTTCATAATCCCAGAGGGTACCATGGGCATTTCACTGCCATTTAACTATTTCAAGATCCAGAGGAGCTTTAACTCCAGATTCTTGGAGCTTGGAAAAGGATCTTGAGCAGGAAAACACTGTTCCCATTCTGCCTTCTGCTTTCCTCCAGGAACCCTCCATTTCCGACTCCAGGACAAACACATCATCTCCCATTCCTGTCTTATTAAATTCCCTATGGTCTTCCCAAGGATTCCCAATTTCTGTAGACATGTCTTCCCACTGCTCAAAGTCACCCAGGTCCTACTCAGTGACACTGCCACATTCACCACCCTGACACATCACAGTTTCCTTTGGCACCCCAATACTCACTCCAGCTTTTACAGACCCTTCCCTTCAATGACAGCACTACAAACCCCACACTAATGGTCTGTATGTGTATATCCATGGGGTCCAGCAGAGTCTCTGCAGCTGATCCATCAGCTCCCTCAGATGGAAATGTGGAAGCAATGGAAACTTGGAAGCAATGTTCTTTCTAAAGGTGATTTTGGGAGAGCAGTAAATAGTGACAGCATTAATTTCAAGCCCTGAGAGGCACCATTCGCGAGCACCCTGAAGTAACAGAAGGTACTGAATGTGAAAGAGAATTTGATATGGGTTTTGTTTTCGTGGCTTTATACTGTTTGATTTTCTTATTTCTGGTTTGGTTTGCATTTTTGTTTTGATGGGGTTTTTTTGGTTTGTTCTGTTCTGGTTTTGGTTGGGTTGGGTGTTTCCTGTTTGGTTTGCTTTGTTTTGTTTTGTTTGTTGGGGTTTTTATTTATCTAGTTTTTCTTTCATTTTGTTCTGTTTTCTGAGAAAAACATTTACAGGGCTTCTATATCCATGTGGCTACTGATTATAACTTAGAAGAATACCAAAAGAGGCTAATGTACATAACACCATTTCTGTGCTCATGAACGACCTGTCTTGTTGGTTGAACATTTCAGTCCAGCAACTATGGTTATAAGATTCTTGGGAAAAGATCACGAGAAAAGTTCAGATTTTCTCTCCTACATTAATCACGACAAATCACATCAAAGAACATCTAAAGCATCACTGCTTTAGATGGAAATGCCACACACCAGCAAACAACAGCCTCTCAAAAACGGATGTTGTCACAACATGCAATTATTCCATTTTCCGGGAGAACAATTTACACTCAACACAGGAAAACGCAGCTACCGACGTCCTATGACGCTCGGTCCAGCAATACTCTAATTTCAGCTTCTCTCACTTAAGAGAGAAAGGCAAAGGCAAATGTGCCACTAAGATCTTGAACCACGCGCTAAGCACTAACCGTCCGCAGACCCCGAGGGCTCAGCCCGGCTCTCAGTGGCGCCTCCCAGGGGGGCGCAAGAAGGGCGAGAGAGATTCAGGTTTCGGGAGGAAGCAAGAAAAGAAAGAAAGAAGGCGCGGGAAAGAAAGAAAGAGGCGAGAAAGGGAGAAGGGAGAGCCACTGACCGTGTTCAACAGAGCGGAAGACGCCGGCTGCGAGGTGTCCTTGGAGGCGGGGTCAGCCTGAGGCGGCGGCGGCAAGTTGGGGCTGAAAACCATCAGGTCGCTCTTGCCCGCGCCCTCCGCCACGCACAGGCTCCGGCTCTGCCGCTGCGAGTACGACCAGCTGCCCACTTCGCTGGCGCACACCAGCGTCGCCGGAGCCTGCCTTGACGGCACGGCCGCCCGCGGCGCCCACCGCGCCGCACCGTACAGCACCAGCGCCAGCACCAGCAGGCTCGACACCGCGCAGATGGCCACCACCAGCCACACGTTGGCCGACGCCGAAGCCGCGCCCGCCGCCGCGCCGCCCTCCGCCGGCAGCACCACACCCGACACCGACGAAGACGACGACCCTGCCGCCGCCAGCGCCGCCTCGCCGCCCTCCACCAGCGACACGCTCAGCGTGGCCGTGGCCGAGCGCGACGGCTCGCCGTGGTCCCGCACCACGATCACCAGCCTCTGCCGCGGGCCGTCCGCCTCCTCCAGCGCCCGCGCCGTGCTCACCTCGCCGCTGTACAGCCCCACGCGGAACGGGCCCTTCCCACGCGGCTCCCACACCTCGTACCGCAGCCACGCGTTGTAGCCCGAGTCCGCGTCCACCGCACGGATCTTCGCCACCACCTGCCCTGCCGGAGACCCCCACGCCGCCCACGCCCACAGCGTCTCCGAATCTGATCCCGACGCCCCCTCTACCGACGACCCGGCAACGCTACCCGCAAACGGAACCAGCCCCGCACCACCGCCCGCGGTCGGCAGCAGCACCGGTGCGTTGTCGTTCTCGTCCACCACGAACAGCTGCACCGTCGCGTTGCCGACCAGCGGCGGCTCCCCCGCGTCCACCGCTCGCACCTCGAACTGCAACACCTGCAGCTCCTCGTAGTCCAACGGCTGCACCGCCCACAGGCGACCACTCTCCGCGTCCACCGACACGTAGCTCGACGCCGGACGCCACCCGCCGCCTGACCACGGGGCCCCGGCGACGCCCTCCCACAACGAGTAGCTCACGCGACCGTTGTCCGCCTCGTCCGGGTCCCGCGCCCACAGCCGCGCCAGCTCCGCGCCCGCCGCGTTGTTCTCCCGCGCCAGCACCGTGTACACGGCCTGCGAGAACGACGGCGCGTTGTCGTTCACGTCTGACACCGGCACACGCACACCGCGCCTCGCACGCAGCGACGGCTTCCCGCCGTCCTCCGCCCGCACTTCCACCTCGTACTCCGACACCCGCTCCCGGTCCAGCGCCTCTCGCAGCACCAGCGAGTACGACCCCGCGAACCTCGACTCCAGACCGAACGGCGACGTCGGCCACACCGAGCACTGCACTCGCCCGTTTGCCCCCGAGTCCCGGTCCGACACGCTCAGCAGCGCCACCACCGTCCCCACCGACGCGTCCTCCGGCACTGGCACCGACAGTGACGTCACCCACACCTCGGGTGCGTTGTCGTTCACGTCCAGCACCTCCAACAACACCTTGCAATGACCCGAGAGAGGAGGGGTCCCTCTGTCTTTCGCCTTAATTTGTAGCTCGTAGAAACTGACTGTTTCGAAGTCCAGGGCTCCCCTCAGTCTGATCTCACCACTCTTCCCATCAATGTTAAATAGATCTGAGGACGAGGCAGGAACAAAAGTATCAATTTCATAAACCACTTCCCTATTACTTCCCATGTCCGGATCTGTGGCATTTACCCTCACCACCAGTGTCCCTTCTAAGGCATCCTCGGGGAAATATACTTTGTAAACCGACTGGTTGAAGTGCGGGGCATTGTCGTTGGCATCCAACACCGAGATCACCAGCTCCATTGTGCCCGTCAGAGACGGCCGGCCCCCATCAGTGGCTGTCAACACCAATCGGTGCACAGGCACTGTCTCCCGGTCCAGAGCTTTTGTAAGCACCAGAAACAGGGATTTACTGCGGGAGTCGCTGTTTTCTTTCTCTATTCTGAAGTGCTCGCTGGGGCTGAGGGTGTAGGAGAGCTGCGCGTTCGCTCCGATATCTGCGTCCGACGCGCCCTCCAGTGGGAAACGGGAACCCGGCAGAGACAACTCCGCGATGCTGATATTTTTCCGTGAGGCGGCGAAGAGCGGGGCGTTGTCATTAATGTCGGTCACCTCCAGCTCCACATGGAAGACGCGCAGCGGCCGCTCCAGCAGCAGCTCCAAACGCAGGGAGCAGGGAGCGCTCTTGCCGCACAGCTCCTCCCGGTCCAGCCGCGAGCTCACCACCAGCGCCCCGCTCGCCCCGCTCACCTCCACGCTCGCCCGCCGGCCCTGCCACACCACACGCAGCCGCCGCGCCTCCGCATCGCCCGCCTCCACACCCAGCTCCTGCGACAGCCGCCCCACCACCGTCCCGACCTTCGCTTCCTCCGGCACGGAGTACCGCACCTGCCCCGACACCAGCGCCCACGTCCGCACCAGCACCACCAGACGCACCGCCGCACCCCAACGCGCCTCCATCTCCATAGCCGCTCACTGTCCCCGCCGCGGCTCGCACACCGGTTCTGCTATCTGCCGAGCCCCGCGCCGCCCCCTCGCGCTCATTGCTGTGCTTTCCGCCGCTCCGGGGCGGAGCCGCTGAGCCGCTCGGCCGCTGTTTCTGAGCCTGCAGCGACACCGTGTGCAGGTCCGCCGCCTCGCACGCTTCTCGCCGCCGATCGTGCCGGCTCAGCTCCACTCACACATTTTCTTGCTCTTCCATTAACGCTTCATTCTTCTTTCACTTATTTAATTTTTTTTCTATATTTTTTCCGTGTTTGCTCGTTGTTGTTCGGGGTTTTTTTCATAGATTCCTTTCTTCGTCTTCCTTCCTCCGGTCTCCGATTCTCCTGACCATCATCTTTACCGGGTTTAGTGTTGTTGGGGTTTTTTGTGTGTATGTGTGTTTTAAAATTATTTTCACAGTTCTCGTCGTTGTCTTACTCTTCCCCCTCTCCCCCTCCACGATTCCTTTCTTCCATTGTTCTTTCTCGTGCTTCTTTTATTTTTCTTTTCCTTCATCTCTCTCGTTTTTCCTTTTTCTCACATTCTTCTTTTATCTTTCCTATTGCCTTCTCGCTTGCTTATCTTTCTTATCTCTTCTCTTCCTTCCCTATTTCTTTCTTCCTTTTCTTCCTTCTTCTGCTCCTGTAGCCCTTAGCACTTTCTACCACTGCCTCTTTAGCACCTCTCTCAGCCGACCAGTCCTCTCCTGCGTCACTAGAAGATCATCAAAGTCGGAGCCATCACCGTTAATTACTGGGCTTCAGCGCCGGAGCGCAGGTCTCTAACCGAGATGGTGTCTCTTAGGGACCCTTCGGCATCACGTGACATCGTGCTCTTAATGTCCTCTATAGTTTCTTCTTTCCTGCCTTTATCATATTCCTTGTTTTTTACCTCTGTAACTTCCTTCCTTGTCCTCTTCTCTCCCTCCTACCATTCTTATTTTCTTTCTCACTTTATCCTCCTTTATACACTATCCTTTCCTTCGTACTTCCTCTTTCTTCTGCCTTCTTTTTACTTCACTCTTTCTTTCTTTCCCTGCCCTTCCTCATCTTTCTATCCTAATCCTTCCATTCATACACAAACAGTGGAGCCCTCCTCTCCTTTCTTTTTCTCCTTAACCAAAAATGTTTTCTAAATGCCCACACCATGCTCGTGATGAAGCGTCAACATCCTTTCAGGCACAAGTGTTTATTCCTCTTCCAAAGCAATTTTCATGAAGCCTTACACAGCCTCCCTCACTGCCGAGGATGCTGAGTCAATATAATCTTGGGTCAATATAATCTTGCTGAATGCTACTCATCTCCTCCATCATCTCTTCCTTCTTTCCTGTTCCTTCTGTCTTTCTTGCTCGTTTTCTTTCTTTCTCAAATAATTCTGATTCACACATTCCTTCCCTTTCTTCTCCCTTCTGGTCTTCTCTCATCTTCCTTTTTTTCCTGACTCCTCCTTGTCTCCCCTGCTCTTTTTACTTTCATCCTTGTTGCTTCTGTTCACTTTTCCTTTACCAAACTTCAAGATGTCTACACTACCCTTGCCTTGAAGCATGAACATGTCCTCCGGCCATAGCTCTCATTCCACCCTATCAACTTCTATCCTTCCAGACAAGAAACAACTTTCCAGTTTTCCTTTTCTTCACTACCACTTTTGGAAGAACATCAAATCCTTGTAATTCAAATGGACCCAGCAAATAACAGAGCAAGGCAAAGGACAGCTCTGCTACATCACAGCACAATCCACTGCCATAGCAAACACAAGCCCAAGACCCGTGTGCTTGGAGCTCTGACTGAAAAAGGCTCTAAAGAATCCAAAGAAAGCAGAGGAAATTAAACCCATCACAGACCAGCACAACCACCCTTCAGGAAGGCTGAGAAAGCACAGCACATCCACACCTCCCAAGCATTCTTCATACACCTCCATTCTTCCAACCTCATTGCCATATGCACGAAGATCGAGCTCTTGCTTTCCCTTTCAGGCAATAGCACTCTGCCAGAACAACACAGCAAGAACCTCAGTACCCAGGGCATTGTTACCTCAGAATAGAATGGCCCCCATCACACAGTCAAACACATGCCACAAGGGTAGCATCACGGCATTTCTACTGAGAATATCCTTTGAGGCCTGACTCAATCCACTGCCAGAAACATATTGGTGTCCCTCCTCCATGCATGCTGGCTGCTGGCTGCTCATACTGTGCTCAAAGAGGCAGGAAAGGAACAGGAGCAGGCAGTGGTGCTTTGCAGCTCCAAACCTATTGGCATTTAAATCCAGGCAACACTGGGTCAATCCAGCATGCAGATACCACAACTGAAGAGGAACAAAAGTAGATCTGTCTCTGACACATCTTTCATGGGTATCAGTGACTTACCTGTAGCATCACTGGTTGCTGCTTCAGAAAAAAAAGAAATATTTTCACGATATAAGGATTGGTTTTAAGGGATGTTTCCCCTCAGTTTTATCACGAGATTTCTGGGGAACCTGAACGTAAGATTACATTCTGCAAAAGCCTTCAAAATATGAACCAGTGCTCATTTGTCACTTTCACACTTCCATCACAAGGAAGTTAGGAGAGAGAACTGAAAGGAAAGAACATTCTGTCAGCATCAACCTTAGCTCAGGGCACTGGAAAATCCAACCCCACAACAAACACAAACCATTCCTATGTCTGAAGCAGACAGCTGCTCAAATTCTGCAATCGACATCCCATCCACTGTTATGAAGGCACTGCTTATGGGAGAGAAAATAACACAACAGGATGGGACTTCTTCGTGAGAGGAGAGAAGAAAATCAAAGGGTACCCTTCTACTGTATTGACACACAGGAAGAGAACAACAAGGCACAAGGGTATGGAGAAGTCCCGAAGGCCCTGAAAGGATCCCATGCAAATAGTACTGCATGTGAAGCCTTTTCTTGAGGTGTTCTATTGGAATCCCAAACAAAAGGAAAAGGCATCTCCATTTAAGAGGACATCCTTCAGTTCTTCCCACATGACAAAGATCATGTTCCTTCCAGCACCTCCACTTCCCACAGGCAAGATTTTCCCCACTCAGAGTCTCATTTGCAATGAAGGATGCCCAGGCATGCTCCAACCTCTCACAGGATCGTTGCCACACTACTCAGGACTGCTCCAGCCCAACAAGTCCTACCTCCAAACCCCAACCTGAAGATGAACCAGGCCTTCACCTGTCCTCATTTTCCCTCACAGATGGCACAGAGAACAGATGGAGGACTGCAAAGCCATTCAGTGTCTGGCAGACTGTTCCCAGCTGTCTGAACTTCACCCTGAATATTTTGTGACTTTTCAGCAGTCTCAGATGGAAGCAACAGAGCTATGCTTTAGTACTCAGAGATTCTTGTGATCAGAGCATGACAATGCTGATTCTCATGCACGTGGATATCATTCCTTGAGAGAACCACACCAAATCCTGAACCAGAAGTGCATTGATGATGTCAGCTGTGTGGAGGAAGTTGTACCCAGGGAAAAGCACAACTGGGCTGCTGTGCAGGGTTTGGCCTGTGCATGCACATATCTGAATGAGTTAAGCTTAACAGACTCAAGCACAACTCTCCCACAACACCTTTCCCAAAACAGCACTGAGAACGGTCACCAGACAACATTCAGCAGTCTGCATCTCACCCCTTTTACCTACACGTTGCCTAAGTCAGGCAGGCAGCAGCACAGGAGACTCTTTGGTAGAAGATCTTCATAACCTCAGAAGACACTGTGAGCATTTCAATTCCACACATTACCTCAAGGCCCAGAGGAGGTCTGCAAGTCCAGGCACCTTGGAGCCTGGCAAAGGATCCTGGGTAGGAACACTCCACACTTACCCTGCTTCATGCTTTCCTCTAGGCAGCCTTCATTCTGCACAGCAAGATGTGTTGTCAAGACATCAGCCTCCCCCCACAGTTGACTTCTTATGACACAGACAATAGGCTTCCCAGATCCCTCAGACTACTGTGCAAGGTCAGACTTCACATGAGATGATGGCTAGGCTCCATCAGTTTCAGTGGGACATCCAAGGCTCACTCAAGTCTTTGCAGACCCTTCCCATCAATGAGAGCACCGTGACAGAACATCCGGAGGATATCACAAACACTGGGTCTAGCAGACCATCGCTCCTTCTACAGGTGATGCTGGGACAGCTCAAAATGGCAATAGCATCAATTTAATGCTGTGAGAGAACAATTCAAATGCTGACAAGCACAGTACAGTGACGGGTTTGACTGTGGGAGAATGCAGGTTTGAGATTTTTTTCTCACATAGTTTATCATGAAACGAAGGTTTCTCAGTCCTTGGTATCTGTGCAGCTGCTGAGGCAAATATTGAAGAACCAGGAAAAGAGGCCAACATACATCTCACCACTTCTCTGGCCATGAAAGCAGATCAGCAACAAGGGCATGGTGGGGAGGAGGAAAGGAAAAAGGAAATCCCTGCTTCTAATACCAGTCTGGTGTTACATAAATCTGCCTGAACACTAAGTGCAATGAACCACACTTTCCTGACTTTTCCACAAGAAATCAAATCTGATAGCTGCATGGTTAGCAGCAATGGTAACAGCATTTAAAAATGCCTCGCGGAGTGTCACCACCACAGTCTGCTTCTCTTGCACTTCCTCAGCAAGCTCACGTGGCGATGCTACACACAAGCAAGCATGGGAAATTATTTCCTTCCGCAGGAGAACAATTCACACCCAACACAGAAACCCACAGCTGTATAAAGTAAATCCTGAGTGGTGCCACAAGAGGTTAAATTCGATTCATACGCTTCAGCAAGGACACACAGGCAGAAACAAAGGTACCATCAAGATCATTAAGCACCTCCCAAGCACTTACCACTCGCCAAGCCCTGCAGGCTCAGCCCGACTCAGAGCAGCACTTCTCCGGGGAGACCTAAGAAGGGCGAGAGCGGGGAAGGAGGAAATGACCAAGAAAACTCTGTGCTGATTCTGCCTCAAGCTTTTATCTATGTAAGCACCATTCCTGACTATGAGATAGGCAAAATCAAGGCGAGCAGAACGTCTACTATTATCTTCTTATGACGTAGCTCATGGTAATTCCAAAGATTTTGAAACATGGAGTTAATAACTTCATGACTCATGTATATAGGTGTGGTACATAGGTCTCCCTCTTTCAATTTCCATTGCTCAAGGTCACCCTTCACTCCAAGAAACGGTCAGGCCCTGCTCAGTGTCACAGATACATTCACACCCACGACATTCCACTGCTTCCTTTCCCACTTCAAGGCTCATTCCAGCCCTTGCAGACCCTTCCACCAATAAAAATCTAACGAAAACATTTATACGGTGACCAACAGACTCTACTATAGGTGAAGTTAAGACAGCTCTGAAGACCAGTGGCATTGATTTCATGCTGTGGGAGAACAACCAAAATGCTGACGAGCACAGCACTACAACGGATTGCTTTCAATGTGTGGGACGATGTGTGTTAGGGGGTTTGCTTTTAAATGGGATGTCATCGGCTCTGTTTCTTTTTTATCATGAATGGTACATTTCTAGGACTTTTGTATCTGTGTGGCTGCTGATGTAAATACTGAAAGAACATCTAAGCAGGGCAGTGTACGTAACTCCACTTACAATGTCTGCAGCATGGGCAAGGTGGGGAGGAGGAAAAGGAACAGAAGAATCCCGACTCCAAAAGCTATCTTCTTCACATCCCTCTACCCTGAAACTTAATACTTCTAAACACGACTACTACATACTGACGCTGGCGGGACAAGCAAAGTGAAAGTATTAGGTCTCTAGTAAAACAGAAACACAGAGAGGACAGAGTTTTCCACAAGAGATAATAGCACCATCACTGGTGACAAACGGTAGTAAGGTACTGAAAAGTGCCCGTGGGACTATACAAAGCGAGAAAGAGCCTCACGATAACTGATGTTGTCTCCATCGGCAGACATTTCACGCCACGAGTGAACAATTCACACCCAACACACCAAAATCATCAGCTACGATTAGTAATAGGTGAGGGGTACCACACAAACATTATTTGACACTTCCCCAAAACAAGAAACTGGATGCAAAAATAATATCGTTTCCCACTCATTCAAGATAAGAGCCGTAGGGTCCCGGCAGGAACGCGCGGGCAGAGGCAAAGGTGCAATCAAGATCCTCCTTAAGCACCCGCAAAGCACCCACCGCCTGCAGGACCCGCGGGCTCAACCAGGCTCCCAGCAGAGCCTGCCAGGAGATACCAGAGAAGGGAGAGAGGGGGGAAGCTGAGTCTCAGGCTGTTGCGGGCAAGTAAGGAAGGAAGGAAGGGTGGGTCGAGAGACGAGAAAGCGAGGACTACTGACCGTGTCCAGCAGAGCGGAAGGCTCCCGCTGCGAGGTATCCTTGGCAGAGGGGCCGGGAGGCGGCGGCGGCAAGTTGGGGCTGAAAACCATCAGGTCGCTCTTGCCCGCGCCCTCCGCCACGCACAGGCTCCGGCTCTGCCGCTGCGAGTACGACCAGCTGCCCACTTCGCTGGCGCACACCAGCGTCGCCGGAGCCGGCCCCGACAGCACGGCCGCCCGCGGCGCCCACCGCGCCGCACCGTACAGCACCAGCGCCAGCACCAGCAGGCTCGACACCGCGCAGATCGCCACCACCAGCCACACGTTGGCCGACGACGAAGCCGCGCCCGCCGCCGCGCCGCCCTCCGCCGGCAGCACCACACCCGACACCGACGAAGACAACGACCCTGCGGCCGTCAGCGCCGCCTCGCCGCCCTCCACCAGCGACACGCTCAGCGTGGCCGTGGCCGAGCGCGACGGCTCGCCGTGGTCCCGCACCACGATCACCAGCCTCTGCCGCGGGCCGTCCGCCTCCTCCAGCGCCCGCGCCGTGCTCACCTCGCCGCTGTACAGCCCCACGCGGAACGGGCCCTTCCCACGCGGCTCCCACACCTCGTACCGCAGCCACGCGTTGTAGCCCGAGTCCGCATCCACCGCACGGATCTTCGCCACCACCTGCCCTGCCGGAGACCCCCACGCCGCCCACACCCACAGCGTCTCCGAATCTGATCCCGACGCCCCCTCTACCAACGACCCGCCCACGCCACCCGCAAACGGAACCAGCCCCGCACTGCCGCCCGCGGTCGGCAGCAGCGCAGGCGCGTTGTCGTTCTCGTCCACCACGAACAGCTGCACCGTCGCATTGCCGACCAGCGGCGGCTCCCCCGCGTCCACCGCTCGCACCTCGAACTGCAACACCTGCAGCTCCTCGTAGTCCAACGGCTGCACCGCCCACAGGCGACCGCTCTCCGCGTCCACCGACACGTAGCTCGACGCCGGACGCCACCCGCCGCCTGACCACGGGGCCCCGGCGACGCCCTCCCACAACGAGTAGCTCACGCGACCGTTGTCCGCCTCGTCCGGGTCCCGCGCCCACAGCCGCGCCAGCTCCGCGCCCGCCGCGTTGTTCTCCCGCGCCAGCACCGTGTACACGGCCTGCGAGAACGACGGCGCGTTGTCGTTCACGTCTGACACCGGCACACGCACACCGCGCCTCGCACGCAGCGACGGCTTCCCGCCGTCCTCCGCCCGCACCTCCACCTCGTACTCCGACACCCGCTCCCGGTCCAGCGCCTCTCGCAGCACCAGCGAGTACGACCCCGCGAACCTCGACTCCAGACCGAACGGCGACGTCGGCCACACCGAGCACTGCACTCGCCCGTTCGCCCCCGAGTCCCGGTCCGACACGCTCAGCAGCGCCACCACCGTCCCCACCGACGCGTCCTCCGGCACCGGCACCGACAGTGACGTCACCCACACCTCGGGCGCGTTGTCGTTCATGTCCAGCACTTCCAGCTCCACCTTGCAGTGACCGGACAGCGGCGGAGTGCCTTTGTCTGTAGCCTTAACGTGCAATTCATAGAAAGTAACTTCTTCGAAGTCCAGGGTTCCCCTCAATCGGATCTCGCCGTTCTCCGTATTGATGCTGAATACATCTGAGGCGGAGGCAGGAACAAAAGTATCAATTTTGTAAATCACTTCTCGATTACTTCCCATGTCCGGATCCGTAGCATTTAACAGCACCACCACTGTGCCTTCTAAGGCGTCCTCGGGCAAAAATACGTTGTAAACCGACTGGTTGAACTGAGGAGCATTGTCATTCGCGTCCAGCACCGAGATCACCAACTCCATTGTGCCCGTCAGAGATGGACGGCCCTCGTCACTCGCCGTCAGCACTAATCGGTGTACAGGCACTGTCTCCCGGTCCAGAGCTTTTGTAAGCACCAGAAACAGGGATTTACTGCGTGATTTACTGTTTTCCTCCTCTATCCGAAAATACTCGCTGGGGCTGAGGGCGTAGGAGAGCTGCGCGTTCGCTCCGATATCTGCGTCCGACGCGCCCTCCAGTGGGAAACGCGAACCCGGCAGAGACGATTCCGCGATGCTGATGTTTTTCCGTGCGGCGGGGAAGAGCGGGGCGTTGTCGTTAATGTCGGTCACCTCCAGCTCCACATGGAAGACGCGCAGCGGCCGCTCCAGCAGCAGCTCCAGACGCAGGGAGCAGGGAGCGCTCTTGCCGCACAGCTCCTCCCGGTCCAGCCGCGAGCTCACCACCAGCGCCCCGCTCGCCCCGCTCACCTCCACGCTCGCCCGCCGGCCCTGCCACACCACACGCAGCCGCCGCCCCTCCGCAACGTCCGCCTCCACACCCAGCTCCTGCGGCAGCCGCCCCACCACCGTCCCGACCTTCGCTTCCTCCGGCACGGAGTATCGCACCTGTCCCGACACCAGCGCCCACGTCCGCACCAGCACCAGTAGACACACCGCCGCACCCCAGTGCGCCTCCATCACCGTTCACGGTCCCCGCCGCAGCCCTGCACGGCTCACTGCCGCCTCTTGTGCACAGCGGTTCTGCTGTCTGCCGGGCCCTGCGCCACGCCGCCCCCCCGCGCTCATTGCCGTGCTTTCCGCCGCACCGGGGCGGAGCCGCTGAGCCGCTCCAAAGCTGTTTCTGAGCCTGCAGCGACACCGTGTGCTACTCCCCCGCCTTGCACGCTGACCGACACCAACCGTGCTACCGGACCCGAGCGGCTCAGCTCCGCTCTCTGATCGTCTTCCCCCTCGTTATTGATTTTTCTTTCTTTCTTTTTCTCTTTTCCTTCAGTGTTTATTTCATTTTATCCTGCTTGCCTTTTTTTCCACTTCCACTAGTCCATTGCTTTCTTTCTTCCTGACACAACCTTACAGACCTATTACTTCCAATTACGAGGCATTAGCCCCATAGCCCTTGCTCTGAGGGACTAGCGCCATTCGACGACCAAAGAAAATGTCTGTGCACCTGAGCTAACATCTTCCTTGCTTTATTAGTAACCTGTTTCATTTCTTCCGTACTTACCCTTTTATCTCCTTTTCCCCTCCTTTGTCTTCCTGCCCTCTTCTTTTTATCTTCTTTTTCTATAGTTCTTCCTTTGTTCTTACTGACTTTTATTTCTTCCAGTTGCTCCCTTCTTATTTCTTTTCCCTAACCCTTTACTCCTTATCTTCTCTTACCTATCCTCCCCCTCCTCTTTTCTTTACCACCTTGATTTCTGTATGCCTAAATTACACCCACCGAGGAGCAAGAGCTCTTTCTTCTTCCCTACCACTTTCATATCAGGCCTTCAGTGGTGCATAACCCATGCAGGGTTAATGTTGCTGTATCCTGCCAATCAAGTTTTACCATCTCTTACATCTTTCTTTATGATTTGCTTGCTTCTTCCATTGATTACTTAATTTTCTTCTTCCTCTCACCTTTGTTTTGGTCTTTGGTTCCCTTTCATCCCCTTTCTCTTCCATATCTTCTCTTGCAGTCTTTTCCTTTTTCTCTTTTCTCCTTCTTCCCCCTTCTTTTTCTTTCCTGGTCTGTACTCCTTTCCAAGTCTTTCAATTTCTTCTGCTTGCATCCGTGTTTCCGAATCTCATTTTCCCCTTTAATAAAGTGTTTTCCACGTGACTATGAAGCACGGTAATGTGCTTTTGCAAGAGTTCTCATTCCCCTTCCCTTCACCTTCCATGCCTCCAGATGGGGAATAAACTTCTTCCACTCTGTGCTAGACAAGACCGACAGACCCTTCACTCCCCTTCTTCTGGAATAAGATCACACTCTTCATCCACTGTCCTCTCAAGGACCCAGCAAATATCAGAGCAAGGCAACCACATCACAAAGACCAGCTCAGCTACATTAGAACAGAATCCATTCCAATCTGAAACTCAGGCCCAAGCCTCAGGCGCTTGGATGACTGCGCAAAGAGGCTTCAATGAGTCCGAAGAACCCAGAGGAGTCTCTCATGCTGGAAAACAAACCCAGCACAGCCCAGCACAACAGTCCTTCAAGAAGGCTGAAAAAGCAAAGGGCAGCCACAGCTCCCAAGCACTCTTCATGCACCTTGATGAAGATCTGTTCTTCCTGACTAATTTTTCACCTGCATGGTGAATGCCAAGCTCTTGCTTCCCCTTTCACACAGACATATTCTGACAGAACACAACCACAAGAGCTTTGTTACTCAAGAGATTTAATTCCCACAGAACATTACCTTGATCATCACATCACACAGCCAAACAAAAGCCATGAAGGAAACATCATGATGTTTTCACCAAGAACATCCCCTCAATACCCAACACTCCCACTTCCAGAAACACACTGGAGTCCCTCCTCCATCCATGCTCGGTGCCATCTGCTCATGCTGTGCCTGGAAGTAGCAGAGAAGGAACAGGAGCAGGCAGTAGCCATTACAGTGCAGACAACATTGGGTCAATCCAGCATGAAGATACCATGACTGAAAAGGAGCAAAAGTACACAGCTTCCGTTGACTTACCTGCAGCATCTCAGGTTGCTTCTTCAGAATAAGAAACACTTTCAGGAGAGCAGAAATGGCTGTGAGGGACATTTTTCCTGAACTTTATCAGAGTTTTCTGGGGAAGATGGATAGATGAAAAAAGTGACCCACAACCTGCAAAAGCCTCAAAATCTCAAGGCAATGCAGAGCATTCCTGTAAGCACTTCTATCACAGGGGTAGCAGGAAGGGCACCTGAAAATTTAGGAGATCCTCTCAAAATCATCTTTACAGCAGGAGGTTGGAAGAGCTTCTCCTGAATTCCAATGGCAAACGCTCCAAAGATGCTACTCAATAGCTACCAAAGTTCTGCTGTTTGCATCTCATTCACTGTCACCAACACATTGCCAATGGGAGGGAAGAAAAACAAAACAAACCAAAAAAACAAACACAGGGTGAGAGGAGAGAAGAACACCAAAGGATTCTATTCCACCATACTGAAACACAAGGTCTGCCAACCTCTTGAATGTAAAGAATATTTCTTCTGCTCCCTAGCAAGATGAAGAGCAGAAAGGTAACCACAGGAACTTCAGAGAAGGCTGCCCAAATGTGATTGTAAATCTCCTGTTTGACCAGCACCATTCCCTGCCAAAACCAAGACATTGCACTTTTGGGTGGCAGATGTCTTCACATCTCATAGGAACAGCACAGAGAACACCAAGGCAGGTCCTGAGAGGGTCCAGAGCAAGAAACACTGTGAGTCAAGCATGTTCCCAAGATTTTCTACTGATGTCCAGCTAAGTAAACGTTCTCTGTTTTTCCACAGTCCATGCTCTACATGGCATCTCCATTTCCTCAGGGAAAACACCAAAGTCACCCTCCCCATGACAAACATATCAGGACTTACTCTGTGCCACTCAGATCATGGCTATGCAGTACCCAAGCTTCATGGCACAGCTTGAGGCCATCCCTTTTGTCCTCTCAGTTGCTATTTCAAAAAAGGAGACTGACACCCATCTTGCTCCAACCTCCTTTCAGGTAGCTGTAGAGAGCAAGAAGGTATCCCCTCAGTCTGCTTTCCTTCAAGCTAAAAAACTCCAGTTCCCTCAGCTCCTCCTCACCAGACTCGTGCGCCACACCATTCAGCAGTTTCATTGTCCTTCTCTAGATGTGCTCCAGCAGCTCATTTTCCTTCCTGGAGTCAGGGCCCAGTTTTTGGGAGGCAGCCTCACCAGTGCCATAACTACTGCCTTGATCCTGCTGGGCACACTATTGCTGATTCAGGGCAGGATCAGGTGATCTCCTTGGCCACCTGCCCACACATTGGCTCATCCTCAGTCGGTTGCCAACCAACATCCCAGGCAGTTGATCAAAACAGATCAAAACCAAGGTGTGTATGGCAGTTACCTTCAAAAGCAGTAACACCAGAGAGAACAATTAGGCATGAGGAGGTGTAAAGCATCTGGCAGCCTAGAGAGGATCCTGGGCACTGTGCATGGGGACAATTCTCAAGATCATCTGCTGGCATCCCCTATGATAGGCCACTGGAAACTGGATTTCCACAGCTGGGCAGACATTGTCCATTTCCTCCCTAATGACACACATTGTGTTCTGCCCAGCATCTCCCTCTCTTCAGGCAACACTCTTCCCCACTCAAGCTCACAGTCCCAGGGGTGCATGCCAAGGCCCTACTCAAGTGCCACTTGGAGCCCTCAGTGCCACAATACCCAGACACTGCCCCACCACCACCACAACACGCCCCAGCTCTAAACCTCCCTCTAAGCATGACTCTGTTTTTTGCACATCCTCATCTTCCCTCATAATTGTCACAAAGATCATATGAAGTGCTGCAAAGGCAGTGTGAGACCCTTCCCAGCTGCCTGGATGCTTTGTGTCTTTGCAGCAATTTCAAATAAACTGAGTCCTTGGTGACAGCTATGACAGCTCCGATCCCAGCCCAAGGGATTTTATTTTTCAGGAGAGCTACACCAAATGCTGAAGCACAAATACATTCAAGGCATCAGCTGGGTGAGAGAATTTGTACCACAGAAAAACAGAGCTTGGTTGCCATGCAGGGTTTGATGTGTGAGTGTGCACATCAGAATGAGCCATGCCTAATAGGACACAGGATCTCTGCTGAGGTCAGCTGTGCAAGTTCACAAGTAGGGGAAGTCAAGTACACAAAGATATCACCCACCTCATCACATGGCCTTATAGATCCTTCCTGAGAAGGGCCATCAAACCAAGAACAGCTGTGGAAACTGCTATTAATGCCTACTACTGGGGAGGAATAACAACAGACACCAGTACAGGTTAGAGGCTGCCCTGCTGGAGAGCAGCTCCACAGAGAAAGATCATGGAGTGCTGGTGGACAGCAAGTTCTCCACGGAACAACAATGTGCCCTTGTGGCCAAGAGAGCCAATGGGATCCTGGGATACATCAAGAAGGGTGTGTGCAGCAGGCCTGGGGAAGTTCTTCTACCTCTCTACTCCACCCTGCTGTGACCACACCTGCAATACTGTGTCCAGTTTTGGGCTTCCCAGTTCAAGAAAGACAGAGACCTGCTGGAGAAAGTCCAACAGAAAGCCATGAGGATGATTAGGGTTAGGGAACTTGAGCATCTCCCCTTTGAAGAGAGACTGAGACCTCTGGGGCTATTTAGTCTTGAGAAAAGAAGACTGAGAAGGGATCTCATCAATGTGTATAAATATCTGAGGGGGTAGGTGTCAAGTGGATGGGGCCAAGCACATTTTGGTAGTGCACAGTAATAAGACAAGGAAGAACAGGTTCAAACTTGAACATAGAAGATTTCACCTCAACATCAGGAGAAACTTATTTCCAGTGAGGGTGACAGAGCCCTGGAGCAGGCTGCCCAGAGAGGTTGTGGAGTCTCCTTCTCTGGAGACTTTCAAACCCCACCTGGATGCATTCCTGTGCAGACTACCCTAAGTGATCCTGCTCTGGCAGGGGGGTTGGACCCAATGATGTCTTGAGGTCCCTTCTAACCTCTGATATGCTGTAATACTACACAAGCACAGCAAGTGAAAGTGCTATCCTCCTACAACACCTTTCTTCATAACCTCAAAAACCATCATGGGCATTTCAATGTCATTTCTTATCTCAAGATTTAGAAGGTCTTCAAGTCCAAGCCCTTGAAGCCTGGAAAGAATCCTGGGCAGGAACTTTCATACCCATCCTGCCTCATGCTTTCCAGGGAATTCCATGTTATAGGATCTGACTCCTGAAGAAAAGCACACCAGTTCACATTCTTGTCTTACAACACAGCCTTCCTGAGGGTTTCCAGTTCCCTCAGACAAGTCTTCTCACTGGTCAAGGCCACCCCTCACATCAGATAAAACCCATGCCCTGTTCAGTGCCAGGGTCACGTTTACCTCCATGACATGACACAACTTTCTCTCCCATCTTAAGGCTCAATCTGACTTTTGGTGACCCCTCCAATACAATAACAGCACCATGAAAACCACAGAGATGGTATCATATATATTGTGTCCTGCAAGCACTCCAAAGGTGCCCATTCAGGATTGGTAATGTTTCAGCAACTCCAGAGTGAATGTTGCAGAATTGAGGCCAACCCTCTATTGAGAAGTCAGGGGGGACACAGTAAGGAGGCAGAGAAGTTCCAGGGAAAGATGAGAAAATTTTTTTTCACTGTAAGGGTGACAGAACACTGGAACAGGCTGCCCAGGGGTTGATGGAACCTCCCTTTCTGGAAATATTCAAGACTTGCCCAGATGTGTTCCTGTGTGATCTGCTCTAGGTGACCCTGATCTGGCATGGGGGTTGGACTGGATGAGCTTTCAAGGTCCCTTCCAGCCCCTAACATTCTGTGATTCTGTGACAACTGAAATGGCAATGGGCAATGATTTCATATCGAGGGAGTACAATCCACACATTGATCTATCTGCTTGATGGCATCTACTGTGTAGCAGAATGCGTTAGAGGAACTTGTTTTGTTGTTGCTGAAAAGAGGATTTCAAGGGAATCTGTAAAGATATTGCTGCTCATGTAAACCTTTTTACCAAGAATTTAAATCAGACTCCATCAATCCACCTTTCCATCCAGGAAGACAATGTCACAATGAGGGCAGGGTACAATCAGGAGAAAAAGAAAATTCCCCCATTTCTAACGCTGTATTGGCCCATACTCCTCATCCAGAACACTTTATACTAGTAACCATAACATGCCTAGAAAAACAAACAAAAACACAGGAAAAGGCTGTAAACCTACAAAGTCCTCTGAACTTTCATAATATCTAGGCTGACACAAGTACACTGGAGACATAAAATCATGGGAAGAGAAAATACAGACGAGGTCACAATTGTTGCAAAAGTCTATTACAGAGAGCAATGAAAGAAAAGGAGAACAAAGAAGAATCTACGGTTGCTCCTGGATGGTGAAACAACATGAGTTTCCACAGCTACTACATCAATAGCCCAAGGGATCCGGCAAGGAAGCACAGGCCGTGGAGGTTGCAATCAAGATTGTTAAGTACCCGCAAAGCACCCAGCGCCCGCAGGACCCTGCGAGCCCAGTCCGGCTCCCAGCAGCGCCAGCCTGCGGAAAACGGACGTCTCAGGATGTGAGGGCAACTAAAGAAGGATAGTAGGAGAGGCGACAAAGGGAGGGCTACTGACCGTGTCCAGCAGAGCGGAAGGCTCCCGCTGCGAGGTGTCCTTGGACGCGGGGCCAGGCTGAGGCGGCGGCGGCGGCAAGTTGGGGCTGAAAACCATCAGGTCGCTCTTGCCCGCGCCCTCCGCCACGCACAGGCTTCGGCTCTGCCGCTGCGAGTACGACCAGCTGCCCACTTCGCTGGCGCACACCAGCGTCGCCGGAGCCGGCCCCGACAGCACGGCCGCCCGCGGCGCCCACCGCGCCGCACCGTACAGCACCAGCGCCAGCACCAGCAGGCTCGACACCGCGCAGATCGCCACCACCAGCCACACGTTGGCCGACGCCGAAGCCGCGCCCGCCGCCGCGCCGCCCTCCGCCGGCAGCACCACACCCGACACCGACGAAGACGACGACCCCGCCGCCGCCAGCGCCGCCTCGCCGCCCTCCACCAGCGACACGCTCAGCGTGGCCGTGGCCGAGCGCGACGGCTCGCCGTGGTCGCGCACCACGATCACCAGCCTCTGCCGCGGGCCGTCCGCCTCCTCCAGCGCCCGCGCCGTGCTCACCTCGCCGCTGTACAGCCCCACGCGGAACGGGCCCTTCCCACGCGGCTCCCACACCTCGTACCGCAGCCACGCGTTGTAGCCCGAGTCCGCGTCCACCGCACGGATCTTCGCCACCACCTGCCCTGCCGGAGACCCCCACGCCGCCCACGCCCACAGCGTCTCCGACTCCGATCCCGACGCCGCCTCTACCGACGACCCGCCCACGCCACCCGCAAACGGAACCAGCCCCGCACCGCCGCCCGCGGTCGGCAGCAGCAGCCGGCGCGTTGTCGTTCTCGTCCACCACGAACAGCTGCACCGTCGCGTTGCCGACCAGCGGCGGCTCCCCCGCGTCCACCGCTCGCACCTCGAACTGCAACACCTGCAGCTCCTCGTAGTCCAACGGCTGCACCGCCCACAGGCGACCGCTCTCCGCGTCCACCGACACGTAGCTCGACGCCGGACGCCACCCGCCGCCTGACCACGGGGCCCCGGCGACGCCCTCCCACAACGAGTAGCTCACGCGACCGTTGTCCGCCTCGTCCGGGTCCCGCGCCCACAGCCGCGCCAGCTCCGCGCCCGCCGCGTTGTTCTCCCGCGCCAGCACCGTGTACACGGCCTGCGAGAACGACGGCGCGTTGTCGTTCACGTCAGACACCGGCACACGCACACCGCGCCTCGCACGCAGCGACGGCTTCCCGCCGTCCTCCGCCCGCACCTCCACCTCGTACTCCGACACCCGCTCCCGGTCCAGCGCTCTCGCAGCACCAGCGAGTACGACCCCGCGAACCTCGACTCCAGACCGAACGGCGACGTCGGCCACACCGAGCACTGCACTCGCCCGTTCGCCCCCGAGTCCCGGTCCGACACGCTCAGCAGCGCCACCACTGTCCCCACCGACGCGTCCTCTGGCACCGGTACCGACAGTGATGTCACCCACACCTCGGGCGCGTTGTCGTTCACGTCCAGCACCTCTAACACCACTTTGCTGTGGCCTGACAGCGGGGGGGTGCCTTTGTCTCTCGCCTCTATTCGAAAATCAAACATACGGACTTCCTCAAAGTCCAGGGCTCCTGTCAGTCGGATCTCACCCGTGTGTGCATTGAGGTTAATCACATCTCTTCCGCTTGGAGGAAAGAAGTTGGTCGCCTTGTAGGTTATCTCACTGTTACTTCCCAAGTCTGGATCCGTGGCGTTCACCCGAGCCACCAATGTCCCCTCTGTGGCATTCTCCATCAGTTTCACTTTATACACCGACTGGTTGAACTGCGGGGCGTTGTCATTCGCGTCCAGCACTGTGATCACCAGCTCCATTGTGCCTGTCAGGGACGGGCGGCCCTCGTCACTCGCCGTCAGCACCAACCGATGCACAGGCACCGTCTCCCGGTCCAGAGGTTTCGTTAGAACAAGATCAGGTACGATATTTCCCTCATTCGATTTTTCTATATCCAGTCGGAAGTGCTCGCTGGGGCTGAGGGTGTAGGAGAGCTGCGCGTTCGCTCCGATATCTGCATCCGACGCGCCCTCCAGTGGGAAACGGGAACCCGGCAGAGACAATTCCGCGATGCTGATGTTTTTCCGTGCGGCGGGGAAGAGCGGGGCGTTGTCGTTAATGTCGGTCACCTCCAGCTCCACATGGAAGACGCGCAGCGGCCGCTCCAGCAGCAGCTCCAGACGCAGGGAGCAGGGAGCGCTCTTGCCGCACAGCTCCTCCCGGTCCAGCCGCGAGCTCACCACCAGCGCCCCGCTCGCCCCGCTCACCTCCACGCTCGCCCGCCGGCCCTGCCACACCACACGCAGCCGCCGTGCCTCCGCATCGCCCGCCTCCACACCCAGCTCCTGCGACAGCCGCCCCACTACCGTCCCGACCTTGGCTTCCTCCGGCACCGAGTACCGCACCTGCCCCAACACCAGCGCCCACGTCCGCACCAGCACCACCAGACGCACCGCCGCATCCCAGCGCGCCTCCATTCCCGCTTACGTCCCCGCCGCCGCCCGCACACACCGGCTCTGCTGTCTGCTGGGCCCCGCGCCGCGACGCACCGCCCCCCCGCGCTCATTGCCGTGCTCTCCGCCGCACCGGGGCGGAGCTGCCGAGTCGCTCCAAAGCCGTTTCTGAGCCTGCAGCGACACCGTGTGCTGCTCCGCCGCTTCGCACGCTCCTCGCCGGCTCATCTCCTCTCACCCATCTTTTCCTCTTTTTTTTTTTTCTTCTTTCTTTTTCTCCATTTTCTTTCCCTTTCACATTTTTTCCTTACTTGCTGTTTGCTTGTACAGATTCCTTCCTTTCCTTATTCTGTTGTGTTTTCCTTCAGCTATATCTTCCCTGTTTCCTAAGCGTCTCTACTTTCTGTTTTTTTCTGTCTCTTCTTTCTTCTCCTTCTTTCTGTTTATTCTCTCGTGTCTTCCTCTTCTTTTCGGTCTTGCTCTGACACTCCATAGGCTTTCATCCTTCTCTCTCAGGCCTTTAATCCTCTCCGGTGCCGCAACAGAAACCATCGAAGTCGGAGACGCCACTACTAATTATGCGGCCCAGAGCCAGAGCGCGGCTCTCTAGGTGAAGGCTGTCAGGGATAAGCAGCATCCACCGACTGGAGAACACTATTGTTCTCTCCTAATCTCCTTTATTATTTCTTCCTCTTATTCTCTTCTTTGTCATCTTTCCTCCTTTATTTCTTCCTTGCTTCTTCTATTTTCTTTCCTTCTATTTTTTCTTTTTTTCCCCCTCCTTTTTTTCTTTCTTTTTCTCCCACTCTTTCTGTGTACAGTGAAACCCTCCTTCCTTTTCTCCCTTTCCCTCTTTCTCCACATATTCTTTTCCCTGTTCTGTCCTCTCCTACTCTTTCGCTTCACTGTTTCCCTCTGAGAAGTTTTCCGTATGATTTCATCATACCTTCCATGAAGCACAGAAATGCTCTCAGGCAAGAGATCTTTCCTCTTCCTCACCACTTTCAACAGCATGCCAGGGTACCGAGGTCCTCAACCCATGCAGGGGTAACAGCAGTGTATGCTGGTAACCTGTTATCATTGTTTGTTTCCCTCCTTTATCTTCCTTCTATCTGTATGTTTTGCTTCCATTTTCTTTCTATAGATGCCTTCATTTCTTTCTTTCTCTTCTTTGTTCTGCCTTTGTTTCCCTTTGGTTCTGTTTTATGCCACCTATTCCATATAACTGCACCACACTTGTCATTAAGCATAAAAATACCATTAGGTATGAATTGTCATCCCCCTTCCCTTCATCTTCTATGTTTCTGGATGGAGAACAAATTTCCTGCTTTCCTCCAGTCTATGCTAGGCAAGACAGATGGCCCTGTCACCTTCCCTTCCCTTTCCTCCCTTCTGAAATAAGACCACAATCTTCATCTACTGTCCTCCCAAGAACCCAGCAAATATCAGAGCAAGGCAACCATATCACAGAGACTGGATACACTAGAGCAGAATCCATTCCAATCTGAAAGCCCAGGTCCCAGGTACTTGGACAACTATGCAAATAGGCTCCAATGAGTCCAAGCAACCCAGGGGAGCTTATCATGCTGAAAACCAAACCCATCACAGCCCAGAAAGAGAGTCCTTCAACAAAAAGCAGGGGCAATCACAGCTCCATAGTATTCATCATACATTTGAGGAGGATCTGTTCTTCCTCACTCATTTCCCACCTGCATGGTGAATGCCAAGCTCTTGCTTCCCCTCTCACAGTCAAGCTCTGTCAGAACACAGCAGGAGCCTTATTACCCAAGAGATTTACTTTCCACAGTATATATCTCTTCCATTAACATGATCCATGCATCACACAGACAAATAAAAGCCATGAAGGAATCATCACAACTTTTTCACAGAGAACATCCCCTTGACAACCAACCCATCTACTCCCAGAAACACACTGGGATCCCTCCTCCATCCATGCTGGTTGCTATCTGCTCATGCTGTGGCTGGAAGCAGCAGGAAGGAAAGAGGAGCAGGCAGTGGTGCTTTGCTCCTCCAAACCTACAGGCATTGCAATCCAGGCAACGTTTAGTCAATGCAACAAGAAGGTAGCATGATTGAAGAGGAACAAAAGTACATTTGTCTCTCAAACACATCTTCCATAGGTATCACTGACTTACCTGTAACACCACTGGCAGCTCCTTCAGAACAAGAAACGTTTTCAGGACAAGATAATTGGTTTTAAGGGACATTTGCCCTGAACTTTATCAGAGGTTTCTGGGGAACCTGAACAGGAAAAAATTGCTCACATTCTGCAAGAGCCTCATAATCCCTGGGCAGTGCAGAGCTCTCCCACAGGCACTTCTATCACAGGGGAAACCAGAGGGACACTTCAAAATTAAGGAGATCCTCTCAAAATCAGCCTCACGTCAGGAGACTGGAAGAAAGACATTCTCTCAACATCAGCCTCAGCACAGGAGTCTTGAAAAGCCCCCTGCATGCTGATGGCAAAGCACTCAAACCTCTGCAACCTGAAAGCCACCAACATTTAGCAGTCTGCATCTCAACCAGTTGCTGTCACATTGCCGAGGGGAGAGAAGAGAAACCCAAAAGGGAAGATGTTTTGTTGAGGGAAAAAAAACAAAAGAACCTCTTCCACTGAACTGAACTGCAGGGTTTGCCAACATCTTGCATACAGAGGACACTTCTGCCCCTGCCCAGCAAGGAACATGAGCAGAGAGATGACAAAGGAGAGCTTTAGAGAAGGCACAAAAAGTGATTCTAATGTCAAAAGCTTCCTCTCTGACCCACAACAGAACACATTCAAAAGAAAACTTGTAAAGGAGCCTACAGCAGATTTCTTCACATCATGCAAGAACTCCCTGGGGGACAAAACGGTGAGATGGTGTGAATAGGATCCTGAACAAGTAGCTCTGTGTCAGGCTTCTTTGCAAGGGTCTCTGCTGGCATCTTCAATCCCAAGACCTGGGAAATGAGATCTCCAACTTAGCATACAATTTCCAGCCCTTCCCCAGTAACATAGACCATGTTCTACCTCACATCTCCATGTCTTTCAAGGAAAGACTCCTCCCCCCTGAAATTCCCCCTTGCAGTGATGCACACCCAGGCCTTATTCCACACCAGTAGAAGCATCACTGCCACAATACCCAGACACTGCTCCTCTGCAAGAACATTGGCCAGCTCCAAACCCTGCACTGAGCATGACTCATGCCTTCACTCATCCTCAGCTTCCCTCATCATTACCACAAAGAACATATGGACAGATGCAAAGAATTTCAACATCCAGCAGACTCTTCCCAGTTGTATGAACTTCACTCTAACTATTTTGTGCCTTTACAGAAATTTCAGATGGAAACTCTGCAGAGCTGCACATTGGAGTGCTCCAAGAACTGAGTTCAGAACTATGACAGCTCAAATCCCTTTCCACATGGATTTTATTCTTCAAGAGAACCATACCAAATGCTGAAAGCAGAACAATACCAGCTGGGTGGGAGGATTTGTGACACAGAAGACCACATCTGGGCTGCTGTACAGGGTTTGGCTTGTACATGTAGACATCAGAATGAGCCATGTCTCAGACAGAGCAGCTACAGCAAGGCCACCTGTGCAAGTGCACAAGAAGACAAGGTCAACTGCATGAAGATTACTTTGACCACAACATTTGTCCTGAAAAGTCATAGAATCATTCAGGTTGGAAAAGACACCTGGGATCATCGAGTCCAACCATTAACCCCACTCCTTAATGTTCACCCCTAAACCATATCCCCAAGCACTACACCTAAATGGCTTTCAAACACATCCAGGGATGGTGACACAACCACCTCCCTGGACTACTCTTGCTGTGAAAAAATTGTTCCCAATGCCCATTCTAAACCTACCCTGTCGCAGCTTGAGGCCATTCCCTCTTGTTCTGCTGCCAGTTATCTGTGAGAAAAGACCAGCACCAGCCTCTCTGCAACATCCTTTCAGGTAGTTGTAGAGAATGATGAGGTCTCCCCTCAGCCTCCTTTTCTTCAAACTAAGCAGCCCCAGCTCCTTCAGTCACTCTTCATCAAATTTATTATCCAGACCCTTCCCAGCTTCCCTGCCCTCCTCTGTCCTGGCTCCAGCATCTCCTCATCTCTCTTGTTCTGGGGTGCCCAAAACTGGACACAATACTCAAGGTGTGGCCTCACCAGAGCTGAGTACAAGAGGACAATCTCCTCCCTACTCCTGCTGGACATAGGATTTCTAATACAAGCCAGGATGCCAGTGACTTGCTTGGCCACCTGGGCACACTGCTGGCTCACATTCAGCTGCTTGTTGATTAGAATCCTCAGGTCACAGCCAGATGCTTTCTGGCCACACTGCCCCAAGCCTCTAGCATTGCTTGGGGTTCTTGCAGCCCAAGCGCATGACCTGGCACTTCACCTTGCTGAAACTCATCCTGTTAATGCTGGCCATGGATTCAATCTATCCAAGACCCAGAGCCTCCCTACCCTCATGCAGATCAGCACTCCACCTAACTTGGTGTTATCTGCAAACTTACTGCTGACACACTCTATGTCTTCATCAAGATCATCAATAAGGATTTCAAACAGAAGTGGTCCCAACAGTGAGCCCTGAGGAACATCACTTGTGACCAGCTGCCAGCTGGATTTAACTCCATTGTCCACCACCCTTTGGGCCTGTTCCTCCAGCCAGCATTGCTCAGCCAAGCCACAAGCAGCCAGTCTGTCCACAAGAATTCTGTAGGGAACAGTGTCAAAGGTTTTTTGAAAGTCTAGGTAGACAATATCCACAGCCTTTCCCTCATCCAACAGTCAGGTCATTTTGTCACAGAAGGAGATCAGGTTGGTCAGGCAGGACCTGCCCTTCATAAAGCCATGCTGACTGGGCCTGATCCCCTGGTTGTCCTCTATATGTTGTGTAATGGCACTCAAGATTCCCTGTGCCATGACCTTCCATGGTACCAAGGTCAGACTGACAGCTCTATAGTTTCCCAGATCCTCCTTTCTTCCTTTCTTGTAGATCAGTGTTGCATTTGCTACCCTCCAGTCCATTGGGACCTCCCCAGTTAGCCAGGACTTCAGGTCAATAATGGAAAGCTTCACTACATCTTTATAGTCCTCGTGAGAAACCTGTCTCCTCTTCCAAAGGCCATAGACTCTCCTTCTGTTCTTGAAGTGAAGTCCCCACTCAGCCAGGCCTGACGCTTTCCCCGATGACTCTTTCTCAGCACATGGGGACAGCTGCTCCTGTGCCTTTAAGACTTCCCTCTTGAAGTGTGTGCAACCTTCCTGGACTCTTATAGGACTCTAGGGTGGCCTCCCAAGGGACTTTGTCAATCAGTCTCCTGAACAGGCCAAAGTTTGCCCTCCAGAAGTCCAAGGTGGCAATTTTACTAACCCTTCCTCTTTCCCCAAGGACTGAAAATCATCTCAGGATTGTTGTGCCCTAGAACACCTCCAATCTTTACTTTCTCCACAAGTTCTTCCCTCTTCACAGGGAAGGAGGGCAGGAGGGCACCTTCCCTAGTTGGCTCCCTCACCAGTTTTGTCAGGAAATTATCTTCCACACACTTCAGGAACCTCTGGGACCATTCTCTCTCTGCTGTATCATATTCCCAGCAGACATCTGGGAAGTTGAAGTCCCCCATGAGAACAAGGGGGAGTGATTATGAAACCTCTCTCAAATGCTTATAAAAAATTTCATCTATCTCTTCCTCCCTGTTGGAGGGTCTATAACAGATACCCATCACGATATCACTCTTGTTGGCTTTACTCCTGGTTCTTACCCATAAGGATGTGGGGGTCTGGTGGACAGAAGGATGACCTTGAGCTAGCAATATGCCCTAGAGGCCAAGAAGGCCATTGGTACCCCAGGGTGTATTAGAAGGGGAGTGGTTAGTAGATCAGAGAGGTTCTCTTCCTCCTCTACTCTGCCCTGGTGAGGCCACATTTTTGTGGTCTTCCTCTGGCCCCTCTCCAGCAGGTCCATGTCCTTCTTGTGTTGAGGGCTCCAGAGCTGGATGTAGTGCTCCAGGTGGAGTCTCACAAGTGCGGAGCAGAGGGGCAGAATCAGCTCCCTTGGCTTGTTCACCACACATCTTTTGATGCAGTTTTTGATGCTTTCTGGAATGCCAGAGCATACTGCTAGCTCATGTCAAACACCTCATCAAGCAGCATCCCCCGATCCTCTTCTGCAGGGCTGCTCTCATTCCACTTGTCACCCAGCCTGTATTTGTGCTTGGGATTGCCGTAATCGAGGTGAAGGACCTTGCACTTCGCCTTGATGAATTTCATGAGGTTGGCACAGGGACCTCTCCAGACTGTCAAGATCCCTCTGGACGCCATTCTCCTTTCCAGCATGTTAACAACACCACACAGCTTAGTGTCATCGGCAGACTTGCTGATGGTACCTTGGTCCCACAGCCCATGTCACCAGCAAAGAGGTTAAACAGCACCTGTGCCAGTAGCAATCCCCGAGGGACTCCACTCATCAAACAGCCAGGACCTACTCAGTGCCACTGCCACACTCACCCCCAGGACATGCTAAAGTTTCCTGTACCACATCAAACCTCAATCTAACTACTGCAGTTCCTTCCTCACAGTCAGCAATAAACAATAAGGAACTAAAGAGTGCCAAGGGGAGTATTACCACCATGGTCTGTGGGACATCAGCACTCTTTCAGCAAATTCGGCTGAAAAAGCCACACCCCAGCAAGAGCGAGCCTCTCAAGTTGTCTCTGATGAAGTTGTCGGGAATGATTTCTTTATAAGGTAGAGCCATTCACACCCGCCACGGAAAACCGCGGCTGCAGACACTACATCTCGCAGAAAGAGACGAAGATCACCGGCAATTACTTCATTTTACAGGAACACAGTTCACAGCCACCAGACCAAACCTCACCTGGGAACCGTAAACGCTGAGGGCTACCACAATAGGTTTACTTTTCAGTGACACATCAAAGCAAGAGCTGAGGAGGCAAATTAAGGCGGAGCGAGCAGAGACAAAGGTACCATCAAGAGCATTAGGCACCCACTAAGCACCCACCCCATGTTAGGTCCTCCGCGCTCAGCCCGGCTCCCAGCACCGCATGCCCGGAGGTATGCGAGAAAGGCGAGGGCGGAAAGGGGCGTTTCAGGCGCTGGGGAAAATCCAGAAAGAATAGTTAGAGAGGCGAGAAAGGAAGGGTTACTGACCGTATTCAACAGAGCGGAAGGCTCCGGCTGCGAGGTGTCCTTGGACGAGGGGCCGGGAGGTGGAGGCGGCAGGTTGGGGCTGAAAACCATCAGGTCGCTCTTGGCCGCGCCCTCCGCCACGCACAGGCTCCGGCTCTGCCGCTGCGAGTACGACCAGCTGCCCACTTCGCTGGCGCACACCAGCGTCGCCGGAGCCGGCCCCGACAGCACGGCCGCCCGCGGCGCCCAGCGCGCCGCACCGTACAGCACCAGCGCCAGCACCAGCAGGCTCGACACCGCGCAGATGGCCACCACCAGCCACACGTTGGCCGACGCCGAAGCCGCGCCCGCCGCCGCGCCGCCCTCCGCCGGCAGCACCACACCCGACACCGACGAAGACGACGACCCCGCCGCCGCCAGCGCCGCCTCGCCGCCCTCCACCAGCGACACGCTCAGCGTGGCCGTGGCCGAGCGCGACGGCTCGCCGTGGTCCCGCACCACGATCACCAGCCTCTGCCGCGGGCCGTCCGTCTCCTCCAGCACCCGCGCCGTGCTCACCTCGCCGCTGTACAGCCCCACGCGGAACGGGCTCTTCCCACGCGGCTCCCACACCTCGTACCGCAGCCACGCGTTGTAGCCGGAGTCCGCGTCCACCGCACGGATCTTCGCCACCACCTGCCCTGCCGGAGACCCCCACGCCGCCCACGCCCACAGCGTCTCCGACTCCGATCCCGACGCCGCCTCTACCGACGACCCGCCCACGCCACCCGCAAACGGAACCAGCCCCGCACCGCCGCCCGCGGTCGGCAGCAGCGCCGGTGCGTTGTCGTTCTCGTCCACCACGAACAGCTGCACCGTCGCGTTGCCGACCAGCGGCGGCTCCCCCGCGTCCACCGCTCGCACCTCGAACTGCAGCATCTGCAGCTCCTCGTAGTCCAACGGCTGCACCGCCCACAGGCGACCGCTCTCCGCGTCCACCGACACGTAGCTCGACGCCGGACGCCACCCGCCGCCTGACCACGGGGCCCCGGCGACGCCCTCCCACAACGAGTAGCTCACGCGACCGTTGTCCGCCTCGTCCGGGTCCCGCGCCCACAGCCGCGCCAGCTCCGCGCCCGCCGCGTTGTTCTCCCGCGCCAGCACCGTGTACACGGCCTGCGAGAACGACGGCGCGTTGTCGTTCACGTCAGACACCGGCACACGCACACCGCGCCTCGCACGCAGCGACGGCTTCCCGCCGTCCTCCGCCCGCACCTCCACCTCGTACTCCGACACCCGCTCCCGGTCCAGTGCCTCTCGCAGCACCAGCGAGTATGACCCCGCGAACTTTGACTCCAGACCGAACGGCGACGTCGGCCACACCGAGCACTGCACTCGCCCGTTCGCCCCCGAGTCCCGGTCCGACACGCTCAGCAGCGCCACCACCGTCCCCACCGACGCGTCCTCCGGCACCGGCACCGACAGTGACGTCACCCACACCTCGGGCGCGTTGTCGTTCACGTCCAGCACCTCCAGCTCCACGCTGCAGTGACCGGACAGCGGAGGGGTGCCTTTGTCTCTCGCCTCTATCCGGAAATCAAACACAATGGCTTCTTCAAAGTCCAGGGCTCCTGTCAGTCGGATCTCACCCGTGTGCGGATTTACGCTAATAATATATTTTCCTCTTGAGGGAATGAAATTCGTCGCCGTGTAGGTCAACTCACTGTTGCTCCCCAAGTCCGAATCCGTGGCGTTTACCCGCACCACCAGCGTCCCCTGAGGAGCGTTCTCCGGCAGCTGCACTTTATACACCGACTGGTTGAACTGCGGGGCGTTGTCGTTCGCGTCCAGCACAAAGATCACCAGCTCCATTGTGCCTGTTAGAGACGGGCGGCCCCCGTCACTCGCCGTCAGCACCAACCGGTGCACAGGCACCATCTCCCGGTCCAGAGCTTTTGTTAGAACAAGATCAGGTACAGTATTTCGCTCATTCGATTTTTCTATATCCAGTCGGAAGTGCTCGCTAGGGCTGAGGGTGTAGGAGAGCTGCGCGTTCGCTCCGATATCTGCATCCGACGCGCCCTCCAGTGGGAAACGGGAACCCGGCAGAGACAATTCCGCGATGCTGATGTTTTTCCGTGAGGCGGCGAAGAGCGGGGCGTTGTCATTAATGTCGGTCACCTCCAGCTCCACATGGAAGACGCGCAGCGGCCGCTCCAGCAGCAGCTCCAGACGCAAGGAGCAGGGAGCGCTCTTGCCGCACAGCTCCTCCCGGTCCAGCCGCGAGCTCACCACCAGCGCCCCGCTCGCCCCGCTCACCTCCACGCTCGCCCGCCGGCCCTGCCACACCACACGCAGCCGCCGCCCCTCCGCATCGCCCGCCTCCACACCCAGCTCCTGCGGCAGCCGCCCCACCACCGTCCCGACCTTGGCTTCCTCCGGCACCGAGTACCGCATCTGCCCCGACACCAGCGACCACGTCCGCACCAGCACCATCAGACGCACGACGGGACCCCAGTACGTGTCCATCGCCGCTCACGGGCCCCGCCGTGACTCTGCAAGGCTCCGCGCTGCCTCCCGCACACACCGGTTCTTCTGTCTGCCGAGTCCCGTGCAGCGCCGCCCCCCCGCGCTCATTGCCGTGCTCTCCGCCGTATCGGGGTGGAGCCGCAGAGCTGCTCTGCTGCCGTTTCTGAGCCTGCAGCGACACCGTGTGCTGCTCCGCCGCCTCGCACGCCGACTGCCACTGGCCGTGCTACGGACCAGCACGGCTCACCTCCGCTCACAGATCTTCTTGCCTTTCAGCTCTTTAGTTTCTTTTTTTTTGTTTTGTTTCTTTTTTTTACCTTCTTTTCTTCTTTTTATTCACTCCAGTGTTGTTTTTTAATTGTTACTTGACCTTTTCTTGCCTTTTTTCATTCATTTTCTTCTTCCTTTTTCTTTTTTATTTTCATTTATTTTCCACTTACTGTGTTGTCTTTGTTCACAAATATTCTTTCTTTTCTTTCTTACTTCGGTCTCAATTTTTTACTTTTATTTTTTCGTAATTTCTGTATTCCTATATCTTTGTTACTTTTCTGTTTGTCCTTTTGGTTTTTTTCTTCTCGTTTTTCTGTTCCTTCTGCTTTGGATTCTCCCTTCGTCATTCCCTATTTTTTACTGCCCTTTTCCTTCTGTTTCCACCTTTTTATCTTCTTTAGTTTCATAAGGCAGAAGTTTAGAGACTAGAGGTGACATCTCTTTGTGCTGGTCCCTTTGTGCTGGTTATTGTCTTTTCTTCCTCTCTTTTCTCCTTGCCTTGCTTTTTACTTCCATCGAATTCTTTTCTTTTTCATTTCCCCCTCTTCCTTTATTTCCTTTCTCCGTTTTTTAACTTTCCCTTTCTCTCCCATCTTCTATTTCCATGCTTGACTGTTCTATTCTTGTTTTCCTTTACAAATTGTTTCCCTTCAAAATGGACAGGCATTTTTTCCTTCTCTCTTCTTTCTTTCTTCCTTCCCTTCTCTTCTGTTTCATCCTTCTACCTTCTCTTCATTTTTCCCTTTATCAAAAGTTAATTAAAGCAGTTACACCCTGCTCACCATGAAGAGCAGAAATGTCCTTTGTCAGAGCTTTCATTCATATTTCTTACCACCTTCCATCCCTCTGGACACAGAAAAACCTACCTGCTTTCCTAACGTCCATGCACCTCCAAACTCCCTCCCTTCGGGATCAACACCACACCCTTTAGCCTCCAGTCTTCTCAAGGACTCAGCTAACACCAAAGCCAGGCAATCCTATGGCTCTGCTATGTAGGAACAAAATCTACAACCCTCTAAAACACAAGAACAAGCCCTTCACCTATACAGAACATGCTCCAAATAATGCAGGCAAGCCTCTCATTCAGGAACTCAAACCTATCATAGCCCAGCACAACCAACCCTCCAGAAAGGCTGAAAAACCACAGGGCAACCACAGCTCCCTAGCACTGTCCATGTCCCCTGATGATGAATTCTTTGTCCAGCCTCATTTTCCACCTGTATGCTGAAAGTCAAGCTCTTGCTTTCTTTCAGGCAAAAATGCTCTGCCAGAACAGCAGCAAGAACCTCCATACCCAGGGGGTCTCATTTCCATGGAATATCTCTCAGTAGCATAAATCAATTGTTATAGATAAAACAAAACAAACCAAAAACAACCCACAATGATAACACACAACATTTGCACTGAGAAAATTCCCTCCATACCAAATATATCTGCTCCAAGAACTACAGTGTGGTCCCTCCTCCATCTGTCCTTGCTGCCACCTGCTCACATTCTGCCTGGAAGCAGTAGGAAAGGAACAAGGACAGGGTAGTGCTGCTTTGCTGCTCCACACCTACAAGCATTCCAACTCAGGCAATATTCAGGTGATCTGAAGATATCACAAGTCAACAGGAACAAAGTCACAGCTGTCTCAAATTCATCCTCTTTATTCAGGGACCTACCTGTAGAATCACTGGTGTCACCTTCAGAAAAAGACATGTTTGGAGGAATTTCCTTTAGGGGACATTGTCCCTTAACTTCAGTAATTTTGGGGCATGATGGACAAAAAAAAAAAAATTAATCATGTTCTCCAAAAATGATGAAAACTCTGGGAAGTGTGTAGAGCTCTCATATACTTCATGAGGGAAGCAGAAGGGAGACCTGAAAGCTAGCAACGTTCTTTCAACAGCAGCCTCAGCTCAGGAGAGAGGAAAAACTTTCCCACAAACTGGTGGAACTGCCCCAAAATCTACAACCTGGCAGCTCTAAAACTTCCGCTGCCTCAGTCTCATAGAGAGTTACCACCATATGGGAAAGAAACAAATGAATAGAGAGAGCATTTCTTCCTCTGCCTTGCAAGACTAAGATCAGAGACACGACTGAGGAGACAGAGAGACAAGGCTGGTAGAATGATCCAAATTTGGAAAAGCTTCTGTTTGACCAACATTTCATGTCCAAAAAAACAGAAAACAACAACAAAAAATAGCATGTGTGGCAGATATCTTCAAAAGCAGTAACAGCACAGAGAACAGGCTGGGACGATATGCAGAACTTCTGGAAATCCTGAGAGGATGTTGGGAGAGATGCTCAGTGTGTGCACCAGGCTGCTTCTCAAGGTTTTCTGCAGGCATCCTCTCTTCCACACCACAGCAAATGGCATCTCCACAGCTAAGCAGATGTTCCACAGCTCTTCCCCAATGACACAGAACATGTTTGACCCAGCATCTCCATTTTCCTGAGGCAAGACTCTTCCCACTCAAAAGTCACCCTCCCTATGACACATGCCCAGTGCCTTCTCAGTGCCACGTACTCAGAGGTTGCTCCACACCCACAACATGTTCCACTCTAAACCCCACTCTGAGCATGACCCAGGGCTTTGTGCATCCTCATCTCCCCTCATGATCACCACAAAGAACATATGGAGAGATGGAAAGCCACACAGAATCAGGCTGGTGCTTCCAAGGCGTCTGAACCTCACAGTGAATCCTTTGTGCTTTTTCAGCCATTGCAGGTGGGAGCACCACAGAGCTGCAGGAAACAGCTCTTCAGTATTTTGTGATTAGAGCTGTGACAGTTCTGACCCCAGGCCACTCAAGAAGACCACACCAAATGCTGCAGCAGAAGTCCTCTCACGGTATCAACAGGGTGGGAGAATTTGTACTGGAGAAAACTAGAGCTGGGCTGCTGTGCAGGGTTGGGTACATTGCATACATCAAGAAGAGCCATGTGTGACACCAGGACACATCAAGTCTACCAAGATCACCTGTGAAAGAGCAGAAGTAGGGGACATCAAAAGCCCCCAAACTACATCCACTTCATCACATGTTCTTACAAATCCTTCCTGAGGCAGAGCAAGGAATCATGATTGCAGCACCAGTAGCTCCAGAAGCTACAGTGGATGTCCACCACTACACAAAGACACCAACGCAGACACTACTGTCCCACAACACCTTGCCCAAAACAAGGGTTTCATCAGACAACACTCAGCAGTCTGCACCTCCCCACCCATAACCAACACATTCCCATATCCAGCAGACAGCAGCCAAAGGGATTGTCCCTGGTGGGACATCTTCATAACCTCAAAAGATATCATGGGCATTTCAACACCACCTAACTATTTCAAGATCCAGAGGACCTTCAATTTCAAACACCTTGCACCCTGGGAAAGGATCCTGGGCAGGAAAACAATGTTCCCATCCATCCCCCATGCTTTCCTTGATGCAACATCCATCCCCCAGGCTAGGATGTGTGTTCTCAAGACAAGCACTTATGTCCCATGGTATTCTCAAGGACTTCCAGGTCTTTCAGATAAATCTTCCTACTGCTTAAGTTCACCCTTCATATCAGGAAATGGCCAAACTCTATTCAGAGCCACTACCACATTCCCCTCCATGACATGTCACAGATGTCTTTCCCACCTCAAGCCTCAGTCCAGCTCTTGCAGACCCTTCCCATCAATGACAGCACCATAAAAGCCACACAGGCGGTCTGCACACACATATGAACTGTGTCCAGCACAGTCTCTGCAGCTGATCCATCTCCTTTGGCAATGCTTCTGCTGTCTCTGATGGAAATGTGACAGACCTGGGAACAACAGTGATGTCAGGACAGATCTAAAGGGCAATAGCTTTTGATTTCATGCTATGAGAGAATGAATCAAAGACTGATGAGTGCCCTACTGCAAAGAAGGATTTCTGTAAGCCTGTGGTTGCTGATCCAAGTATCAGGATCTACCAAAGCAGACAAACATTATGTCACACCACTTGTCTGCCAACAACAGATCAAAACCTGGAGATGTTGCAAAGAGGAAAACAAAAAGAAAATTCCAGCATCCAATACCTACCTTGTGTAAAAGCCTTCTGCCTAAACACTTCCTTCTACCAACTACAGCTAGTTGGAGTTCTCCATAGGAAACCACAGCTGTTACCAGCACAGTCCCCAGTCAGCAACTGTAATAACATTGCACTGATGGATTGTCACAACTCCAGCTTGCATCTCCCTCATTCCCTTAGCACAGATCGTCTGGAAATGCCACACACAAGCAAACAGGATGGTCTACAAAGCTGATGTCGTGGCACCTTTCACTGCAGTCAGCAGTGATGTCATTCAACAGGAAAATAACTGACACCCACCACAGCAAACCTCAGATGAGGAGGATAACTGCTGTTGAGTGCAGCAACACATTTCTGTCCCTCCACTCCCATGAAAGGAAGAGCCCAGGAGGTCTGGCAAGGTCAGAAGGCAGAGGCAAAGGTCCCATCATCATACTGTAGCACCCCCAAGCACCCAGTGCCCACAGACAAGGCTTCCCACTGCTCAAGGTCACCCTTCCCATCAGGAAATGACCAGGTCCTGCTCAGTGCCACAGACACGTTCACGTCCATGAAATGCCACAGTTTCCTTGATCACCTCAAGGCTCACTCCAGCTTTTACTAACCCTTCCAACAGTAAGAGCCCAACTCAAAAAACAGTGTTCAGAGGAATCCTTCCTCTTTGTATAGACAGTGTTAAGACAGCTCTGAATATTAATGGCACTGATTCCATGCCGTGAGAAAACAATCTGGAGGTTGTCTCACTGTGAGGGATTATTTGGATTGTGGAGGAGAATGTGGGGGGTTGTTTTGTTTGGTTTTGTTCTCCCTGAGTGGGTGTCTGGTTTTGTTTGTTATGTATCATAAAATAAAACATTGCTGTGTCTTTGAGCGTGGGTGTTGATTAAAATACTCTAAGAACGCTAAAGCAGGTCAGCCTATGCCACACCACACTAAAAACACAGGGCAAAACAGGGAGAAGAAATCACAAATTCCTGTTCCTAAAAGCTACCTTGCATCACACTCCTCTGCCTTGAAATGGTACACATCGGTAAACACCAGCAGTGAATGCATTCTACAGGAGAACTCAAGAATCATCCAGTTCCAACCCCCCTGCCATGGGCAGGAACACCTCACACTGGATCAGGTTGCTCAGAAACACATCCAGCCTGGCTTTAAAAACCTCCAGGGATGAGGTTTCCACCACCTCCCTGGGCAACCTGTGCCAGTGTCTCACCACCCTCATGGGGGGAATCTTTCTGTTTCTACTTTTGCTCCAAAAAAGTCCCTCAACAGCTTTCTTAAAGGCCCTCTCAAGAAACCAGAAATCCACAATAAGGTTTCCTCGGAGCCTTCACTTCTCTAGACTGAACAACCTCAACACTGTCATTCATTCTACAGGAAAACTCCCACTCACAGCAGAAAAACTCACATGCAGATGGTAGCGTCTACTAGATGTCAAAATATCTTTATTTCCCACCCTCGGCAAGAGCCAAGGAGTTCCGGTAAGAGGAAGAAAACAGTAGCAAAGGTCCGATCAAGATCCTTAAGCATCCGCCAAGCACCCACTGACCGCAGACCCACGCAGGCTCAGCCCGGCTCCCAGCAGCGCATTCCCGGGGCGGGGGGATGTGACAAGGGTAACAGCGGGGAAAAGGTGTGGGTGCGAAGAAAGAAGGAAAAGAGATGAAAGAGACAAAGCTCACCGGCAAGGACGTCGTTCTGCAGGAGAAAAATTCACACCTCCCAGAGCAACCCTCAGTTGTGAACCATAAACGCTGAGGACTGCCATAATAGGTTTACTTTCCATTCACATATCAAAGCGAGAGCTGAGGAGGTAAATTAAGGAGGAGCAAGCACAAACAAAGCTGCCATCAACACCATTAGGAACCCACTAAGTACCCACCGTGCGCAGTCCGTTTCTGGCTCAGCACCACACGAGAAGCATAGAGCAAGGAAGGGGAGTATCAGGTTGTGGGGGCAAGAAAGAAAGGAAGAGCGGTGTGTAGAGGCGAGAAAGGGAGAGCCACTGACCGTGTTCAGCAGAGCGGAAGGCTCCCGCTGCGAGGTGTCCTTGGACGCGGGGCCAGGCTGAGGCGGCAGTGGCGGCAAGCTGGGGCTGAAAACCATCAGGTCGCTCTTGCCCGCGCCCTCCGCCACGCACAGGCTCCGGCTCTGCCGCTGCGAGTACGACCAGCTGCCCACTTCGCTGGCGCACACCAGCGTCGCCGGAGCCGGCCCCGACAGCACGGCCGCCCGCGGCGCCCAGCGCGCCGCCCCGTACAGCACCAGCGCCAGCACCAGCAGGCTCGACACCGCGCAGATGGCCACCACCAGCCACACGTTGGCCGACGCCGAAGCCGCGCCCGCCGCCGCGCTGACCTCCGCCGGCAGCACCACACCCGACACCGACGAAGACGACGACCCTGCCGCCGCCAGCGCCGCCTCGCCGCCCTCCACCAGCGACACGCTCAGCGTGGCCGTGGCCGAGCGCGACGGCTCGCCGTGGTCCCGCACCACGATCACCAGCCTCTGCCGCGGGCCGTCCGCCTCCTCCAGCGCCCGCGCCGTGCTCACCTCGCCGCTGTACAGCCCCACGCGGAACGGGCCCTTCCCACGCGGCTCCCACACCTCGTACCGCAGCCACGCGTTGTAGCCCGAGTCCGCGTCCACCGCACGGATCTTCGCCACCACCTGCCCTGCCGGAGACCCCCACGCCGCCCACGCCCACAGCGTCTCCGACTCCGATCCCGAAGCCCCCTCTACCGACGACCCGCCCACGTCACCCACAAACGGAACCAGCCCCGCACCGCCGCCCGCGGTCGGCAGCAGCACCGGTGCGTTGTCGTTCTCGTCCACCACGAACAGCTGCACCGTCGCGTTGCCGACCAGCGGCGGCTCCCCCGCGTCCACCGCTCGCACTTCGAACTGCAACACCTGCAGCTCCTCGTAGTCTAACGGCTGCACCGCCCACAGGCGACCGCTCTCCGCGTCCACCGACACGTAGCTCGACGCCGGACGCCACCCGCCGCCTGACCACGGGGCCCCGGAGACGCCCTCCCACAACGAGTAGCTCACGCGACCGTTGTCCGCCTCGTCCGGGTCCCGCGCCCACAGCCGCGCCAGCTCCGCGCCCGCCGCGTTGTTCTCCCGCGCCAGCACCGTGTACACGGCCTGCGAGAACGACGGCGCGTTGTCGTTCACGTCAGACACCGGCACACGCACATCGCGCCTCGCATGCAGCGACGGCTTCCCGCCGTCCTCCGCCCGCACCTCCACCTCGTACTCCGACACCCGCTCCCGGTCCAGTGCCTCTCGCAGCACCAGCGAGTACGATCCCGCGAACCTCGACTCCAGACCGAACGGCGATGCCGGCCATAATGAACACCGCACTCGCCCGTTTGCCCCCGAGTCCCGGTCCGACACGCTCAGCAGCGCCACCACCGTCCCCACCGACGCGTCCTCCGGCACCGGCACCGACAGCGACGTCACCCACACCTCGGGTGCGTTGTCGTTCACGTCCAGCACCTCCAACTCCACGCTGCAGTGACTCAACATCGGAGGCAATCCCTTATCTTTCGCCTTAATGTTCAGCTCGTAGAAAATAACTGCCTCAAAGTCCAGGGCTCCCTTCAATCTGATCTCGCCGCTGTTCGCATCGATGCTGAACAGATCTGAACCCGAGGCAGGAACAATATTATCAATTTCGTAAATCACATCTCCGTATGGTCCCAAATCCGGATCCGTGGCGTTCACTCGCAACAGAGGCGTCCCCTCCAAGGCATCTTCCGGCAGTTTCGCTTTGTACACCGACTGGTTGAACTGCGGGATATTGTCATTCACATCCAGCACCGAGATCACCACCTCCATCGTGCCCGTTAGGGATGGCCGGCCCTCGTCATTCGCCATTAGCACCAACCGGTGCACAGACACCGTTTCCCGATCCAGAGGTTTCGAGAGGATCAAAAAGAGAGATTTCCTATTTTCATCAGGGGATTTAACATCCAGCGTGAAGTGCTCGCTGGGACTCAGTGTGTAGGAGAGCTGCGCGTTCGCTCCAATATCTGCATCCGACGCGCCCTCCAGTGGGAAACGGGAACCGACTGGGGAGTTCTCCGGTAAACTGATGTTTTTCCGTGCGGCGGGGAAGAGCGGGGCGTTGTCGTTAATGTCGGTCACCTCCAGCTCCACATGGAAGACGCGCAGCGGCCGCTCCAGCAGCAGCTCCAGACGCAGGGAGCAGGGAGCGCTCTTGCCGCACAGCTCCTCCCGGTCCAGTCGCGAGCTCACCACCAGCGCCCCGCTCGCCCCGCTCACCTCCACGCTCGCCCGCCGGCCCTGCCACACCACACGCAGCCGCCGCGCCTCCGCATCGCCCGCCTCCACACCCAGCTCCTGCGGCAGCCGCCCCACCACCGTCCCGACCTTGGCTTCCTCCGGCACCGAGTACCGCACCTGCCCCGATACCAGCGCCCAGGCCCGCACCAGCACCACCAGACACACCGGCGCACCCCAACGCGCCTCCATCGCCGTTCACTGTCCCCGCCGCGGCCCTGCACGGCTCCCCGCCGCCTCTTGTACACACCGGTTCTGCTGTCTGCCGGGCCCCGCGCAGCGCCGCCCCCCCGCGCTCATTGCCGTGCTTTCCGCCGCACCGGGGCGGAGCCGCCGAGATGCTCCAAAGCTGTTTGTGAGCCTGCAGCGACACCGTGTGCTGCTCCGCCGGTTCGCACGCTTCCCGACACCGACCGTGCTACTGGGAACGGGACAGCTCAGCGATTCTACTCGCCTTCAGCCTCCGCTTTATTTTTCCCCCTTTTTTTGCTTTCTGTATTTTAACTTGTCTCGCTTTTTTTCCATCTCCAATAGATTCCTTACTTGCTTTCTTATTCTTTTCTTTCTCTTTCTTTTTTTCCATTTTCTTCACGTCTCTTTTCCCCATTTTCTCACATTCTTCCTTTTTCTCTTTCTTATTGATTTTATTCTTTCTATTTTACTGTCCAAAGACCTTCTATATGCTACCTTATCTTTCTTGTTTCTTCTCTTTCTTCCTCTGCCTTTCCCTTTTCTATTTCCATCATTGTCTCTTTAGCCCCACTCTCAGCTCCCCAGTCCTTTCCGGCGTCTCTTGAAGATCACAGAAGCTAGAGCCATCAGCGGTAATTACGGGGCCTCAGCGCTGGAGCGCGGGTCTCTAACCAAGCCGGTGTCTTTTAAGGACCAAGTGCGTTCAGCATCCAGACGTGACGTGGTCCTGTTAATGTTCTCTATGGATTCTCCTTTCCTGTCTTTCTCATCTTTTCTCTTTCTTCCTTGCATATTCCATCCATAAATTCCTTCCTTCTCTTCTTCTCTCCCTTCTGCCATTCTTTTTCTTTTTTTCCCCTTTTTATCTTAACCTTTCCTCTCGTTCTTCATCTTTCTTCTGCTTTCTCTTTCCATTGCACTTCTCTTTTCTCTTTCTTTCTTTCCCTTTCTGCATCTTTCAATTCTGAACTTTCTCCCCTCTTTCCTTTTTCTCCTTAACAAAAAATGGTTTATAAGTATCTACACCATGATCATGACGAAGGGTGAACATCCCTTCAGGCACGAGCACTCATTCCTCTTCCTTATCACTTTTCATCAAGCCTTACACAGCATTCCTCACTGCCGAGGATGCTGAGCTCCTCTGCTCCATCCCTTGGATCAATATAATGTTGCTGAATGCTACTCATCTCCTCTATCATCTCTCCTTCTTTCCTGTTTCTTCTTTCTTGCTCGTTTTCTTTCTTCCTCAAATAGTTCTGATTCACACAGATTCCTTCCTTTCCTTCTCGCTTCTGCTCTTCTTCTCTCATCTTCCTTTTTCTCCTGTCTCCTCCTTGTCTCCCCTTCTCTTTCACTTCCATCCTTGTATCTTCTGTTCACTTCTCTACTGCCAACCTTTAAGATGTCTACTCCACCCTCACCATGGAGGACAGGCATGCCCCTTGGCCACAGCTCTAATTCTTCCAACTTATCACCTTCCATCCTTCCAGACAGGGAACAACTTTCCTGCTTTGCCACAGTCCATGATTCTGCATCTCCTTTTCTGAAAGAACATCACACTTCTCACCACTGAAATGGACTCAGCAAGTAACAGAGCAAGGCAAAGAATAGCTCTGCTACATGAAAACACAACCCACCACCCTAGGAAACACGAGCCCAAGGACCATGTTCTTGGATGTCTGATAAAAAAGGCTCTAGAGAGTCCAAACAACAGAGGGGAACTTGAATCTTTCACAAACCAGCGCAATAAGCCTCTAGGAAGGATGAGTAAGCACAACACAACCACAGCTCCCAAACATTCTTCATACATCTCAATCCTTCCACCCTCATTTTCACATGCATGCCTGAAGTCAAGCTCTCACTTTCCCTTTCAGGCAAAAACATTCTGCCAGAACAATACAGCAAGAACCTCAATATCTAGGGAATTTGTTACCTCAGAATGAAATGATCCAGCCACCAGCCAAACAGTCTCCACAAGGGTAACACCAAGGGATTTTTACTGAGAACATCCTCTTGATGTGCAACCCATCGACTCCCACAAACACACTGGGGTCTCTCCTCTATCCATGCTGGCTGCCAACTTATCTTGCTGTGCCCAAAGTAGCAGGAAATTAACAGGGGCAGGCAGTGAGGCCTTGCTGCTCCAAACTTGAAAGCATTTAAATCCAGGCAACATTGGAGCAATCCAACATGCAGATACAAGTGAACAGGAACAAAAGTAACATCTGTCTCTCGATTACATCTTCCATATTTATCATTGACTTACCTCTAGCATCACTGGTTGCTGCTTCAGGGAAAGAAAAGGGAAAGGGAAAAAGGGAAAAGGGAAAAAGGGAAAAGGAAAAAGGAAAAAGGAAAAAGGAAAAAGGAAAAAGGAAAAAGGAAAAAGGAAAAAGGAAAAAGGAAAAAGGAAAAAGGAAAAAGGAAAAAGGAAAAAGGAAAAAGGAAAAAGGAAAAAGGAAAAAGGAAAAAGGAAAAAGGAAAAAGGAAAAAGGAAAAAGAAAATATTCTCAGGCTATGAGAATTGGTTTTAAGGGACATTTCCCCTCAACTTCATCAGAGATTTCTGGAGAACTTGAACATAAGATTACATTCTGCAAAAGCCTGGAAAATACTAAACAGTGCTCACTTACACAATTCCGTCACAAAGAAGTTAGGAAAGATATCCAAAAGCAAAGAATATTCTGTCAACATCAACTTCAGCTCAGGACACTGGAAAATCCAACCCCACACTGATGGCAAGTCATTCCAATGTCTGCAACCAGATGGCTGCTAAAATTCCACAAGCTACATCTCATCCTCTGTTGCAAACATGTTGCCAAATGGGAGAAAAAAACCCCAAAACCAAAACACAATAGATGGGACTTTCTGGTAAGGGGAGGGAAGAAAACCAAAGGATTCCATTCCACTATATTGACACACAGGAACAGAACAACAGGGCACAAGGATATGGAGAAATTTTGAAGGATTCCATGCTGCATGGTGAACCTCTCCTTGAGGTGTCCTACTGGCATCCTCTAACCCACACAAGAGGAAAAGGCATCTCCAGCTAAGTGGATGTTCTGCAGTTCTTCCCCAGGGACACAGACCATGATCCACCCAGCACTTCCATTTCCCACAGCCAAGAATTTCCCTGCTCCAGGTCACAATTGCCATGATGAATGTCCAGGAATGCTTCATCCACTCACAGGATTGCTGTCAGAATACCTGAGACTGCTCCAGTCCAACATGTCCCACCTCCAAATACCAACCTGAAGATGAACCAGGCCTTCACATGTCCTCACTTCCCCTCACAAACAGCACAAAGAACAGAGAGAGGACTGTGAAGCCATCCACTGTCTCACAGACTCTTCCCAGCTGCCTGAACTTCACTCTGAATATTTTGTGACTTCAGCAGACTCAGATGGAAACAACAGAGCTATGCTTTAGAACTCAGAGATTGTATGATTAGCAGTTCTTGGTAATGATTCCTTTCCACACACATCTTATTCTTTGAGAGAACCATACTGAAGCAGAAGTTCAGCAACGGTGTCATCTTGGTGGTAGAATTTGTACCAAGGAAAAGCAGAGGTGTACTGCTGTGTAGGTTTGGCCTGTACATGCACATATCATGGAATTAGGGCTGGAAGGGACCTCAAAGAGCACCCAGTCCCAAACCCGTGCCATGGGCAGGGGCACCTCACACTACAGCAGGTTGCTCAAAGCCACATCCAGCCTGGCTGCAAAAACCTCCAGAGATGAGGCTTCCACCACCTCCCTGGGCAACTTGTGCCAGTCTCTTACCACCCTCATGGGGAAGAATTTCTTCCTAACATCCAATCTGAATCTCCCCACTTCTAGTTTTGCTCCATTCCCCCCAGTCCTATCACTCCCTGACACCCTCAAAAGTCCCTCTCCAGCTTTCCTGTAGCCCCCTTCAGATACTGGAAGGCCACAAGAAGGTCTCCTGGGAGCCTTCTCTTCTCCAGACTGAACAACCCCAACTCTCTCAGTCTGTTTCCATAGCAGAGCAGCTCCAGTCCTCTGCTCATCCTCATGGACCTTCTCTGGACTCGTTCCAGCACCTCCAGATCATTCCTGTACTAGGGGCTCCAGAACTGGACACAATACTCCAGGTGGGATCTCATCAGAGCAGAGGGGGAGAATTGCCTTCTTTGACCTGCTGGCTAAACTTCTCTTGATGCAGCCCAGGGTCTGGTTGGCTCTCTGGGCTGCAAGTGCTCACTGTTTTACCTTGTCTGGTAAAAGAGACTCAGTCATACCTTGAGGCCATTCCCTCTTGTTCTGTCACTAATTACCTGTGAGAAGAGACCAGCACTAACCTCTCTACAACTTCCTTTCACATAATTGTAGACAGCAATAAGGTCTCCCCTCAGTCTCCTCTTCTTCAAACTAAACAGCCCCAGCTCTTCATCAGATTTATTCTCCAGGCCTTCACAGCTTCCTTGCCCTCTTCTGCAGTGACTCCAGCACCTCCACATCTCTCTTGGATTGAGGTGCCCCAAACTGGACACAATACTCAAGATGTGGCCTCACCAGAGCTGTGTACAAGGGGACAATTACCTCCCTACTCCTGCCGGACACAGCATTTCTGATCCCAGCCAGGCTGCCACTGGCTTTCTTGGCCACCTGGACTCACTGATGGCTCATATTCAGTTGCTTGTACATTAGAACCCTCAAATGCCACACACCAGCACAAAGAGCTTCTTGAAATCTGAAGAGATGGCATCTCCCACCACATTGAGTTGTGACTTCATTTCCCAAGAGAAAAAGGCTCACACACCACACCAAATTTCAGCTGTGATGGTTAAAGCTGCTGCAGGGCCAACCCCTTTATTGCACACCGTATGAAAGCAAGAACCAAAGGTCAGGGTCAAAAAGGTGCAGGCAGAGACAAAGGTGCCATCAAGATTCTTAAGCACCCGCAAAATGCCCACCTAGGGTGTAGGAAAAAGGTTGCCACAATAGATACCAGCACAACCACTTGTGACAAAGGGTAATAAGGTGCTGGAAAGTGCCTGAGGGACTGTAAAAAGCAAGAAAGAGCATCTCGAAAATTAATATCGTCTCAGTCTGCAGATATTTCATGCTGATAGTGAACAGTTCATACCCAATACACATTACCATTAGCTACTATCTGTACTTAGTGCGGAGTGCCGCAAAAAAATAACGTTATTTTGCCCTTCCACAAGGAAACAAGCGAGAGGTTCAAACAGGGAGGAGAAGGCAGAACCAAAGGAGCCATCACGATTCTTAAGCAGCCAACAAGAACCCAAAGACGCGCGGGAGGCCCCCGCGAACTCAAGCTGACTTCCAACAATGCCTGACCGGGGAGACGCGAGACAGACGAGGGCGGAGAAGAGCCATCTCAGGCTGTGAGAGCAACCAAGGAAAGAAACAAAGAAAGAAGGAAAGAAGGAAGCGTGGGTGGGGGAAGTGGCGAGAAAGCGAGGACTACTGACCGTGTTCAGCAGAGCGGAAGGCTCCGGCTGCGAGGTGTCCTTGGACGCGGGGCCAGGCTGAGGCGGCGGCAAGTTGGGGCTGAAAACCATCAGGTCGCTCTTGGCCGCGCCCTCCGCCACGCACAGGCTCCGGCTCTGCCGCTGCGAGTACGACCAGCTGCCCACTTCGCTGGCGCACACCAGCGTCGCCGGAGCCGGCCCCGACAGCACGGCCGCCCGCGGCGCCCACCGCGCCGCCCCGTACAGCACCAGCGCCAGCACCAGCAGGCTCGACACCACGCAGATGGCCACCACCAGCCACACGTTGGCCGACGCCGAAGCCGCGCCCGCCGCCGCGCCGCCCTCCGCCGGCAGCACCACACCCGACACCGACGAAGACGACGACCCCGCCGCCGCCAGCGCCGCCTCGCCGCCCTCCACCAGCGACACGCTCAGCGTGGCCGTGGCCGAGCGCGACGGCTCGCCGTGGTCCCGCACCACGATCACCAGCCTCTGCCGCGGGCCGTCCGCCTCCTCCAGCGCCCGCGCCGTGCTCACCTCGCCGCTGTACAGCCCCACGCGGAACGGGCCCTTCCCACGCGGCTCCCACACCTCGTACCGCAGCCACGCGTTGTAGCCCGAGTCCGCGTCCACCGCACGGATCTTCGCCACCACCTGCCCTGCCGGAGACCCCCATGCCGCCCACGCCCACAGCGTCTCCGACTCCGAACCGGACGCCGCCTCTACCGACGACCCGCCCACGCCACCCGCAAACGGAACCAGCCCCGCACCGCCGCCCGAGGCCGGCAGCAGCGCCGGTGCGTTGTCGTTCTCGTCCACCACGAACAGCTGCACCGTCGCATTGCCGACCAGCGGCGGCTCCCCCGCGTCCACCGCTCGCACCTCGAACTGCAACACCTGCAGCTCCTCGTAGTCCAACGGCTGCACCGCCCACAGGCGACCGCTCTCCGCGTCCACCGACACGTAGCTCGACGCCGGACGCCACCCGCCGCCTGACCACGGGGCCCCGGAGACGCCCTCCCACAACGAGTAGCTCACGCGACCGTTGTCCGCCTCGTCCGGGTCCCGCGCCCACAGCCGCGCCAGCTCCGCGCCCGCCGCGTTGTTCTCCCGCGCCAGCACCGTGTACACGGCCTGCGAGAACGACGGCGCGTTGTCGTTCACGTCAGACACCGGCACACGCACACCGCGCCTCGCACGCAGCGACGGCTTCCCGCCGTCCTCCGCCCGCACCTCCACCTCGTACTCCGAAACCCGCTCCCGGTCCAGCGTCTCTCGCAGCACCAGCGAGTACGACCCCGCGAACCTCGACTCCAGACCGAACGGCGACGTCGGCCACACCGAGCACTGCACTCGCCCGTTCGCCCCCGAGTCCCGGTCCGACACGCTCAGCAGCGCCACCACCGTCCCCACCGACGCGTCCTCCGGCACCGGCACCGACAATGACGTCACCCACACCTCGGGTGCGTTGTCGTTCATGTCCAGCACCTCCAAAAACACCTTGCAGTGACCGGACAGCGGAGGGGTGCCTTTGTCTCTCGCCTCTATTCGGAAATCAAACACACTGACTTCTTCAAAGTCCAGGGCTCCTGTCAGTCGGATCTCACCCGTGTGGGGATTGACACTAATCACATCTTTTCCACCTGGTGGGATGACATTGGTCACCGTGTAGGTGACGTCACTATTACTCCCCTCGTCCGAATCCGTGGCGTTTACCCGCACCACCAGCGTCCCCTGAGGAGCGTTCTCCAGCAGCTGCACTTTATACACCGACTGGTTGAACTGCGGGGCGTTGTCATTCGCGTCCTGCACTGTGATCACCAGCTCCATTGTGCCTGTCAGAGGCGGACGGCCCTCGTCACTCGCCGTCAGCACCAACCGATGCACAGGCACCATCTCGCGGTCCAACAGCTTTCGGAGAACTAGATCGGGTACTGTATTTCCCTCATTCAGTTTTTCTGAATCCAAAGCGAAATGTTCGCTGTGACTGAGTGTGTAGGAGAGCTGCGCGTTCGCTCCGACATCTGCATCCGACGCGCCCTCCAGTGGGAAACGGGAACCGACTGGGGAGTTCTCCGGTAAACTGATGTTTTTCCGTGAGGCGGGGAAGAGCGGGGCGTTGTCGTTAATGTCGGTCACCTCCAGCTCCACATGGAAGACGCGCAGCGGCCGCTCCAGCAGCAGCTCCAGACGCAGGGAGCAGGGAGCGCTCTTGCCGCACAGCTCCTCCCGGTCCAGCCGCGAGCTCACCACCAGCGCCCCGCTCGCCCCGCTCACCTCCACGCTCGCCCGCCGGCCCTGCCACACCACACGCAGCCGCCGCGCCTCCGCATCGCCCGCCTCCACACCCAGCTCCTGCGACAGCCGCCCCACCACCGTCCCGACCTTGGCTTCCTCCGGCACCGAGTACCGCACCTGCCCCGACACCAGCGCCCAGGCCCGCACCAGCACCACCAGAAGCACCGCGGAACTCCATCGCGCCTCCATCGCCGCTTGCGGCCCACGCACGGCTCCCCCCGCCGCCGCCCGTACACACCAGCTCTGCTGTCTGCTTGGCCCCGCTCCGCGCCGCCTCCCTCTTTCGCAGCCGTGCTCTCCGCCGCACCGGGGCGGAGCCGCCGATCCTCTTTGCTGCCGTTTCTAAGCCTGCAGCGACACCGTGTGCTGCTCCACCGCCTCGCATGCTGACCGACACCGATTGCGGCACCGGACCGGCGTAGCTCAGCACCTCTAGTTGGTCTTGTTTCCCCTTCTCTCCTTTCCACTTTTAGTTTTGCTTACTCCCGGCTTGCTTCCACAGATTCCTTCCTTCTTCCTTATTTTTTCTTCCTTTCTCTCGTCTGCTTCTTGGGTTTATTTTCCTATTCCGTGTTGTTTTCAACCTCTGCTTTCTTCTATTTCCTCTTTCTCTTTTCTCTTTTTTCTGTTCCTTTCCTCTTCATTCTTGCTTTGCCATTCTTCCTTTTTCTTCTTTCTCTCTGTTCCTTCTTTTGAATTTCTTTGATTTTATTTCTCTCTGTTGCTCCCTTATTCCTTCTCTTTTCTTCCCTCTCCTGCCTTTCTCTTCTCCTTTCCATTACCAACTTGATTTCCAGATGATTTCCATATTCCTGTACCACACCCACCAAGGAGCAAGAGCTCTTTCCTCTTCCTCTCCACTTTACATCGGGCTTTCAACAACATCCCAGTGTACCATAGATCTCTATGTCCTTGCCTCCATTGATAATGAAGGAGTAGCATTTGTACATCCTGGCAATCTCCTCTATCATCTCTTGCATCCTTCTTTTCTCTTTCTTTATGCTTCAGTAACATGATCCACACATCACACAGCCAAACAAAAGCCACAGAGGAAACACTGTGACATTTTTGCATGCTGGGGTCCCTCCTAAATTCCTGCTGCTTGCTCACAATGTGCCTGGAAGTAGCACGAAAGGAACAGGAAGAGGCAGTGGTGTTTTGCTGGTCCAAGCCTACTGATATTTGAATCCAAGAAACCAATTGGATTTGGTCAATCCAATATGCAAATACCATGACCTAACAGGAACAAAAGTACCTCTGTCTCTCAAATACAAGTTCCATAAGTATCATCGACTTACCTCTAGCATCACTGGGAGCTTCTTTCAAAAAAAGAAACATTTTCAGGACAAGAGAATTGGTTTCATGGGACATTTCCCCTGAATATTATCAGAGGTTTCTGGGGAACATGAACAGAAAAATAATTGCTCACATTTTGCAAAAACCTGGAAATTACAGGACACTGCAAAGTGCTCCTCTAAGCACTTCTATCACAGGGAAAGCAGAAAGGACACCTGAACAGGGGAACCTGAAAGGACATTCTCTCAACAATCACCTCAGTATGGGAGACAGGAAAAGCCACTCCCCACACTGATGGTCAAACCTTTGCAACCAAAGGCCAAAATTCTGCCATCTGCATCATCTCCAGTTAACACTGTCAAGGGGAGAAAAGAGAAACCCAAAGTGTGAGAGAAGGAAATGAAGGAACTCATTCCACTGAATTGTACCACAAAGCCAGCATCTTGCAGATGGAGCACTTCTTCCCCTGCCTAGCAAGGGGAGCAGACAGATGAGAGAGGAGAGCTTTAGAGAGGGCACACAGAGTAATCTAAACTTCAAAAGCCTCCTATTTCATCACCAACAGAACACATTCAAGAGCAGTTTTTAAAGAAATTTATGGCAGATATCTTCACATCATACAGGAACTCCATACACAGGGAATTCTGAGCAAGTAGCTCTGTGCATCAGGCTTCTTCTCAAGGGTTTCTACTGGTATCCTCTATCCCAAGGCCTGGAAAATCAAAATCTCTGAGTTAGATGACAATCTCCAAATTTTTTTTCCCAATACCATAGACCGTGTTCTACCCAGCATCTTCTTTTCCCTCAGGCAACACTCTTCCCCATTCCAAGTCACCCTTCCAGTGTCCAGGCTGTACTCCATGTCACTGGAAGCATCACTGTCACAATACCCAGACACTGCTCCACCACAAAACCATGTCCCAGCTCTAAAACCCACTCTGAGCATGGCCCAGGCCTTTAGACTTCCTCATCTTCCCTTGTTATCAGCACAAAGGCAATACGGATGGACACAAAGCTGCTCACTGGCTGGCAGACTCTTCCCAGCTGTATGAATTTCACTCTAAAGATTTGGAGCTTTTTCAACAATTTGAAGTGGAAACCCTACAGAGCTGCACATCAGAGTTCTGAAAGGATCTGAGATCAGAGCTGTGGGAACTCTGATCCCAATGCACATAGGTTTTACTCCTCAGGAGAATGCTGAAGCACAAGAACACTCACAAGATCTACTGAGTGGGAGGTTTTGTGATACAGAACACCAGAGCTGGGCTGCTCTGCAGGGTTTGGTCTGTGCATGCACCCATGAAATGAGCCATGTCTGATAGGGCATCACAGTATTGGCACCAAGGCCAAGATGTAAAATGCACAAGTAGGGGAAGTCAGGAGCACAAAAATTTCACCCATCTCCTTATATGCCCTTACCACTCCCAACAGAGGAGGACCAATAAACCATCATGGAACTATCAATAGCTGTGGAAGCTACTATCAATGCCCACCACTATACAAGGACAGCAGGACAAAGCACTACCTTCCCACACGTTTACTTTTCCCAATCAGGAAGGAAAAGCTCCATCAACCAATATTCAGCAGTCTGCATCTCATCAACTTCTACCAGCTCATTCCCTATGTTGGGCAGGCAGCAGCAAAAGGATTGTCTCTGGTGGAAGATCTTCCTAACCTCAGAAGACACTGTAAGCATTTCAATACCACATTCTATTTCAATATTGGGAAGGCCTCCAGCTCCAGGCCCTTGGTGCTTGGGATAGAATCCTGCAGGAGAAAATTCTGTGGCCAACCTGCCTCATGCTTACCTCTGTGACATGCCAAAAGTTGCCTTTCCCAACTCAAGGTTCAATGCAACTCTTGCTTACCCTTCCCACCCAGGAGAGCACCATAACCCCCCCACTGATGGTCTGTATATTCATACACATGGTGTCCTCTGCAGCTGACCCATCATGCTTGGCAATGCTTCAGCTATTTCAGAAGAAAATGCTCTCCAGAGAGTTTGTGGAGTCTCTTTCTCTGGAGACTTTCCAGCCCTGTCTGGATGTGTTCCTGTGTGACCTGTGCTGGATTCATTGGTCCTGCTCTGGCAGTGGGGTTGGACTCAATGATCTCTGGAGATCTCTTCCAACCCCTAACATCCTGTGAGCTGTGATACTGTGAAATGTGGCAGAATTGGGAGCTTCTATAGGTGATGTTGGGACAGATTTGAATGGCAGTAACATTAATTTCATGCTGTGAGAGAACAACTCAACCACTGATAAGCACCACACTGCAATGCATAGTATCAACTGTGTAGGACAATGGGGTTTGGGGGTTTCTAAGCAATTTGGTTGGGGTTTTGGATCCTTTTGCTTCTGGGTTTTAGGTTGGGTATTTTGTTTTGTTTTCTTCTTTTCTGCTTTTCCCAAAACATTCTCAGGGATTCTGTAAGCATGTGGCTGGCTGCAGATTCATGTATTGAAAGAACATCAAATCAGGCAGTGTACCTCTGTCAACAAACGACACACCAAAACCTGGGGGAGAGTGGAAACAGAAAAATAAACATAAACCTCCCATTTGTTACACTCACCTTGCTGCACGACACTCTTAGAATCATAGAGTCATGGAATCAGTCAGGGTTGGAAGGGACCACAAGGATCAGCCAGTTCCAACCCCCCCTGCCATGGCCAGGGACACCTCACACTAGATCAGGCTGGCCAGAGCCTCATCCAGCCTGGCCTTAAACACCTCCAGGGATGGGACCTCAACCACCTCCCTGGGCAACCCATTCCATGGTCTCACCACTCTCATGGGGAAGAACTTATTCCTTATGTCCAGCCTGAATCTCCCCATTCCCAGCTTTATTCCATTCCCCCCAGTCCTATCACTACCTGATAGCCTAAAAAGTCCCTCCCCAGCTTTCTTGTAGCCCCCTTCAGATACTGGAAGGCCACAAGAAGGTCACCTCAGAGCCTTCTCTTCTCCAGACTGAACAGCCCCAACTCTCTCAGTCTGTCCTCATAGAAGAGGTGCTAGGATTACACCATACTTGGAAAAGGAGCATACAAAAAGTGCACCATGCCTTCCCTGCTCTCATTTTGAGTCTGGTGGTAGAACCAAAATGGAGACACTGACTCTTCACTTGTAGAGAAAACTCTTAAATCCCAATTGCCTCCTTGAATCAAGTCTTGGCAGAGGGGAATCACAGAGAATGAGGACAGTTTTAGGTAAGGTAACACATCTGTAGGAATTCTGAGCACCCTGAAAGGATCCTGTGCAATTAGTATTGTATGCAAAGCCTCTTCTTGAGGTTTTCTACTGGAGTCCTCTGTCCCACTCAAAAGGAAAAGGCATCTCCAGCTAAGCAGATATGCTCCAGTTCTACCCTAAAGACACAGACCATGTTCCACCAGGCACCTCCATTTCTCTCAGGAAAGACTATTCCCCACCCAGTGCCATACTCTCCATGCCACATGCCCAGGCACTACTTCAGTCATTCACAGCACCATTGCCACAGTACCCAAGACTGCTCCAGTCCAGCAACATGCCCCACCTCCGAATACCAGTCAGAGGATCACCCAGGCCTTCACATGTCCTCACCTGCCCTCACAAATAGCACAAGAACAGATGGAGGACTGCAAAGCCACCCAGAGTCTAACAAACTCTTCCCAGCTACTTGCACTTCTTCCTGAATGTTTAGTGACTTTCCAGCACTTTCAGATGAAAACAAGAGAGCTATGCTTTGGAACTTAGAGATGATTAGAGCTTGACAGTTCTGGTTCTAGTCCCCACAGAGTTTCTCCTTTGAGAGAACCACACCAAATACTGAAGCAGAAGTGCCCTCGTGATGTCAGCTCTGTGGGAGAACTTGTAGCAGAGCATGGTTGCTCTGCAGTGTTTGACCAGTACAGGAACATATCTGAACGAGTTAACTCCACCACCCATCATCTGCACCAAGGCCAAGTGTGGAAGTGAAGAGGAAGACAGACTCAAGCATTGAAGACTGCACCTACCTCCTTATATCCCTTACAAATCCTGCCTGAAGAGAAGAAAGAAGCGATCGTGGTAACATGGACAGCTATGGAATCTGCTACAGATATCCACCACTGTTGATGCACAACAGATTGAAGCACAACCTCCCAACACAGCAGCGAAAATATTAATCAGAAAACATTCAGCAGTTGCATCTCTCCCCCTCTTACCAACACAGTGCTAACCAGACAGGCAGCAGCACAAGCCACTCTCTCCAGTGTGAGAACTTCGTGACCTCAAAGGACGTTGTGAGTATTTCAACACCATGTAACAATCTCCAGATCTGGAAGGCTTCTAACTCCAGACACCTTTGAGCCTGGAAAGGATCCTGGATAAGAACATTCCGTGCTTCATGCTCTCCTCAAGGCACACTCCATTCCTGACTGAGATTTCACCTCAACATGAGGAGAAACTTCTTTACAGCAAGGGTGACAGAGCACTGGAGCAGGCTGCCCAGAGAAGTTGTGGAGTCTCCTTCTCTGGACACTTTCAAAACTCACCTGGATGCATTCCTGTGTGGACTACCCTAAGTGATGTTGCTTTGGCAGGGGCGTGAACCCAATGATGTCTTGAGGTCCCTTCCGACCTCTAACACATACTATGATATACTGTGATATGTGTTCTCAGGACAAGAAGAGCCCCCAGTCTTCTTATGACATATCCCATGGTCTTCCCAAAGAGATCCAGGTCCTACAGAGAAGTCTTCACACTGCTGAGGGTCACCCTTCACATCAGGGAATCATACAACGATCTGGGTTGGAAGGGACCTCCAAAGCTCATCCAGTCCAACCCCCTTCTGCAGTCATCAGGGACATCCTCCACTAGATCAGGCTGCCCAGAGCCCTGTCCAGCCTCACTTTGAATATCTCCAGGGATGGGACCCCAACCACCTCCCTGGGCAACCTGTTGAGTGTTCCACCACCCTCACAGTAAAGATCCTGTTCCTAACATCCAACTTAAATCTGCTCTGCTCTAGTTTGAAGCCATTACCTCTTGTCCTATCACTACAGGCTTTTGTAAATGGCCAGACCCTCCTCAACACCACTGACACATTCCCTTCAGAATACACCTTGACCATCTCAAGGCTGGTTCCAGCTTTTGCAGACCCTTCCATCAGTAAGAACCAGTGAATGAACATCTGGGTGACATCACACACACAGTGTGCAGCAGACTCCCTGCTCTTTCTACAGCGGATGTCAAGACAGCTCTGAATAGCAATGGCATTGATATCATGCTGTGGAAGAACGATCCCAACACAGATAGGAACTTCACAGGGATGAATTATTTCAACTGTGTAGGACAATTCAGGCTTGGGGTGCTTTTCTTTTCCAAAGGGGGTCTTTGGCTTTCCTTGTTTGGTTTTGTTTATTTTCTTTTTTCTTTCTTTCTTTTTAATCACAAAAACAACAGTTCTTTGTCTTTGTAACTGTGCGGCTGCTGATTCAAATACTGAAAGAACAGTCAACCTGCTTACTTTATTCAAGCAACTTCTCTGAAAAGTGGCAGAGAGAGGGAAGAGAAAGAGAAGTCCAAAATTCCCATTCCTAAGAATTTCTTAACATTTTATATGGAGGTCTTATACCATCACGACACTGGGGTTCTCTTTCTCACGCAGTTCATCATTAAATGAAGGATTCTAAGTCCCTGGTGTCTGTGCAAATACAAATACTGAGAGAACATCAGAAGAGGCCAAGCACACTCACACCAATTCTCTGGACAGGGACATGGTCAAGGTGAGGAGCAGGAAAGGAAAAAAGAAAACGCCCATTTCTACCACCTGTCTGGAGTTGTAGAAATCTCCTTGTACACTTTCTACAACTCACCGCGGTCTCCTGGCTTTTCTACAGGAACCCTAACCTGATATCAGCAAATTCGGTAGCCAGCAATGGTAACCAACAATGCCGGGAAACTGCCGCAGCCACAGGCTGCGTGCCTCAGGTGGAAATGCTACACCCCAGCAAGCAACAGCATTGATTGCATTCCACAAGAAAACAATTCACACCCACCAGGGGAAACCTCAGCTGTGAGCGGTACATGACGGGGGGGGGGGGGGGCGGGGTATGGGGTGGTGCCACAACAGGTTAACTTCTCATTCACACATCAAAGCGAGAGCCCAAGGGTAAGAGACAAGAACGTGTGGGCAGAAGCAAAGGTCCCATCAAGATTCTGAATCACCCACCAAGCACCGAACGTCCGCAGGCCCCCGGGTTCAGCCCGGCTCTCAGCAGCGCCTGCCAGGGTGAAAGCAAGAAGAACGAGGGCGAAGAAGAGCCATCACATACCGTGGGGGCAACCAATGAAGGAAAGAAAGAAAGAAGGAAGCGTGGGTAGGGCAGTGGCGAGAAAGCGAGGACTACTGACCGTGTTCAGCAGAGCGGAAGGCTCCGGCTGCGAGGTGTCCTTGGACGCGGGGCCAGGCTGAGGCGGCGGCGGCGGCAAGTTGGGGCTGAAAACCATCAGGTCGCTCTTGCCCCCGCCCTCCGCCACGCACAGGCTCCGGCTCTGCCGCTGCGAGTACGACCAGCTGCCCACTTCGCTGGCGCACACCAGCGTCGCCGGAGCCGGCCCCGACAGCACGGCCGCCCGCGGCGCCCAGCGCGCCGCCCCGTACAGCACCAGCGCCAGCACCAGCAGGCTCGACACCGCGCAGATCGCCACCACCAGCCACACGTTGGCCGACGCCGAAGCCGCGCCCGCCGCCGCGCCGCCCTCCGCCGGCAGCACCACACCCGACACCGACGAAGACGACGACCCCGCCGCCGTTGCCAGCGCCGCCTCGCCGCCCTCCACCAGCGACACGCTCAGCGTGGCCGTGGCCGAGCGCGACGGCTCGCCGTGGTCCCGCACCACGATCACCAGCCTCTGCCGCGGGCCGTCCGCCTCCTCCAGCGCCCGCACCGTGCTCACCTCGCCGCTGTACAGCCCCACGCGGAACGGGCCCTTCCCACGAGGCTCCCACACCTCGTACCGCAGCCACGCGTTGTAGCCCGAGTCCGCGTCCACCGCACGGATCTTCGCCACCACCTGCCCTGCCGGAGACCCCCACGCCGCCCACGCCCACAGCGTCTCCGACTCCGATCCCGACGCCGCCTCTACCGACGACCCGCCCACGCCACCCGCAAACGGAACCAGCCCCGCACGGCCTCCCGCGGTCGGCAGCAGCGCCGGCGCGTTGTCGTTCTCGTCCACCACGAACAGCTGCACCGTCGCGTTGCCGACCAGCGGCGGCTCCCCCGCGTCCACCGCTCGCACCTCGAACTGCAGCACCTGCAGCTCCTCGTAGTCCAACGGCTGCACCGCCCACAGGCGACCGCTCTCCGCGTCCACCGACACGTAGCTCGACGCCGGACGCCACCCGCCGCCTGACCACGGGGCCCCGGCGACGCCCTCCCACAACGAGTAGCTCACGCGACCGTTACCCGCCTCGTCCGGGTCCCGCGCCCACAGCCGCGCCAGCTCCGCGCCCGCCGCGTTGTTCTCCCGCGCCAGCACCGTGTACACGGCCTGCGAGAACGACGGCGCGTTGTCGTTCACGTCAGACACCGGCACACGCACACCGCGCCTCGCACGCAGCGACGGCTTCCCGCCGTCCTCCGCCCGCACTTCCACCTCGTACTCCGACACCCGCTCCCGGTCCAGCGCTTCTCGCAGCACCAGCGAGTACGACCCCGCGAACCTCGACTCCAGACCGAACGGCGACGTCGGCCACACCGAGCACTGCACTCGCCCGTTCGCCCCCGAGTCCCGGTCCGACACGCTCAGCAGCGCCACCACCGTCCCCACCGACGCGTCCTCCGGCACCGGCACCGACAGTGACGTCACCCACACCTCGGGTGCGTTGTCGTTCACGTCCAGCACCTCCAGCTCCACGCTGCAGTGACCGGACAGCGGGGGAGTGCCTCTGTCTGTTGCTTCGATTTGTAATTCGTGTAAACGGACGTCTTCATAGTCCAGGGCTGTCGTCAGTCTTATTTCGCCTGTCTTCGGATCAATGCTGAACAGACCTCTGCTACCACCAGGAACCGCACTCACGATGCTGTAAGCAAATTCCTTATTGAGACCCTCGTCAGGATCCGTGGCGTTCACTCGCACCACTACGGAGCCCTCCGCAGTGTTCTCCAGTAACTGCACTTTATACACCGACTGGCTGAACTGCGGGGCGTTGTCATTCGCGTCCAGCACTGTGATCGCCAGCTCCATAGTGCCCGTTAGAGATGGACGGCCCCCGTCACTAGCCGTCAGCACCAACCGGTGCACAGGCACCGTCTCCCGGTCCAGAGCTTTCATGAGCACCAGAAACAAAGATTTCCTGTTTTCATCAGGGGATTTAACATCTAGCACAAAGTGCTCGCTGGGGCTGAGGGTGTAGGAGAGCTGCGCGTTCGCTCCGATATCTGCGTCCGACGCGCCCTCCAGTGGGAAACGCGAACCCGGCAGAGACAACTCCGCGATGCTGATGTTTTTCCGTGCGGCGGGGAAGAGCGGGGCGTTGTCGTTAATGTCGGTCACCTCCAGCTCCACATGGAAGACGCGCAGCGGCCGCTCCAGCAGCAGCTCCAGACGCAGGGAGCAGGGAGCGCTCTTGCCGCACAGCTCCTCCCGGTCCAGCCGCGAGCTCACCACCAGCGCCCCGCTCGCCCCGCTCACCTCCACGCTCGCCCGCCGGCCCTGCCACACCACACGCAGCCGCCGCGCCTCCGCATCGCCCGCCTCCACACCCAGCTCCTGCGACAGCCGCCCCACCACCGTCCCGACCTTCGCTTCCTCCGGCACCGAGTACCGCACCTGCCCCGACACCAGCGCCCAGGCCCGCACCAGCACCACCAAACGCACCGCGGCACCCCAACGCGCCTCCATCGCCGCTTGCGGCCCACGCACGGCTCCCCGCCGCCGCCTGTACACACCGGTTCTGCTGTCAGTCGGGCACCACATCCCCCCGCCTCCGCTCATTGCCGTGATTACAGCCGCACCAGGGCGGAGCCGCCGATCCTCTCTATGCCGTTTCTGAGCCTGCAGCGACACCGTGTGCTGCTCCACCGCCTTGCACGCTGAACGACACCGACCGTCCTACCGGACCCGCGCGGGTCAGCTCCGCTCACCGATCTTCCTGCCCTTTTACTATTTTTCTTCTTTCTTTTCATCTTTATTTTATTTTACTTTTGGATTTTTTCCAACTGCTTGCCTTCCGTTTCCACAAATTCATTCCTTTTCTTCTTCCTGACTCACCCTGACGAAGCCATCAGCGATAATTAGTGGCATCAGCTATCATTAAAGAGAATCAGCGCCCGGCCATGGATCTCTAACGAAGGTGGAGGCTTATTAGGGAGTAGCAGCTGAGTTCAGCCTCTACAAAAACGTAGCTGAGCTCTATATGACATCTTCTATCCATTATTACTTCCTTGCTTCATGTCTTTTATGTTTCCTTTTTCGTCTTTCCCTGCCCTCCTTTTTGTGGACAGCGATATCATCAGTACATGCCACTAAAATATTTTATCCTTTCTTCTTTCCGTATCTTGATTCTAATCTTTTTTGTTGTTGTTGTTCTTCTTGGGTTTTATTTTTCTCATTTACTACCTTTTTACTTGTCTAACCTTTTTATTCCTTCTCTGTCCTGCCCTCCTCTCCTCTTCTGCACTTTACCAACCTGTTTTTTTATATAATTTTTATATGCCTACGTTACAGTGACCATGGTCCAACAACTCTTTCCTCTTGATCACCACTTCAGATCAGGCACACGGTCCCAGAGCATCATGGATGACAAGGTACTCACCCCCATAAGCCTTGCAGGAGTAACCTTGCTGCATCCTGGTAACCTCTGTAATCTCTTCCATTTTTCCTTTCTCTTTCTTTATGCTTTACTTGATTTTTTTTTTTTCCGTTCACAGATTCCTTTATTTCCTTCCCCTTCCACTTTCCCCTTTTTCTGCTCTTTCTCTTCCATCCTCTCTTCGTTTCCATTCCGAGTTTCTTTTCCCTTTCTTTAATTTCTTTTTCTGTCTTCCTCTCTTCTGCTCTTTCCTAACCTCTTCATCTCTTCCGCTTTCATCCTTTTTATTTTTTCCCTTGTTGAAATATTTTCCACATGACTGCACCACATGTGCCATGCAACATGGAAACGCTCTTCGACAGGAGTTCTTATTCCCCTTCCCTTTGTCTTCCATGACTCTGGGCGGAGAACAATCTATACTAGACAAGACAGACCCTTCACCTCCCCTTCTTCTGCAATAAGATCACACTCTTCATTCGCTGTCCTCTCAAGCACCCAGTAAATACCAGAGCAAGGCAACCATATCACAAAGACCAGCTCAGATACATTTGATCAGAACCCATTGCAATCTGAAACTCAAGCCCAAGTCCCAGGCACTTGGCCGACTGTGCAAAGAGACTTCAATGAGTTAAAACAACCCAGAGGAGTATCTCGTGATGGAAACCAAACCCAATACAGCCCAGCACAACAGTCCTTCAAGAAGGCTGAAAAAACAAAGGGCAGCCACAGCTCCCAAGCACTCCTCATGCACCTGGATGAAGATCTGTTCTTCCTGATTCATTTTCCACCTGCATGGTGAATGCCAAGCTCTTGCTTCCCCTTTCACACAGACATGTTCTGACAGAACAACACAGCAAGAGCTTTGTTACCCAAGGGATTTAGTCCCCAACAAATATCTCTACTTCATTAACATGATCCACACATCACACAACCAAACAGAAGCCACAAAGGAAACTCCAGGAGGACGTTTTCACTGGCAGCATCCCCTCAACACCCAACACTTCCACTCCCACAAACATATTGGGGTCTCTCCTCTGTCCATGCTTGCTGCCACATGCTCATGCTGTGCTTGGAAGCAGCAGGAAAGGAGCAGGAGCAGGCAGTGGTGTTTTGCTCCTCCAGTCCTGCAGGTGTTGCAATCCAGACAACACTGAATCCACCCTGACAGAACAGGAGCCAAAGTACATCTGTCTCTCAAACACACCTTCCATAGGTATCAGTGACTGTAGCTTCACTGCTTTCATCTTCAGAATAGGAAACATTTCCAGACAGTTTTAAGACATCTTCCCAGATAGTTTTAAGGACATTTCCCCCTGAACTATATCAGAGATTTCTGGGGGACATGAACAGGAAAAAAATTACTCGTTTTTTAAACAGGTCATAGACACCTGGGGCAAGGAGGGTGGCACTCCCAGGGGTGTATCACATCCCTTTAACATGCATGAGCTCCTGGGAAGACTGAACACTGCAAGGGACTGCTAAAAGCTGCACTGACAGCAGTGGGAGGAGGGACCTTTGAAAACTGGGACACACATCTAGCACAAACCACCTGGTGAGTCCACACTGGAGGATCTGCCAACCAAACTGGCCCTGCTCAGTCAGGACTCCCACACTCTGTAGAAGAGATCAAAGTCCCCACAGTGCACATTATAGCAGGGAAGATGGTCTGGGTGAGTCCTACTTCAGCCACAGGCAAACACATCTACAGGATTGGTTTTGCCCAAGGACCTGGGTGCATGTCTCATTTTGTGTGAGAGCAGCCAGTGAATGATGTATGTTGCATGATGTTTTCAGGCAGCTGAACCAGCCAGTGGGGGCTTCTCTTCACTTGTAGACAAAACCCTTCAATCCCAAACGCCACCTTGAGTCAAGACTTGTCAGAGGAGAATCACAGAGAGTGAGGACAATTTTCACTCACAAACCACAGCTGTTACCAGCACAGTCAGCAGTGCCACTAATGCAGGGAATAGTGCCCGGGGAATGGTCAAGATCACAGCCTGAAGGTCTCACAGTCCTTCAAAGTGCTCAGGTGGAAATGCTGCAGACTAGCAAGGAAGGAAGTTTTAATCTCATTCTACAGTAGAGCAACAGCAGCAGTAATTTTAGGGCCATTTTCAGTTAACATGAGAGAGACGCAGAGATTCTGGAGGCTCTGAAAGGATCCTGTGCAAGTAACACTTCCTGCAGAACCTCTTCTTCAGGTTTTCTACTGCCGTCCCCTATATCAATCAGGGGGAAAAGTAATCTCCATCTCAGAGGACATTTGGGAGTTCTTCCCTACTGGCACACACCATGTGCCACTCTGCAACTCCATTTCCCACAGGCAAGACTTTCCCCACTCAGAGTCTCTGTTCCCATGACACAGGCTGAGGGCCTGCTTCAGCCATGCACAGGATCACTCCCACACTACCTGACACTGTGCCAGCCCAACAGTATCTCCCACATCCAGTCTGAAGATGACCAGGCTTTCACTTGTCCTCACCTGCCCTCACAAATGGCACCAAGAATAATACAGGACTGCAAAGCCATCCAGTGCCTGACAGACACTGCCCAGACGCCTGAACTTCTCAGCAATCTCAGGTGGAATCAACAGAGCTATGCTTTAGAACTCACAGATTCTGTGATCAGAGCAAGACACTGCTGATTCGTGAGCATGTGGATACCATTCTTTGAGAGAAATACAACAAATACTGAAGCAGAAACACACTCAAAATGTCAGCTGTGTGGCAGAACTTGTACCAGGGATAAAGAGAGCTGGGCTGCTGTGTAAGGTTTGGCCTGGGCATGCACATATCTGAAGGAGTTAAGGATAACCACAGGACACATCATTGCTACTGAGGTCAACTCAGCAAGTGAACAGGAAGATCCAGTCAAGCACTGAAGATTGCACCAACCTCCTTACATCCCTTACAAATCCTGCCTGGAGAGGAGAAAAAAACAATCATGGCAACAGGGACAGCTACGGAATCTGCTGTGCATACCCAAACTGTTCAAGAACAACAGGCAGCTGCATGAGAGACTGTCTCTGGTAGGAGATCTTCATCACCTCAAAGGACATTGTAAGTATTTCAGCACCATGTAACAATCTCAACACATAGGCGGCCTCCGGCTCCAAACCCCCTTTGCAGCCTGACAGAGGATGCTGGACAACACTCCATGCCTCAAGACTTCTTCAAGGCACACCTCAATTGCTGACAATGAAATACACATTCTCATGACAAGAAGAGCTTCTAATATTGCTGTCTTCTGATGACATGGCTCATGGTCTTCCCAAGGATTTCCACTTCCTTCACACAAGCCTTCCTACAGCTCAAGGTCATCCTTCCCATGAGGAAATGGCCAGGCCCTACTCAGTGCCACAGTCACCTTCAGATCCATGAAATGTCACAGTTTCATTCATTAGCTCAAGCCTCATTCCAGCTTCTCTAGACCTTTCCATCAGGAAGAGCCCAAAGACACAGGGCTGATATCACATACATGGAGTGCAGCAGACTCCCTGCTCTTTCTACTGGTGATGTCAGGACAGCTCTGAATACCAATGGCATCCATTTAGTGCTGTGAGACAAGGATCCAAATGCCTCACAGTAATGAGGCATCTTTCAAACCTGTAGGAGAATTTGGTGTCTGGGTGCTTTTCTTTTCAGAGGGGCTGTCCATGAAGTTCTTTGGGTTTATATATCACAAAACCAACATTGCTATGCCTTTGTACCTGTGTGGCTGATGACTCAAATAATGAAAGAATGCTAAACCAGGTCAGCTAATTTCATCCACTTATTTGAAACATGTGAGAGGTGCAGAACAGGAAAGGAAATTTAAAATTCCCATTCTTCAAAGCACCTTCCATAAGGCTCCTCTGTCTTAATATTTAACATTAATAAACATGGTTATAACATAACCAAATCTGACACCAGCACGGTCAACTGCCAGCAACCACACTAAGGCACTAGAGAGTGCAAACTGCGAGTCTTCAACACCTTCAGCAAGCTCGAGGGCAAATGCTACACACCAGCAAGCAATAGAATTGACTTCGTTTCACAGGAGAAAAATTCAAACCCATCAAGGACGCGCAGAGAGAGGAAAAGCTGTCATCAAGATCATTAAGCTTCCAGAAAGCACCCACCAGCAGCGGGCTCAGCTCGGCCCCCAGCAACGCCTGCCCGGAGCAATGCGACAAGAGTGAGAGCAGGGAACGGGAATTTCAGGTCTGGGGGCAAGCAAGGAAGGAAGGTTGAGAGGTAGGAGTGAAAAAGGGAGGACTACTGACCGTGTTCAGTAGAGCGGAAGGCTCCGGCTGCGAGGTGTCCTTGGCAGAGGGGCCACCCTGAGGCGGCAGCGGCGGCAAGTTGGGGCTGAAAACCATCAGGTCGCTCTTGCCCGCGCCCTCCGCCACGCACAGGCTCCGGCTCTGCCGCTGCGAGTACGACCAACTGCCCACTTCGCTGGCGCACACCAGCGTCGCCGGAGCCGGCCCCGACAGCACGGCCGCCCGCGGCGCCCACCGCGCCGCCCCGTACAGCACCAGCGCCAGCACCAGCAGGCTCGACACCGCGCAGATCGCCACCACCAGCCACACGTTGGCCGACGCCGAAGCCGCGCCCGCCGCCGCGCTGCCCTCCGCCGGCAACACCACACCCGACACCGACGAAGACGACGACCCCGCCGCCGCCAGCGCCGCCTCGCCACCCTCCACCAGCGACACGCTCAGCGTGGCCGTGGCCGAGCGCGACGGCTCGCCGTGGTCCCGCACCACGATCACCAGTCTCTGCCGCGGGCCGTCCGCCTCCTCCAGCGCCCGCACCGTGCTCACCTCGCCGCTGTACAGCCCCACGCGGAACGGGCCCTTCCCACGCGGCTCCCACACCTCGTACCGCAGCCACGCGTTGTAGCCGGAGTCCGCGTCCACCGCACGGATCTTCGCCACCACCTGCCCTGCCGGAGACCCCCACGCCGCCCACGCCCACAGCGTCTCCGACTCCGATCCCGACGCCGCCTCTACCGACGACCCGCCCACGCTACCCGCAAACGGAACCAGCCCCGCACCACCGCCCGCGGCCGGCAGCAGCGCCGGCGCGTTGTCGTTCTCGTCCACCACGAACAGCTGCACCGTCGCGTTGCCGACCAGCGGCGGCTCCCCCGCGTCCACCGCTCGCACCTCGAACTGCAGCACCTGCAGCTCCTCGTAGTCCAACGGCTGCACCGCCCACAGGCGACCGCTCTCCGCGTCCACCGACACGTAGCTCGACGCCGGACGCCACCCGCCGCCTGACCACGGGGCCCCGGCGACGCCCTCCCACAACGAGTAGCTCACGCGACCGTTGTCCGCCTCGTCCGGGTCCCGCGCCCACAGCCGCGCCAGCTCCGCGCCCGCCGCGTTGTTCTCCCGCGCCAGCACCGTGTACACGGCCTGCGAGAACGACGGCGCGTTGTCGTTCACGTCAGACACCGGCACACGCACACCGCGCCTCGCACGCAGCGACGGCTTCCCGCCGTCCTCCGCCCGCACTTCCACCTCGTACTCCGACACCCGCTCCCGGTCCAGCGCCTCTCGCAGCACCAGCGAGTACGACCCCGCGAACCTCGACTCCAGACCGAACGGCGACGTCGGCCACACCGAGCACTGCACTCGCCCGTTCGCCCCCGAGTCCCGGTCCGACACGCTCAGCAGCGCCACCACCGTCCCCACCGACGCGTCCTCCGGCACCGGCACCGACAGCGACGTCACCCACACCTCGGGCGCGTTGTCGTTCACGTCCAGCACCTCCAGCTCCACTCTGCAGTGAGTTGACAGCGGAGGCAATCCCTTATCCATGGCTTTAATTTGTAGCATGTACAAAGTAACTGCCTCAAAGTCCAGGGCTCCCTTCAGTGTGATCTCGCCGCTGTTTGTATCAATGCTGAACAGATCTGAATCCGAGGCAGGAACAAGATTATCAATTTCGTAAATCACATCTCCGTATTGTCCCAAATCCGGATCTGTGGCGCTTACTTGTACCACAAGAGTCCCAAATAAGGAATCTTCGGGCAGCTGCGCTTTGTACACCGACTGGTTGAACTGCGGGGCGTTGTCGTTCACGTCCAGCACCGAGATCACCAACTCCATTGTGCCTGTTAAAGAGGGCCGGCCCCCGTCAGTGGCTGTCAACACCAATCGGTGCACAGGCACCGTCTCCCGGTCCAGAGGTTTCGAGAGCACCAGAAACAGAAATTCCCTATTTTCGCCCGACGATTTAACATCCAGCATAAAGTGCTCGCTGGGGCTGAGGGTGTAGGAGAGCTGCGCGTTCGCTCCGGTATCTGCATCCGACGCGCCCTCCAGTGGGAAACGCGAACCCGGCACCGTGGTTAATTCCGCGATGCTGATGTTTTTCTGTGAGGCGGGGAAGAGCGGGGCGTTGTCGTTAATGTCGGTCACCTCCAGCTCCACATGGAAGACGCGCAGCGGCCGCTCCAGCAGCAGCTCCAGACGCAGGGAGCAGGGAGCGCTCTTGCCGCACAGCTCCTCCCGGTCCAGCCGCGAGCTCACCACCAGCGCCCCCGCTCGCCCCGCTCACCTCCACGCTCGCCCGCCGGCCCTGCCACACCACACGCAGCCGCCGCGCCTCCGCATCGCCCGCCTCCACACCCAGCTCCTGCGGCAGCCGCCCCACCACCGTCCCGACCTTGGCTTCCTCCGGCACCGAGTACCGCACCTGCCCCGACACCAGCGCCCACGTCCGCACCAGCACCACCAGACGCACCGCGGCACCCCAACGCGCCTCCATCGCCGCGCACGGCTCCCAGCCACCGCCCGTACACACCGCCTCTGCTCTCTGCTTGGCCCCGCTCCGCGCCGCCCCACCTCTTTTCGCAGAGATGCTTTCCGCCGCACCGGGGCGGAGCCGCCAAGACACTCGGCCCCCGTTTCTGAGCCTGCAGCGACACCGTGTGCTGCTCCGCCGCCTCGCACGCTGACCGACACAGACCAAGTGGCTCAGTTCCGCTCAGTTCTTGCTCCTTTCCTTTTTTCTTATTCTCTGCTTTTTTTACCTTTCATTTTCTCCCTTATTTGATGTTTTCTTGCTCATATCCCTTTCTTTCTTATGTTCTTATTCCTTCTTCCTTTTTGTTCTTTATTTCCATTTATTTCCCTGTCTTTCCTTGCAAACTTCCTTTTTCCCTTCCTTTTTCTCTCGTCTTTTATTTCTCTTGTTCGTGTACCCTTCTTATTTTTCTGCTCGTCTATTTTTTCTCTGTATAGTTTTCATGTTTGTTTTGTTTTGTTTTGTTTTCTTCCTGACTGCTTTTCTTTTCCTTTCATAGATTCCATCCTGTTCCTGATGGACACATCAGCGCTGCTTACAGAGCCATCAGACCTAAGGAGCGGTTCTCTAACCATGGTTCCGCCTCTTCCCCCAGCGACTGCAGAAGACGTCACTCGGTGCTGCCCATCTTCTTTATGTTTGCTATTCGTTTGTTTTCCTATCGTTCTCCTCTCTTGTAATATTTATTCCTTTAGTACTTCCTTGCTTCAGTTCTTCCTTTCTTTTTCTCCTCATTTAGAAAGCACTGTCCTCCATCCTGTGTACACTGATAATGTTGGCACGTGCTGGTAAACCCCATATCAGCTCTTCCTTTATCTTCTTTTTCTGCTACTTCCTTCCTTCGTACTTGTTTGAGTTTACTGCTTACAGTTCTTCCCTCCTTTCATTCCCTTCTCTGTTCCCTTACCCCTCTTCTCTTCCCACTCCTGCCCTCCCCTTCCCATTAACAACACGATTTCTCTGTGGTTACATTACACTCACCATGGAGCCCGCAAATGCCCTCAGGCAAGACAGCTTTCCTCTTCCTCAACACTTTTCATTAGGAGTTCGACAGCTTCCCAGGGAACCGAGGATGCCGAGGTCCTCACCCCTTTAACCATGCAGGTAACATCCGTGCATGCTGCTCAGCTCCTCAGCATCTTTTCCTTCTTTCCTTTCTCTTCCTTCTGTCTTTATGCTTTGCTTCATTTGCTTTCCATAGATTCCTTCACTTCCTTCTTTCTCACTCATTTCTTCCTTCTTCAAAGGACTCTTTGGTCCTCTCTTTCTCTTCCTTTGCTCCTTTACTTTATTTTCTTTGTTTTATTTTTTACTTTATATTTTTCTTTTTCTTGACTGCTCTGTTTTTCCGTATTCCTGGCTCAAATCTCTTCTGCTTCTGTCCTTCTCTCTTCATTTTCCTTGTTAATAAAATACTTTTTCATAGAACTGCCCCACACTTGCCATGAACCATGGAAATGCCCTTTGGGAAAAGTACTCATTATTCTCTTCCCCTTCACCTTCCCAAGTGTCTGGATGCAGAGTGAACTTCCTGCTTTCCTCCAGTCTGTGCCAGACAAGACAGACAGACAGCTTCCCTTCCCTCCCTTCTGTAAGAAGACCACACTCCTCAGTCACTGTCCTCTCAAGTACCCAGCAAATGTCAGAGCAAGGCAACCAGATGGGAAAGAACTGCCCTGCTACAACAGAATAGAATCCATTCCATCCTGAGACACAAGCCCATGGCCAAGGCATTGGACAACTGTGCAAACAGGCTCCAAGGAATGCAAACAACCCAGGGGAGTCTCTCATGATGGAAAACAAACTCTTTGCAGCCCATCACAAACAGGCCTTCCAGAAGGCTGAAACAGCACAGGGCAACCACAGTGATCTCTTCCTCCTGACCTGCTCGCTGCCTGCACAACCACTCTCCTCTCAGGCACTCAGCAAACACCAGAGCAAGGCAACGATGTATCTCAAACACCAAAGCAGCTCCAATAGAACAGAATCCATTCCAGTCTGCAACAGAAGCCCAAGGTCTCAGGGGCTGTGACATCTCTGTAAAGAAGCTCCAGGGAGTCAAAAAAATCTAGCAAAGTCTTTCTTTTGAAAAAAAAACAAACCCATTTCAGACCTGCACAACAACCCTCCACAAAAGATGAAAGAGCACAGGGCAGTCCTAGCTCCCAAGCACACTTCCATGTATTTGAGGAAGATTTGTTCTTCCTGACATCTTTTCTACCTGCACAGTGAATGCCAAGCTCCTGCTTCCCCTCTTGCAGTCATGCTCTGCCACAACAACACAAGAACCTTTTTACCCAAGGGATGTAGTTCCCAGAGAACACCATTAACATGAACTGCATTCATATGATCCACACATCACACAACCAAGCAGAAGCCATGAAAGAAACATTTCTATGATGACATTTTCCCTAAGAACATCCCCTCGACACCCAGCACATCCACTCCCACGAACATGTTGGAGTCCCTTCTTCACCCATGTGGGGTGACACCTGCTCACACTGTGCCTGGAACCACAAAGAAAGGAACGGGAGAGCAGGCAGTGATGCTTCCCTGCTCCACTCCTACAGGCACTGCAATCCAGGCAACATTGGCTCAATCCAACATGAAGATACCATGACAGACCAGGGACAAAAGTACATCTGTCTCTCACACACATCTTCTACAGGTGCCATTGACTTACCTGTGGCTTCAATGGTTCCATCTTCAGAAGAAGAATTGTTGCCAAGACAGCAGAAGTGCCTTTAAGGGACATTTCCCCAGAACTTGTCTCTGTCTCATTCACTGTTCCCAACACATTCCCAGTGGGAGAGAAGAGAAGGACAGAGGGCTGGAAACTTAACCACTGCCCTGTGCCACCACCCATAATACCTTCCCTGTCCTTGAAAAGCAACTCTTACAGCAACATGGCAGCCCAGAAAAACTGAGCCAGAAAAGAGGCAAAACTGCACTGAGAGCAATGGAAGGAGGGACCTTTCAAAACTGGCACACACATCTAGCACAAACCACCTGGTGAGTGCACACCTGAGGATCTGCCAAGCCAGCTGGCCCTGCTCAGTCAGAACTCCCACATTCTGTCCCTGCACCCCTGTATCAAAGTCCTTCCAGTGCACATTAAGACTATAGCAGGGAAGATAGTTTGGGTGAGTCCTGCTCCAGACACAGGCCCTCAGGATTGGTTTTCCTCAAGGACCTGGGAGCTGGGTGATGCGGGAGGGTGGAAAACTCAGCTGTGTACCACAAAGTGATCTCATTGTGGGTGAGAGCAGCCACTGAATGATGTATGTTGTATGATGTTTTCAGGCAGCTGAACCAGCCAGTGGGGACTTCTCTTCACTTGTAGACAAAATCCTTCAATCCCAAACACCACCTTGAGTCAAGTCTTGTCAGAGGAGAATCACAGAGAGTGAAGACAGTTTTCACTCATAAACCACAGCTGCTCCCAGCACAGTCAGCAGTGCCACTAATGCAGGCAATAGTGCCTGGGGGATGGTCAAGACCACAGCCTGCAGGTCTTGCAGTCCCTCAAGGAGCTCAGGTGGAAATGCTGCAAACTAGCAAGGAAGGAAGCATTGATATAATTCTACAGTACAGCAACAGCAGCAATAATTTTAGGGCCATTTTCAATTAACATTCTGAGAGATTCCTAGGGAAGCCGGGCAGAAAAAAGTTCCCTCACATTCTGCAAAAGCATTGAAAACGCTGGACAGGCTGCAGTGCTGATGCACTTCTGTCTAAAGGGAAGCAGAAGGCAGACCTGAAAGCCAAGGACATTCTGTCAGCGTCTCTCTCAGTGTAGGAGTGGGAAAAAGTCATTCTAAGTCTGAGCAGAAACCATCTGCATGTCTGCAACCAGACAGATGCAGTAAGTATCTCATCCACTGTTACCTACACATTGCCAGCAGGAGAGAAGAACACACAGGGTGGGTGGGTTTGGTAAGAAAGGGAAGAAAACCAAAGGATCCCATTTCACTGTGTTGAAATGCAAGGAGAGAGCAAGGCACAAGGATGTGCAGAAATTCTGGAGGCCCTGAAAGGATCCTGTGCTAGTAGCACTTCCTGCAGAACCTCTTCCAGAGATTTTCTACTGAGATCCTCTCCATTTAAGAGAACATTTTGAAGTTCTTGCACACACTATATTCCATTCAGCTTCTGCATTTCGCTCAGGTAAAGCTCTTCCACCCTCGAGGCCTCTCTCCCTGTGTTACAATCCCAGCCTACTTCAGCAGGATTGTTGTCACAGTACCCAGGTTCAGCCCAGCAAGCTGCCCCTCCTCTGAGAGCTGCTCTGAATGGGAAGCCCTAAGCCTCCACATGTCCTCACTTTCCTCCACAAATGCCACACAGGCAAGACTGCAAAGGCTGACTGTGCAAGTGAACAAGAAGATGGGAGTTGAGCACTGAAGATTGCACCCAACCTCTTTACATCCCCTTACAAATCCTGCCTGAAGAGGGGAAAACAGCACTCATGGTAACATGAACACCTATGGAATCTGCTATGGATACCCAGCACTGTGCAACAACAGCTTCCCAAAACAGCACTCAAAAAGCTCATAGAATCATAGAATTGTTAGGGTTGGAAGTGACCTCAAGGATCATCTAGTACAACACCCAGACAACATTCAGCAGTCTGAATCTCTCCTTCTCTCACCAACCTGTTGCCTACATCAAGCAAACAGCAGCACAAGAGACTGTCTCTGCTGCGAGATTTTCATGTCCTCAAAGGACATTGAGAGGATTTCAATACCATGTAACAGTCTCAACAGCTGGAAGGCTTCCAGTTCCAAACCCTTTGGAGCCTGGCAAAGAATGCTGGACAAGAACACTGCGTGCCTCACGCTTTCTTCTATGCTCACTCCATCCCTGACACTGACATATGCAATACTCATGACACAAAAAACATCTAATATTCCTATTTTTTCTTATGGCACATCCCATGGTCTTCCCAAAGATTTTCAGTTCCCACAGACAACTCTCCTCACTGCTCAAGGTCACATCAGCAAACAACAAGGTCCCACTCAGCGTGACAGACACAGTCACACCCATGCAATGCTGTGGTTTCCTTCACCACTTCAAGGTCCACTCCAGCTTTTGCAGACCCTTCCTTCAATAAGAGTCCACTCAAAACCCACATGGCTGGTATCAAATACACAGTGTACAGAAGACTCTCTACTTCTTCCTTAGGTGATGTCAGGACAGCTCTGAATAGAAATGCCATTGGTATCATGCTGTGGAACAACCACCCAAATGCTGATGAGTATTTCAGTGCAGTTAATTATTTTGATTGTCACAAACCAACATTTCTAGGCATTTGTACCTGTGTGGATGATGACTCAAATACTGGGAGGATGCTAAAACTGGTCAGCTTACTAAAAATCTTCTTTGACATCTGGGAGAAATTCAAAACTCCCTTTCCAGAAAACTGCCTTGCATCACACTCCTCTGCCTTAACATTTTATGCTAATAAAATGGTTATAACACACTTGGGAAAAGTCCATCTTGTCTTCCCTCCCTTCATAAGGATGCTGGTAGGACAAACTAAATGGAGGTATTGGACTATCAGGACTCAAGCAGAAGAGAATCCCAGAGAAGGAGAGGACTTTCCCACAAGAAACCAGATTTGATGCCAGCACTGACAGCAGCCATCGAGGATACTAAGGCAGGAAACAGTACCTGCGGGATTGTCACCACAACAATCTATGTGTCTGCAGGATTGTCACCACAACAGTCTGTGTCTGGGGAATTGTCGACACAATAGTCTGCATATCCTTCACACCTTCAGCAAACTCGGGTTGCTTACACACCAGTAAGCAACAGCACTGATTTCATTCTGCTGGAGAGCAATTCACACCCACCACAGAAAACCAGAGGTGCAGATGGTAACTCCTACTGGATGAGAAAATAATGTAATTTCCCACTCATTAAAATCAAGAGCCCTAGGGTCCCGGTAGGAACGCCTGGGCAGAGACAAAGGAACAATCAAGATCATTAAGCACCAGCAAAGCACCCACTGCCCGCAGGCCACGCGGGCTTAACCCGGCTCCCAGCAGCGCCTGCCAGGAGATACCAGAGAAGGGAGAGAGAGGGGAAGGGGAGTCTCAGGCTGTGGCAGGCAAGAAAGGAAGGAAGGAAGGGTGGGTCGAGAGGCGAGAAAGCGAGGACTACTGACCGTGTTCAGCAGAGCGGAAGGCTCCGGCTGTGAAGTGTCCTTGGACGCGGGGCCGGGAGGAGGCGGCGGCGGTAAGTTGGGGCTGAAAACCATCAGGTCGCTCTTGGCCGCGCCCTCCGCCACGCACAGGCTCCGGCTCTGCCGCTGCGAGTACGACCAGCTGCCCACTTCGCTGGCGCACACCAGCGTCGCCGGAGCCGGCCCCGACAGCACGGCCGCCCGCGGCGCCCACCGCGCCGCCCCGTACAGCACCAGCGCCAGCACCAGCAGGCTCGACACTGCGCAGATCGCCACCACCAGCCACACGTTGGCCGACGCCGAAGCCGCGCCCGCCGCCACACCGCCCTCCACCGGCAACACCACACCCGACACCGACGAAGACGACGACCCCGCCGCCGCCAGCGCCGCCTCGCCGCCCTCCACCAGCGACACGCTCAGCGTGGCCGTGGCCGAGCGCGACGGCTCGCCGTGGTCCCGCACCACGATCACCAGTCTCTGCCGCGGGCCGTCCGCCTCCTCCAGCGCCCGCGCCGTGCTCACCTCGCCGCTGTACAGCCCCACGCGGAACAGGCCCTTCCCACGAGGCTCCCACACCTCGTACCGCAGCCACGCGTTGTAGCCGGAGTCCGCGTCCACCGCACGGATCTTCGCCACCACCTGCCCTGCCGGAGACCCCCACGCCGCCCACGCCCACAGCGTCTCCGACTCCGATCCCGACGCCCCCTCTACCGACGACCCGCCCACGCCACCCGCAAACGGAACCAGCCCCGCACCGCCGCCCGCGGTCGGCAGCAGCGCCGGCGCGTTGTCGTTCTCGTCCACCACGAACAGCTGCACCGTCGCGTTGCCGACCAGCGGCGGCTCCCCCGCGTCCACCGCTCGCACCTCGAACTGCAGCACCTGCAGCTCCTCGTAGTCCAACGGCTGCACCGCCCACAGGCGACCGCTCTCCGCGTCCACCGACACGTAGCTCGACGCCGGACGCCACCCGCCGCCTGACCACGGGGCCCCGGCGACGCCCTCCCACAACGAGTAGCTCACGCGACCGTTGTCCGCCTCGTCCGGGTCCCGCGCCCACAGCCGCGCCAGCTCCGCGCCCGCCGCGTTGTTCTCCCGCGCCAGCACCGTGTACACGGCCTGCGAGAACGACGGCGCGTTGTCGTTCACGTCAGACACCGGCACACGCACACCGCGCCTCGCACGCAGCGACGGCTTCCCGCCGTCCTCCGCCCGCACCTCCACCTCGTACTCTGACACCCGCTCCCGGTCCAGCGCCTCACGCACCACCAGCGAGTACGACCCCGCGAACCTCGACTCCAGACCGAACGGCGACGTCGGCCACACCGAGCACTGCACTCGCCCGTTCGCCCCCGAGTCCCGGTCCGACACGCTCAGCAGCGCCACCACCGTCCCCACCGACGCGTCCTCTGGCACCGGTACCGACAGTGACGTCACCCACACCTCGGGCGCGTTGTCGTTCACGTCCAGCACCTCCAGCTCCACGCTGCAGTGACCGGACAGGGGAGGTGCCCCTTTGTCTCTCGCTTCGACTTCGAGGTCATACGAATGAACATCCTCATAATCCAGTTCCCCGGCAGTTCGTATTTCTCCGGATTTTGGGTCAATTATGAAAAGGTTCTGAACCCTGGCCGGAACTGAGTCGCTGAAGGAATAATGTATCTCGCGATTAATTCCTTCATCCTCATCTGTTGCTGTTTGCTGGAAAAACACAGTTCCCGGAGCGGCGTTCTCCGGCAGCTGCACCTTATACACCGACTGGTTGAACTGCGGGGCGTTGTCATTGGCATCCAGCACCGTGATCACCAGCTCCATAGTGCCGGTCAGAGATGGTCGTCCCCCGTCACTCGCCGTCACCACCAACCGGTGCACAGGCACCGTCTCCCGGTCCAGCGGTTTCGTTAATATAAGAACTATAGAGTTTTTATTTTCATCTTTGTTTTTCACTTCCAGTCTGAAGTGCTCGCTGGGGCTGAGGGTGTAGGAGAGCTGTGCGTTCGCTCCGATATCTGCATCCGACGCGCCCTCCAGTGGGAAACGTGAACCCGGCACCGTGGTTAATTCCGCGATGCTGATGTTTTTCCGTGCGGCGGGGAAGAGCGGGGCGTTGTCGTTAATGTCGGTCACCTCCAGCTCCACATGGAAGACGCGCAGCGGCCGCTCCAGCAGCAGCTCCAGACGCAGGGAGCAGGGAGCGCTCTTGCCGCACAGCTCCTCCCGGTCCAGCCGCGAGCTCACCACCAGCGCCCCGCTCGCCCCGCTCACCTCCACGCTCGCCCGCCGGCCCTGCCACACCACACGCAGCCGCCGCGCCTCCGCATCGCCCGCCTCCACACCCAGCTCCTGCGGCAGCCCCCCCACCACCGTCCCGACCTTCGCTTCCTCCGGCACCGAGTACCGCACCTGCCCCGACACCAGCGCCCACGTCCGCACCAGCACCACCAGACGCACCGCTGGACCCCAACGCACGTCCATCGCTGCCCACGGTCCAGTCACGGGCTGAGCAAACACCGGTTCCTCTCCGCCACCCGCACACACCGGCTCTCCTGCCTTCACCGTCCTGCGTCGCGCCGCCCTCCCGCTCTGACAGCCGGGCTCTTCGCCGCACCGGGGCGGAGCTGCCGAGCCGCACGCCGCCGTTTCTAATCCTGCAGCGACACCGTGTGCTGCTCCACCGCCCCACACGCTGCCCTGCTTTTCCGCTCACGGGTTTTCCTTATTTCTTTGTCCTTATTGCTTTCCTTCCTTTCCTTCGTCTTCTTTCTTTTCCTCACTTTCTTCTTTCTTTTTTCTTCCAGTTCTCCTGTTCATCGTTTCTCTTTGCTTTTTCAATTCCGTTTTCCCTATCTTCTCTTTCCTCCTTTTCTTCCTCCTCGTCTATTTCCTCTTTTCATTTCCCTTTTTCTTCCTGACCTTCCGTGACTTTTTACTCCCTTCTCTTTTCTCTTTCCATTCTTCTCTCTTACCCTCGCTAGCACCTCCTGTCTCCTCTGGTGCAGCTGTGGAGACCACCAAAGTCGGAGCCATCGGCGCTAGTTACCGGACAATGATCTCTGGAGCGCAGGTCTCTAACCAAGGCGGAAGCTGTTAGGGACCAACTGCTTTCAGCGACTAGAGGCGACTTTGTTCACTTCTGCTCATCTCCTGTACCTCCTCTTCTTTCCTTTTATTCTTTCTTTTCTTCTTTCCTTCCTTCTTTCCTTCCTCCCTTCATTCTTCCCTCCCTCCTATTGTTCCTCTCTCCCTTCCTCTCTCCCTCTCTCCCTACCATCCTTCCTGTGTACAGTGACAGCTTCAGTGCATGCTGCTCAATTTCTTGATTCTGTTCTTCTTTTCTCTCTCTTCTTTCTAGTGCTGATTTCGTCCTTGTTTGCTTTTCTTTGCCTTGTTCTTACCTTCCTACATTCAATTCTTTTCTTTCTCTATCCTCTTCTGTCTTTGCCTCTGCTTTGCGTCCTTAACCAAGACATTTTCTATAAGATTATATTGCTCTCACCGTGGAGCACAGACTGCCCTTGCACCTCCCCTTCTGGAAGAAGACCACACCATGCATATCCTCTCCTCTCAAAGAAGGGAATCCACTGCTCTCTGAAACAGAATCCCAAGCCCCAGGTACGTGGATATCTGTGCAAAACAGCTCAAATGAATTCAAACAACCCAGGGAAGTCTTCTTCATGAAATCAAACCTAGCACAGCCCATCACACAAACCCTTCACAAAGGCTAAAGAAGCCCAAAGCAACCACAGACCCCAAGCACTCTTAGTCCTCGATGAAAAATCTCTACTTCTGGCCTCATTGTGATGAATGTCTAGCTCTTGCTTCCCCTTCCAAGTAGCTATGATCTGCCAGAACAACACAGCAAGAAACTCAGTACCCAGAGGCATTAGTGCCCTTGAAATGCTTCTCATTCATCAGCACAAGTCATATGAATGAAGACATGAAGGTCACACCATGACACTTTCACTAAGGACATCCCCTCCCTGCCCAACACATCCACTTCAGGGTCCCTCCTTCATCTGTTCTTGCTGCCTCCTACAGCAAAAAAGGAATCCAGAGCACACAGTGGTGCTTTGCTGGTCCAGCCATAGACTATCTCAAGTTGGAAGGACCTCCTAAGAATCATCAAGTTCTACTCCCAGTCCAGCCAACACTCACTCAATCCCAAGAGGATGATACCAGGACCTAACAGGAACAAAAGTACAACTCTCAGACTCATCTTCTTGAAGTAGGAGCAACTTACCTGTAGAGTCACTGGTTGCTTCTTCAGAAAAGAATCATTTTCAGGGGAGGGGAATTGATTTTAAGAGTCATTTTCCTTCCTGATATCAGGGATTTCTAGAGAATTTAGATAATCCCACATTCTGCAAAACCTCAAAATCACTGGGCACTGCAGAGTGCTCCCATGAGCACCTCTATCACAGAGGAAGCAGGAGGGACACCTGCAAGCTAAGAACATTCTCTCAACGTCAGCACCAACTCAGGAGATCCTAAGGGGATCCTGGGCAAGCAACCCTGTGTGCCAAGTCTCTTCTCAAAGTTTTCTACTGCAATCCTCTATCTAAAGTCCTGGGAAATGAGATCTCCAGCTAAGCAGACAGTCTTTAGTCCTTCACCAATGCTTCTACAGAGATGCTTCTACACAGCATCTCCACTTTGTCAGGGAAGACTCCTCCTCACTCAAAGTCACTTTTCCCCAGATGCCCCAAGCCTTACTCTGTGTCACAGTGATGATGGCTGCCACAGTAGTCAGACACTGCTCCATCACAGCAGCCTGCTCCAGCAATAAATAAAACCAAAAACCAACCTACTGTCCTTCACTCCCCAGCTCCAGCAAACCTGGGTGCATGGCTGCTGGGAGGATTTTCAACCACCATTTGAAGGTTCAGAGCAAAACCCACTGTCTGCCCATAAAGCTCTCATCTGTTCTACTCTTCCCTCTGCAGCTCATACACAGGTCACAGTTCAAGCATATTGAACACAATTTTGTCTACTGACCTTTTGGTGCTCCTGCCCAACTGTGCTCCTGCCCAACTGTTCTCCACAGAGCTGCTGGTTCATATGGAAATCTGTTGCTGAAGGTAGTCAGGCATTCTGTGGACAGCAATGATGTCTTGATTCCAGATCCATTCCTGATGCCATTTTTTGTATGGCCTTTGCCTTCAAAGTGCAAGGATGAACTCTTCCTCCTGTACTTTTGTAACCTACCTGCATTTCCCTATCCTGAGTAGTGACAGGGGTTTTTCCCCAAGGAAGACATTCTGACAGGCCACTTTTCACATCCCAAATCCTTGTGGAAGTGCAGCCTTTGAAGATGAAGAGTGGTCTTTCACTTCAGCGCTGCTCTTGAGCAGAGCAGACCAGAGTGAATAGCCAAAGAGCTCTAGCAGACTGTGAGGGCTCAGGTTTATTAAGTGCACTCATAATGCCCATAATCCCACACAGGTTTTGTAATTCTCTTCCATTGTTTAGGTCCAGACGTGGATTTCCTGCAGTCTCATGGCATCGTTACCACAGACCAACAGCAAACAGAGACAAACCTACCCTACTAAGTAGACCAGCATTTGTTAACTTTTTAATGGTGAAGGTGACAGAAGTGCTTCCTTTAACAGCAGAAGACCAACGAGTAAGATTCTACCAGGCATGATTTTTGCCAAGGTTAGCCTGGAGGCATGTTCCCAACCTCTGAATTTCCAGAAATTTTCTGTCTGTTTCTTCTAATTCGTGTAGCAAAATGAAAACAAAGGTTTGAGGAGAGATCATTTGCCTTGACAGGTGGATAGAGGGAGGTGCTGGGACGGATCTTCTATCAACTCATTCGTTGTGCTTGCTCCATGCAAGTCCAGGACGAGAAGAGTTTAAGCAGGATAAGTTTCAGTGGGTTTGGTTAGTTGGTTGTTTGTGGGGTTTTTGGTTTTGTTGTTTGCTTGGGTTTTTTGGGTTTGTTTGTTTGTTTTTTTTTTTCCCCTACTTAGACATTTGTTAAGCTAATCCACTTACCTGGAACAAGTAGATCTTCCCTGGAGGAATATTTCATGCAGTATTAAATAGGGATGCAAATACAGTACCGATGTCAGCAAAAAGAGCACCATTTCTTTTTCAGGTAGCTTAGAGCCGTGCTGAGGTCTGAGTTAAGCTGGCTGTAAAATGCAGTTGTGTGTTTTACATCGGTAAAAGAGCTGCTAATGAGATGAGAAGCACTGGCGCCAAGGAAAAGTCATTTCTTGCTTACTCAAATTTAGCCCGTATGAGATTCTCACATTCTGACGAAATCCAGCTACTGTCTGAGTAGCAGTAGGTCAGGGCGTGGCACCGGCAAATCCTTAAGCGTTGTAGTGTAACAGTGTGACAGTGTAGTGTAACCATCACATGTAGCATTGCACTGCTACCACAGATGTATATCTAAGTTGCCTTTTATACCAACCTGCATCAATAAGAAGCTACGAAGGAAAAGCTGAGATGATCCTGCAAAAAGCACCTGGTGTGGTGGAAGGCTCAGTTTAACTTCACCAGCTTGGGTCAGACTCAGCACAGTGTCCCCTGTACTTCTGACTATGCGGGAAGATGTGAGGAGTGGTGATCCACCTCAAGAAAGGATCTGTTCAGAAAAAAAAATCCATTAACAGCTACTCACCTTTACTTTTACCTTTATACTGAGAGCCCACCAAGTGCCCAGGTGTCGCTCTGAGCCTCCTCTGTTAGATAGAAAGGGATGAAAGATTAAACCGCTTCCAAAAAAATAACCACAAGTTTGGGCATCCCGAGCTCAGTTCCTCCACCACAGCTCAGGGAGTGAATTCTGGGTTCTGAGAAAAGCAGGGACGGCCCAAGGACACGCAAAGCCAAAAGGTTCAGATCTTGTCATTCTTTGGACAGTGGAGAGACAGACAGACTTTTCCAGGGATATTTGGAAAGCTCGAGTTCGACCCTCGCTTGTACTCAAAGCATGACTTCAGTTACACTTCGAAACGCGAGATAGAGAACTGGCCAGAGGGAGAAAAGCAGCAGCATCGGCAGAATCGCTGCCGTGACAAGGGCCACCTGCAGCTTCAGGAATCTCTGAGGTGGAAAGTGGCGCAGAGCGTCTGGCTCAGGACCACCGCCTCCGTCGATCGGGAAAGGAGAGCTTGTCCCCTCCTGAAGGGCAGAAGAGCTCCTGCTATCGGATTTGTCTTCCTGCAAAGCGGGTCCTTCACGCCTCTTTAACGCAGTTTAGCGGTTAGAGCACGATCAGAAAAGCCAAGGTCTGGTTTTAAAGCCCTCCTCCACAGCTTCCATCATTCTGGAGTGCCCTAATCGCCGAGCGAGGGACCGCCCGTACGGGCTCCCGGGCGTCCTTCAGCCCCGAGCAATGCCGGTGGAGAGGCCGGGAAGGAGCTGACCTGGTCGCTCACCGCTGCGGGGTTTAGTCCTCGCTTTTGCACATCCTCTTCAGCACCACGGAATGTAACGGAGCCGGCTCAGAGAACAGGGGACGGACACCAAACCCGTCCCGTTCCACCTCAGTGCTCGGGCAGAGATGGAGCCTCGGCTCCGGCTCCGCCGGTTCCTCGGGAACCTGCCGGCGATTCCCGCTGCCGCGCACCCAACGGCGGCCGCCGCTCGGCCCGGCACTCAGGTGGAAGCAGGACTCGTCGCAGGGTCACGCAAACCCCTTCCCCTCCCCACGACCGGCCCGGTGAATCCGGCTCCTGCGTCCTGACTCCGCTCGGCAGGGCTCCCCGCCGACATCGGCGGCTCTGGTCGGAAAAGGCATCAAAAAAGAGTAACAACAAACCCACTCCCGACCACTTGCAAACCGCAAGGCCGCGGGAGGGCATGAGCCGCTTCTTGGTCCGGGGACCCCCCAGCGGAGCCCGAGCCCCTCCTCCCCCCGCCCCCTCCCGCTCCTGCCGCTGCCGGAAGTACCCAGCAGCCTCTGCGCGCGCCACCAAGAACCGGGACCGTGCGCGGGCGCTGCCGCGGCGTGGCGAGATCCCGGCGGCTGGTACCTACGGCACCAACCCTATAGCCTTACAGCCCCAGCCCTGCAGCCCCGGGCTTTCGGGAAGGGGGAAGCGACGGCTTCGCCCGCGGGCAGCTGCCGCTGGGACACGGCTGTACGGGTCCTGCCAGACCGCTGGTCCTTGTTCCTTCCCTTTCTCCCGTGTCCGGTCGCCCCGGGTTTCGTCCCCAGCTGGCCTTTATTTAGGCCGGAGTGGGGTTTATGGGAGCTCGGGGTTTTTTTCACGGTGAAGTGTCTGAGGGGCAAGGTGCTCGAGGGGTTCCCGCCTGTGGGTGCTGCGGGCCGCTCCCGTCACGAAGATAGCACAGAATCATGGAAGGTCTGGTCCGATGGTTTGGGTTGAAATTCCTGCTCCTTCGCGGTGAGCAGGAACATCTTCGACTAGGTGAGGTTGCTTAGAGCAGTGCCCAGCCCTGATCTGGAATGGTTCCAGAGATGGAACATCTACCACCTCTCTGGACAACCTGTGCCAGTGTCTCCCCACCCTCAGTGTAAAGATTTCTTCCTTCTATCTGGTCTAAATCTCTCATTTTTTAGTTTAAAGCCGTCGGCCCTTGTCCTGTCACGTTGTTGTCCCTCCGGGTCGTTAGCCTGGTGTGTGTAACACCGAGGTACACACACAGCCCAGGAACCTGGATTGCATTAGCTGTTTGCAACTAAGGACACACACGGTGATGATTCACCTGAGAGAGAGCACTGAATCACACAAATGCACATCTTGGGTTAGCAAATCCTCCCCACCTGACACATATTAATTCATATTCTAGTCCTTTATTGGTTGCACCATTCCGTGCTTCTACTTAATGTGTAAATAAATAAATAGTTAAATAAATAAATAAATATCAGAGGAGCATGCTCAAGAGCAGAAGGCCTCTTCTTCAAGGAGGTCTCTTAAGAGAGGAGATGTGTCCGTCAGATGTTAGCACAGTATCACAGCACCACAGTACATTAGAGGTTGGAAGGGACCTCCAGAGATCATCCAGTCCAACCTCCCTGCCAAAGCAGCATCACCCACAGTAGTCTGCACAGGAATGCATCCAGGCAGGTTTGGAAAGCCTCCAGAGAAGGAGACTACACAACCTCTCTGGGCAGCCTGCTCCAGGGCTCTGTCATCCTCACTGGAAAGAAGATTCTCCTCATGTTGAGTTGAAGCCTTCTCTGTTCAAGCTTGAACCTGCCTTATTACTGTGCACCACTCAAAAGAGCCTGGCCCCCTCCACTTGACCCCCACCCCTCAGCTATTGATAGACATTGATCAGATCCCCTCTCAGTCTTCTCTTCTCCAGACTAAACAGCCCCAGGGCTCTCAGTCTCTCTCCACAGGGGAGAAGCTCAAGTCCCCAAATCCTCCTCCTCGCTCTCCCTTGGATTCTCTCCAGCAGGTCTCTGTCTCTCTTGAACTGGGGACCCCCAAACTGTGCACAGTATTGCAGGTGTGGTCTCATCAGGGCAGAGTAGAAGAGCAGAAGAACCTCCCTAGCCCTACTGGCCACACTTTTCTCCATGCACCCCAGGATACCATTTGCTCCGTGGGCCACAAGGGCACGTCGCTGTCCCATGAAATAGTTGCTGTCCACTGGGACTCCAAGGTCTTTCTCCATGGAGCTGCTTTCCAGCAGGGCAGCCTCTAACCTGTACTGGTACCTGTATAATGTTAATCACATTATAATGTACATCGTTCACACAATCACAGAATCACAGAAAACATCTGGTTGGAAGAGACCTCAAAGCTCATCCAGTCCAACCTTTGACACAGCTTAGGGTCAATACTAAACCATGTCCCCAAGCACCAGGTCCACAGCTGCTTAAACAGCTCCAGGGATGGCGACTCCAGCACTGCCCTGGGCAGCCTGTTCCAGTGTTTGAGAACCCTCTCTGTGAAGAAATACTTCCTAGCATCCAGCCTGAACCTCCCCTGGCACAGCATGAAACCATTTTCTCTGCTCCTGCCAGTTGACACCAAGGAGAAGAGGCTGCCCCCTCCTCGCTCTGACCTCCCTTCAGGTAGTTGTAGAGAGCGATGGGTCCATCAATGTATGAATCACCACTAAGTCCACTCCTTTTTTGGCCAATTTTATATGGTTTGTTTGGCAATACCTCCTCTTTCGAGGCTTTTCTCATCTCCTTGTTCCTCGAGATTGTCTTTCAGCAATTAGTCATTAATTGTTTCTTAAGACATGATCTTTCGACTTTCATTCATTCATTCATTCATTCATTCATTGCTTCCTACCCTTGACAACCACAGGCCCCGCTAAAAAGTCTGTCCCCATCTTTCTTTTCAGCCCCTTTAAGTCCTGAAAGGCCACAAGAAGGTTTCCCCGGAGCAATATCCTCTAGCAATAAACATTTTGGCTATTCTACCTGCGACGAGATCTCGTGTGACAACCCCTCCACGCCCTCCAGCCTTCCTCAATTAACATCACTGACATCTAGACGTTCGCAGCGCCCCACAAGTCATCATTTTCCCCGGAGGACAGCGGACATCGAGACCCGGTGGTGGGCTGAAGGCTGGCTGCGGAGCCCGCCCCTTCTGCTGCCCAGCCCTGGCAGGAGCCGAGCTGGAAATCCTCTCCCCCTGGTCCGAGAAGACTCATCAGGCGCCGTTGGAGGCGAAGGATAAAAACTTGGGAAATAATGTTTGTGGGCGGCAATTAGCACTGACCCAGAGGAAGGGGGGGCGGGATCAGCTTCTCCGCCCCGGGACTGGGGGCACAAGGCTGGCCCCTGGACGTGAGGCTTTTCCTTAGCCCGGGAGCCTTCGGTCCCTCACTACAGGAAGGACATTGAGGAGGTGGAGCATGTCCAGAGAAGAGCAACAAGGCTGGTCAGGGGTCTTGAGCAAAAGTCCTATGAGGAGCGACTGAGGGAGCTGGGGTTGTTCAGCCTGAGGAAGAGGAGGTTGAGGGGAGACCTCATTGCTCTCTACGGCTCCCTGGAAGGAGGTTGGAGTGAGGAGGGGCTTGGTCTCTTCTCCCTAATACCAGGGGACAGAAGGAGAGGAAATAGCCTGAAATTGTGCCAGGGGAGGGTTAGGTTGGATATTAGGAACAATCTTTTCTTCATTGGGCACTGAAACAGGCTGCCCAGGGAAGTGGTGGAGTCACCATCCCTGGAGGTGTTTAAAAGATGTTTGGATGAGGAGCTTAAAGACAAGGTATGAGAGCTGTGTATAGGGAGATATTTGTTTATGGGCCTAAGGTCTCTTCCAAGCAGGAGATTCTGTGATTCTGTACTTGGAAAGGATCCCAAAAGGGCTGCCCCTCCGTGCGAGGCTGGACAGGTGATGCCCACACCCAGCCTGAATGCCAGTGCCTTGTGCATCTCTGCGAGATCGTATCCCGGAAGCGGGAGGGGACTCCCAATTTATCCCATCCCACGCATGCCGGGAGCTCGTCTGGCCGGTCCCGTTGCCTTTCGTTTGCTAAATTCATTCCCCAGACACCATTAGAGCCACGCTCGGGAGCAGATGGTTCCCCTACGTCCCGAGGTTCATCCCGAACAGATTGGATACAATTTATTAATAACCCAACAGCTGCTGGGGCACTTCCCAGCTCAGATTATATTTCCTGATTGCTCAAATGCCGGCCCGGGGGGGAGCTGCTCATTTATCTTCTGCCGCTCCTCTTTGTGCTTCACCAGCACCGACCAGACAAGGAGGGAAAAGCTGAAATTCCTGTCTCCTCCGCCCCGATCCTGTATCTAAGCATCCAGGAGCTGAAGTAGATCTGATGCCTCATAAAATGTCTTGAATTGGAAGGGACCTTAAAAATCATTAACCCCTCTGCCATAGGGACAGCTGCCCACTAGCCCAGGTTGCTCAAATCCTCATCCAGCCTGGTCTTAAACACTTCCAGGGAGGGGACATCCACAACTTCTCTGGGCAACCCGTTCCAGTGTCTCACTACCCTTACAGTAAAGAACTTCTTCTCGGGGCTGCTTTGATCCCCGTCGGGACGCTCGAGTGCTGCTCTCGGAGGCAGGGCTGGAAGCCGAGGTGCCTGGCAGCAGCCTGCCTCACCAGTGTCTGGCAGAGAGCGACCTGTCGTGACTGGCGGTAAACCAGCAGGAGTCGCGATTTATGCCCTTTGTTTCCCGGCTTATGCTAACTGGGTCGCGGAGAGTCAGGTTGCCTCTCCCCGAGCTGCCTTCTGAACGCTGGGGATCGCTGCATCAAGGCGAAATGAAAACAGCCCCGGGAAGAAGACTGCCCTCGGCATGACCTCCCCCTCCACCTTGGGCAGTTCAGGCAGCAAGATAGGCAGAACTGGAGACTGGTGGACCCTCATCTCCCTCCTAGGCACAGGTTCTTAAGAGAGGAGGGGGATGTATGGGGAGAAACTGCTTGAAACCCTGGGAGACCCCTCCCGGAACTAGCTAAGATGCTCTGAGCTCCAGAAAAAGCCATCACAGACCTTTCAGCAATGCCACGTTCAATTTTAATGTATAAAATGGGTTTTTCTTTGCTCTGTAGGGAGAAGCACAAAAGCAGCAGGTTGTTTATACTACTGAATAAACTAACTGCAGGTCTCTGAGGGATCTTATGCAAACCACTTACCTTGAAAGACAACCCCACGGGAAAGGGAGCGATGGAGAGATGCGTGGTTAATGTTTTACATCTTCAGAGCAGCATCCAAGTGGCTGGCTCAGCACCAGCTAGCATCAGGTATCCAGAAGGTAGGGTCTGTTTATAATATGGAGTCACAGAATTGTTTTGATTAGAAAAGACCTCTAAGATTCAATGATTCCAACTGTCAACCTGAGGCCACCAGAGCCATTAAACTCTGTCCCAAAGTGCCATGTCCAAACAGAATCACAGAATTATCAGGGTTGGAAGGGACCTCAAGGATCAGCCAGTTCCAACCCCTCTGCCATGGGCAGGGACACTAAATCAGGTTGCTCAGGGCCACATCCAGCCTGGCCTTAAGAACCTCTAGGGATGAGGCTTCCACCACCTCCATGGGCAACCTGTGCCAGTGTCTCACCATCCTCATGGGGAAGAGCTTCTTCCTAGGGTCTAACCTAAATCTTCCCTCCTCTAGGTTGGATCCATTCCCCCCAGTCCTATCACTACCCAGTACCCTAAAGAGTCCCTCCCCAGCTTTCTTGTAGCCCCCTTCAGTTATTGGACAGCCACAAGAAGGTCTTCTCAGAGCCTTTTCTTCTCCAAACTGAGTAACCCCAACTCTCTCAGCCTGTCTCCATAGAAGAGGTGCTCACACGTTTTTTTGAGTGTAGAAGTCACTTGTAAGGTGTGAGAATAGAGCAATTAGGGTTAAAGATCAGTGGAGCACCACGCAGGAGTTAACCCTAAAGGGAGAGAGCTTAAAGTAAGCTTTGAAGCTGCAGTTCAATTGTTAGAGGGAGAGTTTGGAGGGGAAGTGCATTGGTTGTTGGGATGCACACTGTGGAGCAGGTTTAAAACAAGACCAGGAAGCAGGGCAACCTTTTCTGCTTTGTGAGTGGCAGCTGGGCTCAGTCAGAGGCTCTCTGCTCGGTGTGAATGCAGGTGAGAGACACTCTCAGCAATAACAGCAGAAGAATATTAAAGGCTGTTACATTTTTCATAGCTCCTGACATTTGCAATATAATTCCACTTCCTTGCCTTCCCCCCCTGCTCCCTGTGCCCAGCAGAGTTAGCACAGGGGTGAGTTTTCTTCCTTCCAGCCTCTGTAAATAAAGTGAGAGAATTATTGCAGTTGCAGGGAGTTGGGGAGGGGGGGAGGGAATTGACTTCTTCCTCCTTGCTCTGCAGCAATAGGGAAAAACTGCATGAAATGGTCACTCAGGGCTCTGCCATGGAAAGGAGAATGAGGATGGGAGAGCTGGGGATGTTAAGATGTGAGCATGGGGTGAAGAGGAGCTTGGGAACTATCAGGGGCCGAGCTCTTTGTGATTTCAGATGGAAATTATATAAGAAATGATCATAGAATCACAGAATTGTGGAGGTTAGAAAGGACCTCTGCAGCTTATCCAGTCCAGCCCCCTGCTCCAGCAGGGCACCCACAGCATCTTGCCCAGGAGCACAATGGCCAGAGGGGGTTTGGAAGCTCTCCACAGAAGGAGACTCCACAACCTCTCTGGGCAGCCTGCTCCAGGCCTCCAGCACCCTCTCACCAAATGAATTTCTCCTCCTGTTCAGATGGAGCCTCCTGGGTTCCAGTTTGTGCCCCTTGGCCTGCCTCTGGGCACCACTGACAAGAGCCTGGCCACATCCTTTTGCTCCACCCCCTTCTCCCCCCCTTTAGCTCTTACTGAGCATTGCTCAGATCCCCTCTGGTGCTGCTCTTCTCCAGGCTCAGCAGCCCCAGGCTCCTCAGCCTTTCCTCTTCACAGAGATGCTCCAAGGCCCTTCAGCATCCTCAGAGACTCCACTAGACTGACTCCACTAGACTCTATCCAGCAGTTCCCTGTCTCTCTTGAACTGGGGAGCCCAGAACTGGACCCAGTGCTCCAGATGTGGCTTTTCTAGGGCAGGAGAACCTCCCTCCACCTGCTGGTCACATTCTTCTCAATGCAGCCCAGGAGACTATTTGCCTTCTCAGCCACAAGAGCTCCCTGCTGCACCCTGCTTCCATAGCAATTTCCCTTCTTATCCACAGGTTCCTCTAATACCACAGATTCGCTGAAATGGCCACCTGAAAGCTAATGGAGGGAAACTGCAGCCCTGGTACAGGTTTCCTCTTCAGGCAGTGGCTTTTCTATTAAGTCCTCAAGGTTCTGCCCATTCTTCTTTTTGTAACAGCTACCAATATTATTCCATGGCTGAAATTCTCAGAAGCTGTTCAGTTAGAGAAATCTCCACCAGCAGTGGAGAGCAGTGGCAGTGGTGTCCCTCAGGGGTCTATACTGGGATCTGTGCTGTTTAATATTTTTATCACTGCTATAGACAGCAGGGTAGAGGCACCATCAGCAAGTGTGCAGGTGACACCAAGCTGAGTGGTGCTGTTGATACACCAGAGGAGCAGGATGGTATCCAGAGGGAGCTGGACAAGCTGGAGGGGTGGTTCCCAGGTGAGGCTCGTGAGGTTCAACAAGAGCAAGTGCAGGGTTCTGCATCTGGGCTGGAACAATCCTCACTGCAGTACAGAGTGGGAGAGGAGGTGATAGAAAGCAGTCATGAGGAAAAAGATTTGGAGGTGTTGGTGGGGGAGAAGCTGGACAGGAGCAGGCAGTGTGAGCTTGCAGCACAGAAGGCCAATGGCAGTGCTCCAGTCCCTTCAGCATCCTTGAAGCCCTCCCTTGGACTCTCTCCAGCAGATCCCTGTCCCTCCTGAACTGGGGAGCCCAGAACTGGATGCAATATTCCAGGTGAGGTGTCACCAGGGCAGAGCAGAGGGGGAGGAGAACCTCCCTGGATCTGCTGGACACACTCCTCTGAGTGCACCCCAGGACCCAATTGGCCTTCCTGGCCACCAGGGCACATTGCTGTCCCATGCAGAACTTGTTGTTCACCAGGACTCCCAGGTCCTTCTCCACAGGGCTGCTCTCCAGCAGATCACCTCCTGACCTGTACTGGTCCAAAGCAACTCCTTGGTTCCTTCTTGCTTTCATTCAGGGGCTCCACAAAAGAACCATTCCCTGCTGCAGCAAAGCTGCTGGAGAGAAGGGGTGAAGAGCTGTGAGAGATCTGTGGCACCAGCCCATGAATAAATGATAATCCTTCCTCAGCAGTTTTAGAAGCATGTGTCCCTCTGCCCAGCTTGGCAGTGAGAGGATCAGCCACACTCTTCCTCACTTGGAAGCCAGCCATCCCAGCAAAGGCAGAGAGGCAGTGTGCAAAGGAGAGCTCGCTGGGGGAGCTCAGCTCTCCCCACAGCAAGGGCATGGGGGAACATCTGGGGAAGAGAGAAGGAGGTGGGGAGCAAGGGCTTGTGGGGCAGCTGCTCGAAGCAAGACAACCTGGTCACTAGAAATTGATTCTAAACAGGTAGAGTAGTGATGGGATGCAGGGTCAGGCCCTGGGGAATGGCCTTGTGCAGGCTGACAGGAAGGCAGTGGCCAGCAGGGCTGGGGAGGTTCTTCTGCCCCTCTGCTCTGCCCTGCTGAGACCACAGCTGCAATCCTGTGTCCAGTTTGGGGCTACCCAGTTCAAGAGAGACAGAGACCTGCTGGAGAGAGTCCAAGGGAGAACCATGAGGATGATTTGGGGACTTGAGCATCTCCCCTGTGAAGAGAGACTGAGAGCCCTGGGGCTGTTTAGTCTGGAGAAGAGAAGGCTGAGAGGGAGCTGATCAATGTCTATCAATAGCTAAGGGGTGGAAGGGGCCAGGCCTTTTTGGTGGTGCCCAGTAATAATACAAACTTGGATACAAGCTTGAACATGGAAGGTTTCAGCTCAACATGAGGAGAAACTTCTTTCCAGTGAGGGTGACAGAGCCCTGGAGCAGGCTGCCAGAGAGTTTTTGAAGTGTCCTGCTCTGGACACATTCGTTCTGGCTGCATTCACAGAATCATAGAATCATAGAATCAGTCAGGGTGGGAAGGGACCACAAGGCTCACCCAGTTCCAACCCCCCTGCCATGGCCAGGGACACCTCACACTAGATCAGGCTGCCCAGAGCCTCATCCAGCCTGGCCTTAAACACCTCCAGGGATGGAGCCTCAACCACCTCCCTGGACAACCCATTCCAGGCTCTCAACACTCTCATGGGGAAGAACTTCTTCCTCATGTCCAGCCTGAATCTCCCCACTTCCAGCTTGATTCCATTCCCCCCAGTCCTATCACTACCTGATAACCTAATTCCTGTGCAGACTCCCCTGAGTGATGCTGCTCTGGCAGGGGGGTTGGACTGGATGATCTCTGGAGGTCCCTTCCAACCTCTAATATTCTGTGATTCTGTGAGTCCCTTCACAAAAGTTGTCTTTGAGGTACAAATCTGGGGCAAATCTCTGCCCTCATTACAGGCAGAAAACTGCCTGGGCCTGCTGACCCTCTTCTACCCCTTCTTGGTCACACCACAGCCTTAGCTAAAACCTCTTCTCAATGCCTTACATTCCCCTGAATCCCACTTAGGGAGTGGCTGTTTTATGGAGTTCTGAAGGTTCTGCCTATTTTCCTTCCTTCTTTCTGCAACAACTATAAATATCATCCCATGGCTGAAATTCATGAAGGATCCTGGGCTGCATTCAGAGGAGTGTGTCCAGCAGATCCAGGGAGGTTCTCCTCCCCTCTGCTCTGCCCTGGTGACACCTCACCTGGAATATTGCATCCAGTTCTGGGCTCCCCAGTTCAGGAGGGACAGGGATCTGCTGGAGAGAGTCCAAGGGAGGGCTCCAAGGATGCTGAAGGGACTGGAGACTGCCTGGGGAGGAGAGGCTGAGAGCCCTGGGGGTGAGAGTCTGGAGAGGAGAAGGCTGAGAGGGATCTGATCAATGTCTATCAATAGCTGAGGGCTGGAGGTCAGGAGGGAGGGGACAGGGACAGGCTCTGCTCAGTTGCACCCTGGGATAGGACCAGGGACAATGGATGGAAACTCCAGCACAGGAGGTTCCACCTCAACATGAGGAGGAACTTCTTCATTGTGAGGGTCACAGAGCCTTGGAGCAGGCTGCCCAGAGAGGTTGTGGAGTCTCCTTCTCTGGAGACTTTCAAACCTCATCTGGATGTGTTCCTATGTGACCTGTGCTGGATTCTGTGGTCCTGCTCTGGCAGGGGGGTTGGACTTGGTGGTCTCTGGAGGTCCCTTCCAACTCCTAACATCCTGTGAGCCATAATCTGTGATCCTGGGCACTGCCATGGAGAAGCATTTGACTCTGCTCCAGCAGCACCAAAATCACACAGGCTGCCTGATGTTTGTGAGGCCAGGCAGTCTCAGCTCTGTGCCTGGTAAGATCATGGAGCAGATCCTCCTGGTGGCACTGCTGAGACAGAAGAAGAGTGAGGAGGTGATTGGGTACAGTCAGCATGGGTTCACCAAGGGCAAATCCTGCCTGCCAAACCTGGTGGCCTTCTATGAACAGGTGACAACAGTAATAGATGAGGGGAGAGCAACTGATGGCATTGACCTGGAGCTGAGCAAAGCCTTCCACACTGTCCCACACCACAGCCTGGGCTCCAAACTGGTGACACATGGGTGTGATGGGTGGACCACGAGATGGATAAAGAACTGGCTTGATGGCAGCAACTAAAGAGTGGCTGTCAATGGCTCCATGTCCCAGTGGAGGCCAGGGACAAGTGGAGTCCCTCAGGGATCAGTGCTGGGACCAGGCTTGTTCAACATCTTTGTTGGTGCCATGGACAGAGGCATTGAGTGCACCCTCAGCAGGTCTGCTGATGACACCCAGCTGTGTGGTGCAGCAGACAGGCTGGAGGGAAGGGATCCATCCAGAGGGACCTGGACAGGCTGGAGGGAAGGGATCCATTCAGAGGGACCTGGACAGGCTGCAGAGCTGGGCACAAGCCAACCTGAGGAGGTTCAACAAGACCAAGGGCAAGGTCCTGCAGCTGGGTCGAGGCAATTCCCAAGCACAAATCCAGGCTGGGCAGGGACTGGCTGGAGAGCAGCCCTGAGGAGAGGGACTTGGGGGTGCTGGGGGAGGAGAAGCTCACCAGGAGCTGTCAATGTGCACTTGCAGCCCAGAAAGCCAACCAGAGCCTGGGCTGCAGCAAGAGAAGTGTGGCCAGCAGGTCAAGGGAGGTGATTCTCCCTCTCTGCTCAGCTCTGGTGAGACCACACCTGGAGTACTGCATCCAGTTCTGGAGCCTCTGTTACAAGAGGCTGGAAGGTGTCCAGAGAAGTGTCACAAGGATGAGCAGAGGGCTGGAGCACCTCTTATGAGGAGAGACTCAGAGAGTTGGGGCTGTTTGGTCTGGATAGGAGAAGGCTCTGAGGTGACCTTCTTGTGGCCTTCCAGGATCTGAAGGGAGCTACAAGAAAGCTGGGGAGGGACTTTTTAGGATATCAGGGAGTGACAGGACTGGGGGGATGGAACAAAGCTGGAAGTGGGGAGATTCAGGCTGGAAGTGAGGAAGAAGTTCTTCCTCATAAGAGTGGTGAGAGCCTGGAATGGGTTGTCCAGGGAGGTGGTTGAGGCTCCATCCCTGGAGGTGTTTAAGGCCAGGCTGGATGAGGCTCTGGCCAGCCTGATCTAGTGTGAGGTGTCCCTGGCCATGGCAGGGGGGTTGGAACTGGCTGATCCTTGTGGTCCCTTCCCACCCTGACTGATTCTAGGTGGGAGACTAAAAGTCCAGGGCAGGCAGCAGAACCTGAGTGGTGTGCATGTGGGGGAGCAAGGCAGGGTCAAGCCCAGGGTGCAGCCAGGCATTGTGATGCTGCTGGAGAGCTCCACGGGAGGGAGGCAGCCTCTGGTTTCCTTGGTAGCTGTGCAGGACCCGGCGCTGGGCTGCACGCTGTAAGCAAATGTGATGCAAATATGGAAGTGCCTGGATTGCCTCCCATGGGACAAACGAGCTGCCCATTTCCTAGGGCTTAAGGAAAGGGAAAAGCTGTGGCCAGGGAGTCACAGAGTAGCTGTGTTTGGAGGAGGTCTCTGGGCAACATCAAGTCCACTCCTCTCTGCTCAAAGCAGGCTGCACAGGGCTGAGTCCAGGCAGGGATTTTCCTCTCTGTGTGTTGGTTTCTCTGGCATCAGCTTTCAGCACTGGGAAGCTGGAGCAGTAGATTTGTCTGAGGAGTTTTGTTTGCTTGCTTTTGTTGGAGCTGTGTCTGCATCAATATCCTTTTGGGAGGCCTTTCTGCCCTCATGAGCTGAAAACTGTTCCATGTCTGTGGCAAGCCTGCTGCTCTCTGCTCATCTTTAAGGCAACAAGCAGCTGTGTGCATGCCAAAAGGTTTTTTTTTTTTCCTGAACAAACCCCAACCAGACAATCCAAGGAGTTAAGCCAAGGAGTGGCAGCCCCACAACCCCAGCCTGGAAAACACTGGAAGCTGCATCTCGACTGACACTTAATTTACCACTTAAATAAATAGATAAATAGATAGATAGATAGATAGATAGATAGATAGATAGATAGATAGATAGATAGATAAAATACCTCAATCAAGGAAACAAAAGGTAGTGCAGATTAGCAGCCTCCTCCTCAATTGGAACTGAGAAGGGATTCAGGGGGGGAGATCACTGGAGCCTGACTCAGAGTTTCAGCCCTGGCACCAAACCCAGATACTGAGGTTCACTGAATCTTGCTACCTAGAGGATACCAGGGAGTGAAGATTTCCACCAGCCACTCTGGTTGGACTTGCAGCGTGGACACTTGTCCTTGATCATACAGTCCTAGAATGGTTTGGATTTGGAAGGGACCTTCAAGACCATCCCCTTCCAAACCCCTGCCATGGGCAGGGACACCTCCCACCAGCCCAGCTTGCTCAAGGCCTCATCCAGCCTGGCCTGGAACACCTCCAGGCAGGAGGCAGCCACAGCCTCCCTGGGCAACCTGTGCCAGTCTCTCCCCAACCTCACTCTCAAGGATTTCTTCCTCCTCTCCAGTCTCAATCTCCCCTCTCCCAGCTCAAAACCATTGTCCCTCATCCTGTCACTCCCAGCCCTTGTCCAAAGTCCCTCCCCAGCTCTCCTGGAGCCCCTTCAGGTACTGGAAGGCTGCCCTAAGGTCTAATTTATTTTTGCTGTCTTCAGCCTTTCAGTCTCTTTGGGGCAAAGGCACCCAGAGCCACCCCACATGAGGACCAGAGGCTTCTTGAGATCTGCTGTCTCTGGTTCCTGCCCAGGGCCTGGGTTTCATAGAATCACAGAATGGTCTGGGTTGGAAGAGACCTCCGAAGCTCATCCAGTCCAACCCCCTGCACTCAGCAGGGACATCCTCCACTGGATCAGGTTGCCCAGAGCCCTGTCCAGCCTCACCTTGAATATCTCCAGGGATGGGACCTCAACCTGTTGCAGTGTTCCAGCAGCCTCCTGGTGCAGAACTTGTTCCTCACATCCAATCTCAATCTGCTCTGCTCTAGTTTGAAGCCATTGTCCCTGGTCCTGTCCTTGCAGGTCTTTGCAAACAGGCCTTCTGCAGTCTTCTTGTAGCCCCTTCAGGTCCTGGCAGGCTGCTCTAAAGTCTCCCTGGAGCCTTCTCTTCTCCAGGCTGAACACCCCCAGCTCCCTCAGCCTGTCCCCATAGCAGAGCTGCTCTAACCCCCTGAGCATTTTCATGGCTCTCCTCTGGACCCTCTCCACCAGGTCCAAAGTGCTCACTGGAAAGCTGTAGCTTGAGGGTTTCTGCAGCTGCTTTATTTCTTCCCAAGGGCATCAGGCAATGCTGTGCTCCCTTTTTTTTTTTTTTTCTAATACAAACTCCTAGCCAGGCTTAGTCACAGAATCATAGAGTGGTAGGAGTTGGATGGGACCCATAGGATGGGGTTGGAAGGGACCAATAGGATGGGGTTGGAAGGGAACCATGGGATGGGATTGGAAGGGATCCATAGGATGGGGTTGGAAGGGATCTGTAGAATGGGGTTGGAAGGGACCCATAGGATAGGATGGGGTTGGAAGGGATCCATAGGATGGGGTTGGAAGGGATGCATAGGATATGGTTGTAAGGGAACCATAGAATGGGGTTGGAAGGGACCTCTGGAGATCCTCAGGTCTGCTGCTGTCTTTATTACTTCCTGGCTGTTCCACTGAAGCCCCCAGAGAGAGCAGGGCCCCAATCTTAACCACGAGCTCGATATGCAAAGGCAGAATTTATACCTCACTCCTTTGCCTCTGCTATTGGTTTCACAAGTGATTGCTCATCAGAAACCAATTACCCTAGAAAGGCTTGGGCTTGGGTCCCCACTGATGCTGGCAGGATGAATAGCCTCATTTACAGTCTCTCAAGTGGAAAACAAAAAGTAATGATAATATTGAAAAAAAAGAGAAAAGAAAAGGAAGAAGAAGAAGAAAGAAGAAGAAAGAAGAAGAAAGAAGAAGAAGAAGAAGAAAGAAGAAGAAGAATGAAGAAGAAGAAGAAGAAGAAGATGAAAAAGAAGAAGAAGAAGAAGAAGAAGAAGAAGAAGAAGAAGAAGAAGAAGAAAGAAGAAGAAGGAGAAGGGAAAAGAAATAAAAAGAAGGAAGTCTAAAGTCTTTCCTAATTCTCTCTGCCTCCATTGTAATTCACAAGAAAATTAAACTAATAACTCTCTCTGTGAGAGTGTTATGCAGATGCCAGGAGTCAGGGCTGAATGGATGGAACTATCCCAGGCAAAAAGTCCCCAGGGAAAGAACCTCTGAGCAGACAATGGTTATGCCTTGCAAGATTCAGAGCTCCTCCAGCAAGGCAATCTATGCAGGGAGGAGGCTGCTTCATTTTGCTTTCTTTTTTCTTCCTCCCCTCCACCACTCCCCCCTCTCTCTCTCTCTCTTTTTTTTAACACCTGCAGGCAGCAAAAAGTAAAAAAAAAAAAAAAATTCCCTGATTTCTTGCTGGGCTCATTCTCATTTCCCACTCCATCTCAATTCCCTGTTTGACTCTAAAGGTCCTCTGTGAGGAAAATTCCCTGTGCCAACAGAATGAAGCTGTTCACAAGTGGTTCCCAGAGTGGTCTTTCTTCCTCATTCCTGCAGCAGACAGACAGAGCCTCACAAGCCAGAGAGACCTGAGGGAATCATAGAATCACAGCAGGGCAGGGGTTAGAAGGGACGTCTGAAGATCATCCAGTCCAACTCCCTGCCAAAGCAGGATCACCCAGGGCAGGTCACACAGGAACACATCCAGATGTGTCTTGAAAGTGCCTAGAGAAGGAGACTCCACAACCTCTCATGAAGACTTGAGGGTCCCTGTTGTGTTCCCAGGCTCTGTGCTGTGATTTGTCCCTGCAGCCCAGATCCAAGTTTTTGATTGCTTTTTCATCTTTCTAAAGAAGATGCAACATGAAAACAAAGGCTGTAACCTGCCTCTGCTGGTTTCCAAGCCAGGAGGAGCAGAAATCACAGAATCACAGACTGCTAGGGGCTGGAAGGGACCTCCAAAGCTCATCCAGTCCAACCCCCTGCCAGAGCAGGAGCACCTGGAGCAGATCACACAGGAACACATCCAGGTGGGTTTTGAATACCTCCAGGGAAGGAGACTCCACAGCCCCCCTGGGCAGCCTGTTCCAGGGCTCTGTCACCCTCACAGGGAAAGAATTCTTCCTCTTGTTGCCATGGAACTTCCTCTGCCTCAGCTTCCACCACTGCCCCTTGTGCTGGCATTGGGCATCACCCAGCAGAGCCTGGCTCCAGCCTCTGGGCACTCCCCCTGCACATCTTTATCACCAGCAATGAGGTCACCTCTCAGGCTCCTCCTCTCCAAGCTACAGAGCCCTCAGCTCCCTCAGGCTCTCCTCACAAGGAAGATCTTCCACTCCCCTAATCATCTTTGTGGCTCTGTGCTGGACTCTTTCAAGCAGTTCCCTGAGGTCATTCTTGAACTGGACACAATATTCCAGATGCAGCCTCACCAGGGCAGAGTAGAGGGGGAGGAGAACTTCTCTCAGTCTGTTCACCACAGACTTTCTAATCCACTCCAGGATGCCTTTGACCTTCTTGGCCACAGGAGCACATTGCTCATCTTCTAACTCCTCCCTGCAAGACTGACTGCAGGGCTGGTCAGCTCTGATACCCCAAGCAGATCCCTCCTGGTTTCCAAACACAAGAGGGCTCAGCAGGCAGGATGGATTTGTCCCAGCTGGGTGCTGCTGGTGTCATGCATCATGTAGGTAGCATGGAAGGAACAGAATTTCCCTGGGGATTTGGCAGTTTGAAGCATGAGATCTTCATGGATTCACACAAAGAATCCACACAAAGCCTAGGACAGCAAGGGATGCCTGGAAATGATGGGCTCAAAGGAGGGTCAGATCTGGCCCGACCTCACTAGGAAGGTTGAAGCAGAAAATATGGCATGAGGGTGGACCCCCCAGTGCCAGGAGGAGCAGGCTGAAGCCTGCTCAGATCTCACAAGGGCATGGCCAGCAGGGTGAGTGCCACCTGACAGGCACTGAGGGCATCAGATGGCTCATGGCATGTGGCCCAAGGAGCCAAAGGGATTCTTGGGGAACACAGGAGAAGGATCCAACCCCACTGTAGATCTCTCTACAACACTGGTTTGCAGGGGAAGGTTCTGGTAAGCAAACTGAACAGAACAGTTCCTGGCAACAGGAAAATGAAGCTCTAGTATTGGGAACTGATTCCAGGATTACGTTCCTGAAGGGGAGGAGAGACTCAAAGCAAATAGCAAATAGCAAATCTGGTTCCTCTGGGCTCTGATAGAATGCCAGTGGCAGAGAGGTGCTGGGGGTGTGTGGAGGGTTGGAATCTCCTCCCAACATTACCACCACCAGACCACCTCAGCTTTACCTCCACTGGTGGTAAATGATATTAAAGGCAGATCAAGGAAGAGACTGGGGACAAGTGGGAACCTCCAGCTGGAATTCAGCCCCAGGTCATACTCCTTACATTTAGATCATAGAACCACAGAATGGTTTGGGTTGGAAAAGGCCTCTAAGGTCATCCAGTCCAACCAGCAACCCAACCATGGCCCCAAGTGCCATGGCCACAGGGGTCTGGAATACCTCCAGCCATGGGGACTCCACCACCTCCCTGGGCAGCCTGTGCCAATCCCTGACCAATCTTGCAGCAAAGAAATTTTTTCCTCATCTCCAACCTAAGCCTCCCCTGGCACAATTTCAGGACATTTCCTCTCCTTCTCTCACCTGAGACTAGGGAGCAGAGCCCAACCCCCACCTGACTGCAGTCTCCTCTCAGGAGCTGTAGAGAGCAATGAGGTCTCCCTCAGCCTCCTCCAGACTAACCAACCCCAGGTCCCTCAGATGCTCCTCCCCAGCCCTGTTCTCCAGACCCTTCCCAAGCTTTGTTGCCCTTCTCTGGACCTGGGCACAAGAAACCCATACCTGGGTGGCTGTGTTCCTTCTGTCCTCAGGGGAGCTTTGGAGATGGAATCAGTACGGACTGAACAACTGCAGAGCAAGAGCAGCAATGAACCAGGTGTGAATGAGGACAAACTCTTTGACAGGAAAATTAATCCCAGAGCCCTCAGCCCTCACCTTGTATCCAACTTTGTGTTGGTTGTGAGATGCCCACCTGCAGTACTGCATCCAGTTCTGGTGCCCTCCCATAAGAAGGACCTGGGGCTGCTGGAGCAGGTCCAGAGGAGGCCACAAAGATGGTCAGAGGGCTGGAGAACCTCTGCTGTGGGGACAGGCTGGGAGAGTTTGGGATGCTCAGCCTGGAGAAGGCTCCAGAGAGACCCTAGAGCAGCCTTCCAGTACCTGAAGGGGCTCCAGGAGAGCTGGGGAGGGACTTTGGACAAGGGCTGGCAGTGCCAGGATGAGGGCAATGGCTTTGAGCTGGGAAAGGGGAGATTGAGACTGGAGAGGAGGAAGAAATCCTTGTGAGTGAGGCTGGGGAGACACTGGCACAGGTTGCCCAGGGAGACTGTGGCTGCCCCCTCCCAGAAGGTTTTGAAGGCCAGGCTGGATGAGGCCTTGAGCAAGCTGGGCTGGTGGGAGGTGTCCCTGCCCATGGCAGGGGATTGGAACTGGATGAGCTGTAAGGTCCCAAACCATTCTATGAATCTATGAATTATGGATACGGACTGAGGAGGACACTCATCAAACCATTCCCTGGGATGCTGGAATCTAAACTAACCTCTGACTTTCCAGGTAGACTTGGGCTGAAGGAGTCCCTGTTCAGAGATGTGTGGTGGTGCTGCTGTTTGCACCATGGTGACCTCCAGTGCTTTTGAGGGGCAGATTTGGCTACAGAAATCCTGTGACTCACTGCAACACAACAGATTCAGACAGCTCATCTCTCCTCTTGGGTTCACACAGCAATTTTACCCCAGTTCTGCTGCCTGCCATCCAGCCTCCTATCACACAGTCACTGCCTCCTGGCCTATCAGCTATCCTCCTCATGCTCATCATCATTTTTGTGACTGATGGCTGCTTCTCCTGCTCCTCTGTCCTTTGCAGGAGTCTGATATATTTTTCTGTGCAGGGCAAATCAAAGATAAGATATTTCTGGAGCTCTTTAATGATGTTTTCCATGGTAGGCATTACTGAAATCGTAGACCTGTCAGGGTTGGAAGGGACCTCAAGGCTCAGCCAGTTCCAACCCCCCTGCCATGGGCAGGGACACCTCACACCACAGCAGGTTGCTCACAGCCACATCCAGCCTGGCTGCAAAAACCTCCAGGGATGAGGCTTCCACCACTTCCCTGGGCAACCTCTGCCAGGCTCTCACCACCCTCATGGGGAAGAATTTCTTCCTAACATTCAGTCTGAATCTCCCCACTTCTAGTTTTGCTCCATTCCCCCCAGTCCTATCACTCCCTGACACCCTCCAAAGTCCCTCCCCAGCTTTCTTGGAGCCCCCTTCAGATCCTGGAAGGCCACCAGAAGGTCTCCTGGGAGTCTTCTCCTCTCCAGACTGCACAACCCCAACTCTCTCAGTCCGTCCTCACAGGACAAGAACAGATTTGATGTGAAGAACCTCAGTGACCCTTTTGGGACTCTTTGCTCTCTCTTCATTCCTTCTGATGCAATTTGTTTGTTTGTTTTCCTTTCACCTGTTGTTGCAGACATTCCTAGCACTGAATCAAAGCAAATAACCTCCTCACAGCTGCCTGCAGCTCCTCTGGCTGCCTTGCTGATGGTTGGCTGCACAAATGTTTTCCTCCTCAATCCGTTTTCACATGAACTTGTTTGCCCTGCTCGCCACCGTCGGAGAACCACTTCTGAATGCTGAGAGCTGAAATCCAAACTGCTGCCATTGTTTAAAACATGCAAAAAAAAAAAACCCAAACCCAGCCCAAACCCTCAAACCAAACAAAAACCGACCCCAAAGCTCCACTAATGTATCATTTATTCAAATGTGAGCTTTGTAAATGATTGAGTTTCATGGCAAGGCGAATCGTTAGTCGAAGTGCATTCTGCTCTAAGAGGTCATATTTAATTTATATTCCAAGCCTGCCTTCCTGCTTTTTTTTTTTTTTCTGTTTGGGTCCAGCATGTCATAAGTTATTCAATACACAAAGGTGTCTCCTCCTGGCTCACAATAATTAAGCTGATTAAGTCATATTATCACTAACAAGAAGCATTCATTCCACTCGAGCGAGCGCTGCCAACAGGCTCAGTGACATTTCCACCACTTAGGCTGCAAATGCATTGCAGGCAAAGTGGAGAGGCAAAAGCCTCACTTAGCCCAGGCCTCCCCCTTCAGCTGAGCTCTGTGGAGGAGCTGGCAATGGATGTTCTGAGAGCAGCAAAGGGAAAAAAAAAAAAACAAACAAAAAAATCAAACAACAACAACAAAAGACAACAGCAACAACAAGCAACCCCAGAAAACCAAACCAACCCCCCACACACACAAAACCCAAACCAAAGCAAACAAAAAACCCAAAGAAACAAAAAACAAAATAGAAAAAACAAATCCAAACCCAAACCCAAACCAAAACCAAAACCAAAATTAAACCAAACTAAAACCAAATCCAAACCCAAACCCAAACCCAAACCAAAACTAAACCAAACTAAAACCAAACCCAAACCCAAACCTAAAACCAAATCCAAACCCAAACCCAAACCCAAACCCAAACCAAAACTAAACCAAACTAAAACCAAACCCAAAACCAAACCAAACCCAAAACCAAAAACAAACCCAAAAAAAAACCCAAAACCAAACCCAAACCCAAAATCAAAACCAAAACCAAACCTAACCCAAAATCAAAACCAAAACCAAACCCAAACCAAAACCAAACCAACCAACCAAACCAAACCAAACCAAAACCAAAACCAAAACCAAACAAACAAAAGGAGCAAAGGAGCAGAGAAAAAACAGTCACCCAGACCATTTTGCAGCCTGGCACAGGATCAATTATTATGGCAAAAGCTAAAGGATAATTATTTCTACAGAATAGCTACTGCAATGATAAATTAATAAAAAAAAATGAAGCAGGAGGATGGAATCCAGCCAAGAACAGCAGGGTGCTCCCCAGGGTAAGCCCAGGGAGGAAGGTAAGACACTGAGGCAGATTGAAAAGAAAGCAGGATGGGCCCTGAGCCTGGCTTGGGTAAATTAAGGATGTTCCAGCAGCATCTTGAGGTGAGGGAGAAGGAGAAGGAGAAGGAGAAGGAGAAAGGAGAAGGAGAAGGAGAAGGAGAAGGAGAAGGAGAAGGAGAAGGAGAAGGAGAAGGAGAAGGAGAAGGAGAAGGAGAAGGAGAAGGAGAAGGAGACGGAGAAGGAGAAGGAGAAGGAGAAGGAGAAGGAGAAGGAGAAGGAGAAGGAGAAGGAGAAGGAGAAGAAGGAGAAGGAGAAGGAGAAGGAGAAGGAGAAGGAGAAGGAGAAGGAGAAGGAGAAGGAGACGGAGAAGGAGACGGAGAAGGAGAAGGAGAAGGAGAAGGAGAAGGAGAAGGAGAAGAGAAAAGAAAAGAGAGGAGAAGGAGAAGTCCTAACACCTTTGGAGGCAGTAATTAACCACTGAGTGCCACAGACTTCAAACCCTCTGAGGTCAATGTGCAGACTCTGACTGGCCCCCATGGATTTTAGCTCTGTCCTAGTGCCACTGAGCCCTATGGGGAACTGAGCCTGCCCTGCATTCCTGGCTCTACCCAGCCTAACCTGACTGCACTCAGAGCACTGTGTCCCTTGAGGGGGCTTCACTGGCTGCTACTTGACTCCTTGTGCTGCAGACTGGAGCTGAGCTGAGCACCAGCTCCTCTGGGTCTTTCCCTCTAGCCTCTTTTCACTCTCTGTCTCTGGATTCATTTTGTCTCTCTCTGGTACAGGCTTTCAAGTCATTACAGAGCTGTAAGTGATGTTTCCATCCAAAGAGTCTATTCAGCAAGAGCACAAAACCCTTTTCTTGCCCGGGTGCCCAGAAGCACTATGTGCCTGCCTAGCATGGCCTGCAGCACTTTGCAGCCATCCTCACCACATGGCAACTTTCCTGCTGCTGTGGAAGCAAATCTCAAGCTGGCTGGAGGGTCCCTGAAAGCTGGATTTGCCTCTGGATCTCTGCTGGAAGGTATGAAAGGGGCACACAGAAAGCATGCTGGGGAGTGTGCCTTGCCCAGTGCATTACCAGAGTACAGTAAGTAGCTCATGCTCATGAGCTGTGCAGGAGGGGTAAGCACAGGAAGAGGTGGAAAAATAACTGGTTGTAAGGCAAAGACCTTGCATTTTTAACCACCTCCTGCCCCTGGGGGGGACCTTCAAAAGAGATCTCATCTATGAGATGGACCATTCTGCCCAGGCATGCCCTTTGAAGAAGGGGCAGTGGTGTGGTTCAGGAGGTGCTCCCTCCCCCACAGCAAATGCCTTTTATTGTCCTTTGTGTCAATAGCAGCAACAAAGATTGAAAATGAGCCCTTGACAGTGCAGGATTTCCTTCAAGGAAGCCAGGGAGGTTGTGGAGTCTCCTTCTCTAGAGGCTTTCAGTACCCACCTGGATGCATTCCTGGGTGACCTGCCCTGGGTGACCCTGCTCTGGCAGGGGGGTTGGACTGGCTGATCTCTGGAGGTCCCTTCCAAGCCCTAACATTCTGTGATTCTGAGAGGCCAAAAGAGAGCCTTGGGGAGTGTGAGGTGTTGGGAGCTGGGCTGGGTGATGTGTTGATCCTCAAATCCCTTTTGGAGGAGGCCTGACCTGAACATGCAGACCTGAGGATCAGCAAGACGTGCAGGTTTCTGTGTGTATCTACCTCACCTCCTGGGCTGAAGATGACCAGGGGTGATGAAGAGGAGAGGGAGGCCATTTATTGAGCATCAGTGGAGTCTTAGTAGCAGGGATTAAAAACCATGCCAGCAAAATACCCTGGAGAGTGAGACACTCATAGGGAGGTGGCAAAAGCTGCCTGCTTAGCTGCTCAGCCCCATGGCTGTGCAAAGAAAGGGATGCAAAGTGTCACTTCCAAGTGACTTTGGGGAACAGTTCTGAGATCAGTTTCCCTTTGGGAATCTGTGCCAGCTCCCTGTGTCTGTTTGGATCCTGGGCACCATGAAGCATGTGTCTGGATGCTCTTGCTATGAGAGCTAAACCACAGCTAAGGGCTTGGTCCTGCTGCAGAAGGGCTGGAGCTGAGCTCCTTGTGGACCTCAGGACCTATCTTAGGATGATCACTACCTGCAAAGGGCAGGGAAAACACTGCCAAGGCTAATCTGGCAGAGGGAGATGCTTGCTGCCCCGCAGGGAGTCAGCTCCATTTGATGCTTTTATTACTTCTTGAGGCTATTATTCATTTTATTGTTTCACTTCACATAATCCTCTTGTTCTTCTGAAGCAGTGAAACAGGCTCCTGCTGTACAGAGGACCAAGGCTGGGGCTCTTTGGCTGCTTTTTTTCTTCACCCTTAACACTCTTAGGGGCCACTGGAGAATGCACTTGGCAGCATCAAATCCTTCATCCCACCCCTGAACTGCAACAGGGAATATTTCATCTGTGCAGAGGCAGGCAGATGGCAGCTGGGACTGAAGTCATCAGAAGAAGCCAGGTTCTTTTCATGTCCAAAGCACTCTGCTCCTGGGTCCCTGACTCCCACGGGGCCCCTTTGAACGTTCCCTGCCCCCTGCTCCCACCAAGGAGCACATCACCCACGTGAGGACAAGGACTTTCCTGGGTCAATCCTGAAAGCAGCATTGCAGCCTCCCCAAGGCAGCAGCCCAGCAAGCAGGGGGCAGGAGAAGGACAGCTACAGAGCAGCCACCTCAGGACTTCATCTAGAGGTGACTGAGTGTGAAACCCAGAGAGCTGGAGCTGGGCTGTGAGGAGCCATCCCACCAGCAGGCACAGGCTTGCCTCTTCCAAAGCAATTGGTCCCTAGGCCTGGCACCCCTCCAGGTTATCTCTGTGACTCCTGTGGCCAGCTGGTGGGTGGTGAGCATCCAGGGGAAAGCTTAAAGGAGCCATGGAAAGCAATGCACAACAACAACAACAAGTCATCAGTGCCAGATCCAGCCCCCTCTCCCCAGCACTTCAAAGCCCTTTAGGTCCCACACCTCGATGCAAATCCCTGCAGAGGCTCTGCCCAAGCTGGAGCATGGAGCAAGGACCTGCACCACATCTCCAGCACAAGGCTCCTTCTGGCCATGACTCCAAAGTACTCCGGGGTGCAGGAAAGGAGGGAAAGGGACCTTGAGCCTCCAGCATTCAGGTGAAGTGAATGAAATGAGCTCTCCCAAGCTGCCCCAACAACTAAGGAGGACACACAGGTCTCCTGGAGCCAAGAGCTCTGCTCCAAGAGCTGAGCACTGACTGCTGCTGCCATAAGCAGCTCAGGGACAGCCAGGAGCCAGGGTGAGCTATTAAAATACAATTTATTGGTACAAATCAGACATTGTGAGACAAACTTGATCTAGAAAGAGCTGTCATGTTCTGCACAGATGGACTGCAGAGGAACTGTCTTGTGACAGCAGCAACTGGCAGCGCTGGCACACAGGCCAGGTGGACAGGTGTAGGGTGAGCAGGGCAGGGAAGAGACTGTTCTGGGGCTGGAGTTGTGCCCGTGAGAGCTCCTGCCAGCCAGATAAAAGACCTCCAAGAGAAGCAGGGTGCAATGGGAGACATCTGTCCCATGCAGGAGGGGTCCCCAGTGCGAGGGTTCCGTCCAGGCATTCAGAGCTTGGGGAAATAGAGAGCTGGTTGAGGGTAGGAAGAGCAGGGAAGAGGACTGTCATCGGTGTGGGAGCACACCTCTGATGGTTGGCAACCACCTTTCCTTCAGATGATGTTGCCTTGAGCTAGAGAGTTACCCAACAGGACCTCACCCTGTGCCCCTCTCAGCTGCTCAGGCTGGCAGCTCTCCTGGCACAGCCTGTGCCTGCTCCAGCCCCTGCTGCTCCCGGAGCACAGCCTCACTGCCTCCTGGACCTCAGCTGGGTCCTGGACTTTGGGTCTCCAGCCCTCCAAAGTGTTGGGTCAGGGTTTGAAAGGAAGCATCCATGATGCCTGGGTTTTACACTCATTTGCTGGAGAAGACAGACACCAACATCTGCTCTGGACATGCAACAGATCCCACTGGGTCACAGGGACAGAGCAAGGGTTGCTGCCCCAGCACACAGGGCCAGGCCTGGCTGAAGCAGGCTTGGTCTGCACACACTTCCCATGCCTGCTGGGGCAGAAGCAGAGGCATGCAGCTGAGTACATTCACACAGCCAGACAAGACAAAGTGACAATGCTCACAGAGAGGGACAGGAGGGGACACAGGAATGGGTACAATCAAGGCAGATTTGCTTAAATCTGGGCATAGGGACCCCAGCAGCACCTGCTGCCAACACAGCTCTGCAGGGTGAGCTGCAAGCAATGCCCTCCCCACCCCTTCCCCCTGCCCCTCCCTAGCACTTTCCAGTCCATTGCTCCTTGAATCCTCTCTCCCCGCTCTGGTGGAGCAGGACCCCAGCAGCCCCACAAAGCCCTGAGCAATCCACAGGTGGAGCTGTGTGCTGCAGGGGGACCTGGCAGCTGAAAGAGGGCCTTGGGCAGGGCTGCTGGGCATTATTTCAGGTCGTTGTTGATAACCACACTGTCATACATGTCACAGTAAGTTGTCATCTTCTTCCTCTTGCCGAAGGTGGAGAAGCTGTTCTTGCTCTCCCGGCCCAGGAAGAGGGACCCATCTTTGCTGGACAGCAGAGTGGGGGTGCCAGGGATGTAGACATTGTGCTGATAATCCAGGGCTGGCACATGCCCTGGGTACAAGGAGCTGTACTGGGGTGTCCAGATGCTGTTGGTGCCTGCTGAAGCCTTCTGGAACTCTAGAAGTAAAGGTGAGTGTGAGAGAGCCCAGCTCAGGAGAGGTCATATCTCTACCTCAGTGGGACAGTCCCAGGGTACCAGCCCATGCCCATGTGTCACCAACCACCCTGCTGGAGCCCGAACACCCTTTCCACCCTGCAAAACTCTACAACTGCTAGGAGCAGGGATGTGCCCCAACACCCCAGCTCCATCAAGGGGTAAGAGAGAGTCTGGTGTGGCCAGCCCCAGCACCCCAGGACTAACCAGAGACAGGGGTCACCAGTGTGCACAGCCTCTCGTGCTCCTTCTGGAGGGCTCTGCGGATTTCCCCCACGTCCTCCAGGCTCTGGGAGCTAAAGAGAAATCATTTCAAAGCTGCATCAGAGATCACACAACCAGGGAATGGGTTGGGTTGGAAGGGACCTTCAAGATTATCCAGTCCCAACCCCACCCTGCCACGAACCTCCCACCAGCCCAGGTTGTTCAGGGTCCCATCCAACCTGGCCTTGAACACCTCCAGGGAGGGGGCATCCAAAACCTCACTGGGCAACCTGTTCCAGTGTCTCCCCTACCCTCACTGTCTTCTTCCTCATCTCCAGTCTCAATCTCCCCTCTCCCAGCTCAAAGCCATTGCCCTTCATCCTATCAGTACAAGCCCTCTCCCACCTCCCTTCCACTCTCTCCCACAATGTTCCATTTGTTACCTCTTCAGGGCAGGTCGTTGCATGCTTGGAGGCAGCCAGTCCATGTTGGGCTGCTTGATCTGGAAAACACAGGGAAGGGCAAGGCTGGCTGGTGGCACTCTGTCCCTCAGCCCTGCCTTGCCAGCACCAGGTTGCAGCACCCAGGGATGCAGGATCTGACTCCCTCTTTCCCCATGCTCTTTGTGGAGAAGCAAGCAGCAAGTTTCTGCTTTAGGGAAACTGAGGCAGTGTTGAACCAGTCTGGTCCCTTCTGGACCTTCCTTATTTTGTTCCCAAGTCCAGAAGGACCTTCCTCACCTTTTTTCCTTCCTCGTTCTCCTGAGACTTTGGGGTTGTCTAGGCCTTATAGAATCACAGAGTTGTTTTGGTTGGAGGAGACCTCTAAGATCATTGAGTCCAGCCATCACCCTAAGACCACTACAGCTGGGGGGGGGTGTCTGAGCCCTGGGGTTGTCTGCGCCTTGCTCTGTGTCTCTGGGAGTTTAATTGCCAAGCTCTGCTCTTCCAGAAGGAGGGAGAGAAAGGAAGGCTTTTCCTAATCCTGTGGATTTCAACAAGACCTTTTTGCAGGTGGGTGGGAACCCAGCCCCGGTCTCAGGCTGCAGAAATTGGCTGCGTTCCTCACATCCCATTGAGGGCTGCAAACACCTAGGGGAAAATCCTCTTGATGTGATAGAGAAGAGAGTCCAGCAGTGCAAGGAGCTGTGTGGGGAGAGCCTCCTGGCAGGCAGGCTGGGGCTCTCCTTGGATGGGCTGCATTATTAAAAGTAAGTGGATTAGACGCCTCATCACTCCCGATCCTTGTAATCGCCTTCCGGAAAGAGCCTTTCATCAGGAAAATGAAACCTTCCCCATTTCAGCACCTAACAAATGCTGACATCAAAATCCAGCCCTGGAGACCCCACTCCCTCCCCTCATGCACAGTGGCCAGGCCTGGGGGAACAGAACTGGGGATGGGGCCTAACCCAGCCCTGGGTGCAGCAGCAGGGCACTGCGGACTCCAATCAGCGTGGGGGACATGGAGCAGGCAGCAATGCTTGGGCTGTCCCCTTGTGAAATGGGAGTGCAGAGGAGGGCAAGGAAGCTGGGAAGGGCCTGGAGAATGAATCTGATGAAGAGCGACTGAAGGAGCTGGGGATGGTTAGTGTGAAACAGAGGAGGCTGAATGGAGACCTCATATGGCTGTCTATAGCTACCTGAAAGGAGGTTGTGGAGAGGTTGGTGCTGGTCTCTGCTCACAGGTCATTAGTGACAGAACAAGAAGGAATGGCCTCAAGCTGTGACTGGGGAGGTTTAGACTGGACAGTAGGAAACATTTGTTCCCAGCAAGAGCTGTCAGGGATTGGAATGTGCTGCCCAGGGAGGTGGTGGAGTCCCCAAGCCCGGATGTGTTTAAAGGTGGTTTGGATGTGGTGCTTGGGGTATAGGGGTGAATCTTGTAGAGCAAGGTTCTGGCTTGGACTTGGTGATCCTGAATATTTCTGTGAGTCTGTGATTCTGTGACTGAAGGAGCTGGGGCTGTTTAGTGTGAAAAAGAGGAGGCTGAGGGGAGACCTCATGGCTGTCTACAGCTACCTGCAAGGATGCTGTGGAGAGGTTGGTGCTGATCTCTCCTCACAGGTAATTACTGATAGAACAAGAGGGAACAGCCTCAACCTGCAGCAGGGTAGGTTTAGACTGGATATTAGGAAAAAAAATTTTCAGGGCAAGAGTGGTCAGGGATTGGAATGTGCTGCCCAGGGAGGTGGTGGAGTCCCCAAGCCTGGATGTGTTTAAAGGTGATTTGGATGTGGTGCCTGGGGTTTAGGGGTGAACCTTGTAGAGCAGGGTTCTTGGTTGGACTTGGTGATCCTGAGGGTCTCTTCCAACCTGAATGTTTCTGTGGTTCTGTGATTCTGTGCTCACCCACACAAAAGAGATGCCACCTCCACCAACCTACCTCCCCCCACCCCGGGGGGCACCGGAGCATCTCGAATGGGTGCAAAAGGCAGTGGGAAGGGATTTCCTCTCGCCTCAGCTGAGCCTGACGCTCCCCCGGTAATTAGAGCCGTCGGGAAGCTCGGTGCAGTTTCCCGCTGCTTGACGGCTCCTAATTCCCGGGCTGATCAAAGGCGCCGGTTATTCTCCGGGAAAAGCCCTCCCTGGCTTCTCTCACGGCTCAGGCTGAGGGAGGGGGGCGGGGGGAGCCGCGGGGCTACTCCGAGCATGGCGTTACCTGCTTGGAGACTTGGAGATGCTGGCCTGGCTGGGACTGCTTCCCGGGGTCCTTCTCGTTGTTCCGAGGGGGGCTGCAGGGTTTGAGGAACATGAAATCGCTCTGGGCAGACTCAGGACCCAGGCAGACCTTGTAGCAGTAGCCTGGAGGGCCGCCCCCGGGCACGTCGAGGCAGGTGGCAGCTGAGGTCCCCGTGAGGGGCTGCGCTGTCAGGTTGGACGTTTTCAGGCCATCAGGGGAGGGTCTGGAGCCCGGGCAGCAGTGGCAGCGCGGCAGCGAGCAGCTGTCACCCTGGCGAGAGCGTCGCTCTCCGCGGCACCGAATGGCCGTAAGGATGAGGATGGCGAGGAGGAAGGTGAAGGAGATGGAACCCAGGGAGACAAGGAGGTAGAGGGTGAGCGGTGAGGATGAGGAAGCCTCCGGGGGGAGGCTGAACTCGCTGAAGTCGGAGAGAGTCTGAGGCAGGGTCTCCACCACGGAAAGCAGGAGGGAGACGGTGGCAGAGAGGGCTGGCTGCCCACCGTCCCGCACCTGCACCACCAGCTGCTGCCGGCTGGCATCCTGCTCCAGAAAGGAGCGGAGGGTGCGCAGCTCACCCGTTTCTGGTGCCACGCTGAACAGGGTGAAGTCAGTGGCCTGCAGGAGCTGGTAGGAGAGCCGGGAATTGAGCCCCGCGTCCGCATCCACTGCCGACACCGTGCCCACCAGGTAGCCAGGCCTGGCCGAGCGCGGCACCAGCTCGGTGGCCACCGAGCCATTGCGCGGCATGGGGGAAACGATGACCGGAGCGTTGTCGTTCTGGTCCAGCACGAAGATGTGGACGGTGACGTTAGCACTGAGCGGGGGGAATCCCGCGTCCTGCGCCTGCACCTGGATCTGGAAGCTGCGGATCTGCTCGTAGTCGAGGGAGCGCAGGGCGTACATATGCCCGCTGTCCGAGTTGATCGAGACGTAGGTGCCCACGGGCATGCCGTGGATGTGCCCGTCGGCGATGGAGTAGGACAGGTAGGCGTTTTGTTGGCAGTCGGGGTCCAGGGCGCTGACGGAGCAGATGGAGGCGCCCGGCGCGTTGTTCTCCATCACGTAGACGCTGTAGGAGGGCTGGAGGAAGCGGGGGGCGTTGTCGTTCACGTCCGACACCGGCACGGTGAGGGCGCTGCGGGTCAGCAGGGCAGGGGACCCCATGTCCCGCGCCGTGATGCTCACGTTGTACTCGGGCACGGCCTCCCGGTCCAGCGCCTGCGTGGTGACCAGGGTGTAGTAGTTGCGGAAGGAGGAACGGAGCTCGAAGGGCAGGTCGGGGCTGAGCTCGCAGCTGACGCGCCCGTTGTCCCCAGAGTCCCGGTCCAGGACGCTGATGACGGCGATGACGGTCCCCGGTGGGGCATCCTCTAGCACAGGCGTGGACACAGAGGTGAGGGTCACCTCTGGGGCATTGTCGTTCACGTCGAGGAGGTGCACAAGCACCCGGCAGTGCACGGCCACTGCCGAGGGCCCGCGGTCCTTGGCTTGCACGTAGAGCTCGTGGAGATGTGCCCGCTCGTAGTCCAGGGCACCCTTAAGCAGCACCTGCCCGCTGCGGGGCTCTATGTGGAAGAGCTCCCGGACGCGCGGCGGTGCGTGCCCGCTGAACGAATACTCCACCTCCCCATTGGGGCCCTCGTCCAGGTCGGTGGCGTTGAGCTGGATGACCAAGGTGCCAGCAGGAGCGTCCTCGGGGAGGCTGACGCCGTAGGAGGGCTGGTCGAAGGCGGGCACGTTGTCGTTGGCATCCAGCACCGTGACGAGGATGTGAGCCGTGCCCGAGCGCTCGGGGACGCCGCCGTCGAGCGCAGTGAGCAGCACCCGGTGTGCCCTCTGCTGCTCGCGGTCCAGGGCACGCTCCAGCACCAGCTCTGCGAACTTGCTGGCGTCGCTGCGCGTCTGCACCTCCAGCGAGAAGTACCCGTTGGGGCTGAGCCTGTAGGTATGCACCGAATTGGTGCCCACGTCAGGGTCCTGGGCGCTCTCTAGCGGGAAACGGGCGCCGAGCACGGCGGACTCGGCCACCTCCAGCACGTACTCTTGCCAGGGAAAGGTGGGCGCATGGTCATTGATATCCAGAACCTCCACCTCGACGCGGTAGAGCTCCAGCGGGCTCTCCACGAGGAGCTGCAGGTGGAGCAGACAGGTCCCCCCCGCCTCGCACACCTCCTCCCGGTCAATCCGCTCGTTCACGAAGAGGATTCCGTTCTCCAGGTTCACCTCCAGGTGCTGCCTGGCCCCGGCCCTCGACACGATGCGAAACCTCCGCGCTGACAGTGTGGACACGTCAAGCCCCAGGTCCTCGCCCAGGTTGGCCACAAAGGCTCCGTGCTCCAGCTCCTCGGGCACGGCATAGCGCAGCTGCCCGCCCGCCGGGCGCGGGGACGGGGGCCCGGAGAGAAGGAGGAGGAGAAGGGAGGGGAGGAAGAACTGTTCCCGCCCGCAACGTGCCCCGGCCCCCATCGTCTCGCAGCCTTCCCGGGGACGCCGGATCCCGCCGCGTCCTCCCTCGCTTCTGCTCACCCCTTCACCTTCCCAAGAGTTTCGAGCTCCCGGGGTGAGGGGGTGAAGGGGGAGCGGGGGAGTGCTGCCCGGAGCCTTGGAGTGGGGACAAGCCGCGGCTACCGGCGGCCACTTAACCCTTTTCCTGCTGGCCCCGGGGAGGGGACGCAATCCTGTCTCCCGGTGCAATCCTGTCCCCAAGTGCCACACCAGAATCGCTCTGCCGGAGCCGGATGCACCTTGGAGCGGGGGTGGATAGCACCGGGAGGTCCCGTTAACGCCAATGGGAGCTCCAGGGAGACCGATTGCTGCCCTGGGCACCGGTAATACCCCGCAGCTGCTGCGCTCGACCCCCGCGGTAGATTAAGAAGAGCCCGGATCGCGGCGGCTGCCAAATCCCCCCCAGGCGCGTCCCCCGCCGTGCCGATCCTAACCTTCCCCAGATGGTTAAGCCCCTCCAGCCTTGATTACATTTCCCGGCACACGTTTGCCTTGTAATGTGGAGTTTTTAATTACCGGAGCAGGGGGGATTACAGCCCCGGATCAAGCTGAGCCCATCAGCGCGGAGGCATAGAGAGACAACCCCCCCCCATTCCCAGAGACCCTTCCGCTCCTTCCCTGCTCTCTCCCACCCCCGGCACCCCGCCTGCCCACAGCGCCTAATCCTGCTTCCCCCACTTCGGGCACCCCCGTGTCAGTCCCCCTCGGGGTACGATCCCACCGGAGACCCCAAAATCTGTCCCCACCTCGCGATGTCTCCCACCCGCGGGCACAAACTTTCCGCCCCCTGCGGAAGGCGAGAGCGGACCGAGCCGCGGATGGTGTCTCCACGTCCCAGCCCCCGGGAGGGGGACAGACGGAGCCCCCCGCGATCCCCCAACCTCGGCTCCCCTCACAGTTACCGATCACGGTCCCTCCGCTGGCCGATCCGTTCTCCCCGCAGACCGAGCTGCAGCTGCCGCCTCGCCTGGGCAGCTCTGCGCGTTGCCTCCCACCGGCGCCGTCCCCGGGGGGCGCTCGGTAAAGGGACGGGGCGGCCGCTGCCCCCCCCGGCCCGGGGCTGCTCAGGGCACGGATAATCCCCTAACGATCTCGTTAAGGGCTCGGGGAGGCTTTAGCCCCGTACTGATATCTCACCGCCTTTGTCTCTGTCTCCCGGTTCCCGGTGGGGAGGCAACGGCCGGCCCCAACCGGCTCCCCCCCGCTCCTCCCCGCTCCTCACGGGAGAGCGGAGGAGGCGGCGGGGCTGGAGGGGTTTGTCGGGCTGGGGAGAGGGGATTTGGCCCCGGGAGGGCAGCGCGACCCACGCGGGACGTGCCCCGGGGAGGTGCCGCAGGGGGTGGTGGGGGAAGGAGCGTCGCGGGTGGGTCACGCGCGGGCTCGGGCGGAATCGGGACAGCTCCCGGTAAGTGAAGCCCGACCACAGTCTCCGCACCATCTCTCACGCCGAGGCCACCCCGATGTCATCATTGTCACCCCTTCTCCCCGCCCCGATCCGTTTCTCATCCCACAATCACCCCCTCAAACCCCCGCTCTGTCCCCGCTCCCCGCCCCGCAGCGCCCGGGGATGGGAGGGCTGGGGCGGGTACTGGTCGGGCAGTCCTCCGGGGACTGCTCAGGCCAGAGGCTGACGCCGGTCACAGGAATTTTCGGGGTCTTCCTCTTCCTTCCCCCAGGTCCTCTCCCGTCTCCGACCAAGTGTGCTTCGGAAACCCTCGGAGCAGCTTTCGCCCTTTTTTTATGTTTCCCCTCCACCCCTCCCTAGATGCCATCCGCTCCCGGCAGGATCCATGCCCGTTCCGGCCCCTGCCCGCCCCTGCCTGCCCTTTTCAGGCTGTTCTCGGAGGTGGTCCCCCCGCCCCTCCTCCCGCAGCTCTCCATAGCTGCCTCTCTGGGAGAGGATCCATGGCCCCCAGACTTGCTTCCCTCTCCTAAGGGAGGTCATAGGATAGCTCCATTCTACTCCTTTTCATCACCTCCCCAAACCCGGGTGTCTCTTCCTGCCCCTCCCTAGCCCCCCTGATCCCAGCAGATCAAGGTCAAGAGTGGGGGAGCTCAAGGGGGCTTGGTCTGAGGGTCCCTTTCCTGAAGGGACTGGCACAGGCTGAATGTGCTGCATAGGCGTAGGGGCTCCAAAATCCAGTCGTGCTTGAGGGGGGAAGCACAGAGAAGGCTGACAGCAGGGTGGGGGAGGTGGCATGGGAACAGTCTGGTACCCCCCTACCACCCCACTTCGTGTCCTATTGGTCTTAAGTGCCCTCTTGTGAGGCAGGGAAGCGTTCACCTGCCAGCTCCCTCTTCTTGGGGGCACAATTTAAGAGCCGTGGTGGCGTTGGGTTGGTGGTTGGGCTGGCAGATCTTCGAGGTCTTTTCCAACTGAAACAAAAATTCGATGATTCTACGAATCAGGATGCGGCTAGGAGCTTGTTTCTGGAGGACACTGGAAGGTAGAAGAAGCGGGGGGGGCGATGTCTGAAATGTCTTGGCAGAGGCAGGCGGGTGGCCGGTTGCCGCAGGTCAGCGCTGATGTGCCTTGGCAAGGCCAGCCGGAGAGATCAGGGTGGGAGTGTAGCAGGAGATGCCGCAGGTTGAGCCGCCTCGGAAAAGTCACGCAGAGAGCAGAGGGCTGGGGGACTGTCACCCGGCTGCCCGCACGCACCGAGCCTTGCCCAGCCGCCACCCTCGCTCCGTTTTGCTGCCCACTGCACCGCGGGGCAGCAGAAGGGCTTGGCAGAGGAGCTGTCCCTGCCAGACCCACACATCCCTTCCCCCAGCTCCCCACGGCACCAGTCTGCCCAGCCGAGCGTGTGGGCTCCGCTGCTCCCTCCTCGCTGGGAGCCAGAGCACTTTTAGTTTGCGGCGCCCGGGAGGGACACCGCGGCGGGAAGGGATTCTCCTGGCTGAAGATCACAGCAGCCCTGGCCCCACGGCTGCTCAGTCACTCCCCGGTGGCCTGTGCGGGGTCAGGCACTGGGGGCTGGGGCTTTGAAGCCACCAAGCTCTAAGCAGCAGGATGCTCAGGGTCGCTGCTCCTTCCTTCCCCAGCTCTGGCTCCCTGCCTTCCCTCGGGAAGAAGAAGCAGTGCCCCGAAGGAGACGTTGGCTGGCTTCATGTGTTTGTCAGGCTGGTGGAGCACTCTGCCTGCCCTTGGGTGCTGGGATGGAAGTCAGGGACCGTGCCTGAGCTCCTTTCAGACATGCTCAAGGACAGGATGAGGAGCTACAAACACAAGCTGGAGAAAGGACATTTTTATTAGATATTAAGGTAAAAATCTTCGCTGTGAGGGGGGTAGAACACTGGCACAGTGTGAGGCAAGAATTGTCAGCCTTGGATATCCTCTTGAGCAACCTCCCAGTCCTGCTCTGAGCAGGGATGCACCAGGAATCTCCAGAGATCCCAACCACTATAATTCTATAGAATCACTGAATGGTTTGGGTTGGAAGGGACCCTAAATATCATCCAGTTCCAGCCCCCCTGCCATGGGCAGGGACACCTCCTGCCAGCCCAGGCTGCTCAAGGCCTCATCCAGCCTGGTCTTAAATACATCCAGGGAAGAGGCATCCACAACTTCTCTGTTCCAGTGTCTCACCACCTTCACAGCAAAGAGCTTCTTCCTAATGCCCAACCTGCATCTCCCCTGCTCTACTTTCAAACCATTGCCCCTTGTCCTATCACCACAGGCCCTTATACAAAGTCCCTCTCCAAAAGCCCCAATCTGTAGCAGTCCACACTGAGCAGAGGTGAAGTGGCCACCAAGGTGAGGGAGGTCACTGCCCAGAGAGCCTTGGCCTCAATAGAGTGAGGTCCTGTGTGGGTCAAGGGGCCATTTCTTATCACAAATGCCTTGCCCAGCAGTGAGGTGATGGAGCAATGATGGAGCTGAGGCTCCACTCCTACTGTAAATCCTGTGTCTGGGGGCTGTGTTTTGCAAGGTGCTTGGGTCCCATCAGCATCCTCCTCTTCCCTGGCAGCAGGGCAGTTAGATCTTTCACACCACGCAGGTTTGGAGTGTCGAGGAAGTTCTCCTCGAGTTCCATGTGGTTTGTAGGTGAGAAGATGTAGCTGAGATCAACTCAAGGACCAGCAACACAAGAACAAATCCCATGACCCCTCTGCCTAAGACAGCTGAAGGCTGAGGCTCAGCTCTGAGCAGACCTTCCATGGCCATGATCAAGGTCCGGGGGGGCCTGTCCTGCTCAGCTTCTGGGTGAGCTTACTCTGGCTCCCTGTAGGACACAAAACTTCACCAGCAGCTCAGGAAGCCACCATCTCTGCCCCTGCTTCAGGGAGGAAGATCTTCTTGCAAGCCCAAGCCTGCAAAAGGAGCTGCTTTCATGGCTGCTGGCATGGCTGTGCCTCTTGAAGAGACCTTGGACCTAAAGCACAAGAGCTGTGCCCTCATTATCTTCAGAGCTGGGACTGGTACTGCCCTGGGCATCTTCTTAGAGGTTCTCCCCACTAAAGTGTCCTCTGGGAATGTCTCCTCTGGGAAGGACTGAGAAGGAAGGGGCACAGTGAGCAGGAAAGCAAAGGTGGGCAGCAGCGTGGTACTCCCATGGGGGAAGAGCAGAGGCTTTGGAAGGGAGGAGGTGCCAGCCCTCCTCTGCCAGGCAGCAGTGTGACTGATGTTGGCACACTGTGCACAGTGCCTGCACCTGAAGTTTTGAGAGAAGATTGAAAAGAAAAAAAATTATCTAAGGCTTGGAAAATGCCTCACAGGAGAGGTGTGAGTGGAACTCCTCAGCTACCTGCAGAAAGAAGCTGGAAGAGGTTTGATGGTAGAGGCAGGGAGGTGGCACAAGGAGGAAGTGCTGGGCAAGCTTGAGGCAGCTTCATGCACTGGGCAGTGAGGGGAAGGAGCTGTCACAACTGCTGGTGGTGTCTGTGTCTCTTGGTGTTTGCAGATCCATGTGGAATGGAAGATTTGGCTTCATAAAGCCCAAGCTTCCCAAGCTCCCCAGTGGATCTCCATGAAATGGGAAGGTTGGCCCTGGGCGGGAGGTTCCAATTGATTTCACCTCCCCCAGAAGACAAACCACTGCAGCTCTCCTCTCACGTGGATGATGCTACAAGGAATCTGACCAGCTCTTTCCTATGAGAAGGGCCTGTAGCCACAAGGAAGCATCTTGTCAGCTCACAAAGGGCTCCAGAGAAGGGGCTGCAACCTTAACATTAACCCAAACATAACCTGAAAATTTCCCTTTGCCTCCTCTCCTCTCCTCTCCTCTCCTCTCCTCTCCTCTCCTCTCCTCTCCTCTCCTCTCCTATCCTCTCCTCTCCTCTCCTCTCCTCTCCTCTCCTCTCCTCCCTCTCCTCTCCTCTCCTCCTCTCCTCTCCTCTCCTCTCCTCTCCTCTCCTCTCCTCTCCTCTCCTCTCCTCTCCTCTCCTCTCCTCTCCTCTCCTCTCCTCTCCTCTCCTCTCCTCTCCTCTCCTCTCCTCTCCCCTCCTCTCCTCTCCTCTCCTCTCCTCTCCTCTCCTCTCCTCTCCTCTCCTCTCCTCTCCTCTCCTCCTCTCCTCTCCTCTCCTCTCCTCTCCTCTCCTCTCCTCTCCTCTCCTCTCCTCTCCTCTCCTCTCCTCTCCTCTCCTCTCCTCTCCTCTCCTCTCCTCTCCTCTCCTCCCCTCCCTCTCCCTACGCTGACCAGCAGCTGGAAATGTTGGAATTGGGACCCTGCTTTGTGGCTATTTCCTCATCCTCTCCCCACAGACATCTCCTTGCACCAACACCCAACCACCCAGTGGGTGCCTGCATTCCACTTTGAAGTGCCACACCCCTGGGCTGTGTTGGTGGTTTCATAGATTCATAGAATTGTTTGGGTTGGAAGGGACCTTCAAGATCATCCAGTGCCAACCCCCTGCCATGGGCAGGGACACCTCCCTCCAGCCCAGCTTGCTTAAGGCCTCATCCAGCCCAGCCCTGAACACCTCCAGGGAGGGGACAGCCACAGCCTCCCTGGGCAACCTGTGCCAGTGTCTCCAGGAGGGAAAGACAGGGAAAGGCACATTCCCCTTTGTTCCTCTTCCTGGTTTTTAGCCATCTGCTTCTCTGGAGCTGTCCTGGATCTCTGGGGATGCATCTCTGGAGTAGAAACTCCAATTCTTCCAGTCCTGGACAGCTACAGGGATGTTTCCTGCTTCCTCATCCCTCCTTTCACTTTATTTCTCTGTCCCTATTCCCAGGACCATGTCTACCATCCCACTCTCTCCTGAGAGCCTAGCAGGCTCTGTGTTCCCCCCTGACACAACCCCCACCATCCCCATGCATTCCTGGGAGCTCTGCAGCTCCTCTAGGTCTCCCTTTTCTTCCCCCCCAGCCCTACTTCTTTCCTGCCTGCCTGGGAGATCAGTCATCCAGGGTGTCGACAGGCACCCGACTCCCCCGGGAGGGTGGGAGCGTGGAGCTGGGGGGTGGGGGTGTTCTGCTGGGAGAAGGCAAAGCTGCCATCAGCAACTGCTTTGATCTCCAGACAATCACAGAGGAGTGGAGGACCTCGCTCCACTCAGCCAATAAATAATGGAGCTGGTGTGTTGACACAGACAGATTCCCCCCAAACTGTCAGGGAAGGGGAGACGGAGCAGGAGGGAGGGAGGAAAGGGAGAGGAGAGGGCAGGGGAAGGGACCAGGAGGGCCTGTGGGAAAAGAGGGAGAGGGGGCAAGGGAGGAAAAAAAAAAGAAGTTTGAGGAGGAACCGCTGATAGGGGGGAGCTGGGCAGGGAGGAGAAGGAGCCTGAGGAGCACATATTTGTAGAGGGGAAGGAAAATCAAGACAGGAACTGTGGGTGGAAAGGGGGAGGGAAGCTCTGCATGCAGAGCAGGCTGGAAGCAGAGGGAGAGTGAAAAAAAAATTAAAAAAGAAATCTGAAGGTGGAAAAGAAAGAGGAGGAACAAAGGGCTGGCAGTGCCCGCCGGGCTCCCTGGCAGATCAGAGGCTCTCCGAGCAGGGACCATATTCCCGCAGCCCCGAACCCCCCCCACCCCGGGCGCTCAGCGCCGCGGAGCTGGCGCCGGGGAGCAGGCGTGAGGCGGCGAAATGCTGCTGCTGGTGCGCAGCCAGCGGCAGGAACCTGCCCCTAGAGCACCGGTCCCAAAACCCCCTCCTGCTGTGCCCCTGTCCCCACGCTCCCCCTGCTCCTCCCCACCACCCTCTCTGCATCTCGCCCTCTGCCTTCTGCAGCCCGCAGCTGTTTGTTCTCCGGCTGGGGATGGGTTTTCATTTCACTTGTGACAAAGAAATCCCTCCCCCTAGCTCAGGAGTCTGACCACCCAGCCCAGCAGAAACCATCCACCCTCCCAGCAACCCTCCAGCCCACCCTGGCCGTGGCAGCAGATCCAGCAGGAATTGTGGGGGAAAGCCACTGAGGTTGTCTCCTTCCTCCCAGTTTGGTTCCCTCTCAATCTCTGGCTCAGCCTCAGGTACTGAGTGTGTGGAGAGCAGCACAACTCGCTGAGGTCTCCAGGCCACCCTGCTGGGGGTGTCCCTCACTCCCTGCTTGGCCCTTTTGGAAAACACAGTGGCTGTGGTTCCTAACCAAGCTCCAGATGGGAAGCAAACACCTCCCAGCCCTGGGACACCTCTTCCAAGTCTCTACCTTCCCCTGTTTCAGCCTCCTGTTCCTGCTCCCTTCCCACTCCTGCCCTGGGTGATGCTGCTTTGGCAGAAGGGTTGGACTGGATGATCGCCAGAGGTCCCTTCCCTCCCCTGTGATTCTGTGACACCAGCCCCAACCTTTGTCCTTGCACAGATCAGGCTCTCCTTGTCCCCTCACATGAGGAAAGCAGAACCTGCTGGGCCAGGGGGTGACTGATGGAGGCAACAGAGCATCCACAGAGCTGGGGAGGGGCAGGGATACTGGCTCAGGGATACTGGCTCAGGGATACTGGCTCCAGGGCTGTGTGGGATGGTGCTGCAGCAGAAGGTTGGCTGATGATGTGTAGGAGACCCAGGAGCCACACAGCCTGTCCCCAGCAGAGCAGGGTGTGTGTGGCACATCCTCCTGGTACCACCACACCGGGTCAGAGCGGAGTAGGAACGGGAAGCTTGCTGGGATATTGCCTATGGATGTTGTTTGGCTTCATGACGGCAAGAGTGGCTGCCTAACTGGGGCAGCAGTAGCTTATGGGAGGACTGCAGCTCCTGCCAAGCTCTTAAACCTCTCTTTCAGGAGAGCAGGATGTAAAACTGGTGCCAATCACTCAAAACCTGGGGCCTCTGGCTCAGAAAAGGCACTGAAGCAGGTAATGGGCAAGGCTGGGTGATGGCCAGGGCCAGCCTGGCACCCCTGCTTCTCCAGGAGACTTTACTGGGATGGTTGGAATGCTGGGCTGGATCTGGCTGCTGCTGCTCTAGTCCTGAGCAGGACCTGAAGAGAGCAAGGAGAAGAGGGAAGGGAAGGGAAGGGAAGGGAAGGGAAGGGAAGGGAAGGGAAGGGAAGGGAAGGGAAGGGAAGGGAAGGGAAGGGAAGGGAAGGGAAGGGAAGGGAAGGGAAGGGAAGGGAAGGGAAGGGAAGGGAAGGGAAGGGAAGGGAAGGGAAGGGAAGGGAAGGGAAGGGAAGGGAAGGGAAGGGAAGGGAAGGGAAGGGAAGGGAAGGGAAGGGAAGGGAAGGGAAGGGAAGGGAAGGGAAGGGAAGGGAAGGGAAGGGAAGGGAAGGGAAATACTTTCACACTGTGGGTGTTAGTGCTCAGCTCCCCCATGGTGCTTCACCCCTCCCTCCCAGGATGGGGCTGGAGAAGAAGACAGCTGAGAGAGAAGTGCTAGGGACATGACAGATCTGTGTCTCCTCCAGGGTCTGCTGTGACATCCAAGTGCTTCTCCAAATGCTGCCAGCAGTATTTCATGGCATGAAACTGCAGTCCAGCTCAGGCTGAGAATGGTCATCAACCTGGCTGGGGTGGGGAGGTGCAGGTAGATCTTCTGATCCAGGTGATCCTTCCTCCAGGTTCTCAGAGCCATGAGGAACTGTTCTGTGGCCAGGGTAGAACCTTGCACCCTCTGCCCAGGCACTGAGCACCAAGCTGGCTCCAGGTGCCTCAGAGCACTCTCATGGTGAGATCAGGCAGGATGCCCCAGCCTGAGGGTGGTGAGGGCTGATGGAGAGCCACAGAGAACCAGCACTGCAGCAGGAGGAAAGGGCTAAAAGCCCAGGGCAGCAGCAAGCAGCAGTGGGAGCAAAGGGTTAAGGCAGGGAACATTATCTGTCTTTTCTCTAAACATTATTTCCTCCCATGAAAGCAGCTTTTCATCCTTGGCTAGAGGCATCTCCTGCTGCTGCTGGGAATCCAGGGAGAGCTGGGATCTGCTGCTGCACACCACTGCTCCCAGCAGGCTGCCCCTACAATGAGCTGGGGGCCCCTGGTGAGAGCAGCCCCAGTGCTGGGACCTCCAGCAGCAGCAGCAGCAGCACAGAGGCCCCAAGGATGCAGACAGCCCCGGGCTGGGGTTTGGCCATGGCAGGCTTTCCCCAAAGGAATCTCATTAATGGATCATGGAACCATGGAATGGGTTGGGTTGGAAGGGACCTTCCAGATCATCCCCTTCCTACCCCTTGGGCACCTCCCACCAGCCCAGGTTGCTCAAGGCCTCATCCAGCCTGGCCTTCAACACCTCCAGGGAGGAGGCAGCCACAGCCTCCCTGGGCAACCTGTGCCAGTGCATCCCCAGCCTCAGTCTCAGGGATTTCTTCCTCCTCTCCAGTCTCAATCTCCCCTCTACCAGCTCAAAACCATTGTCCCTCCTCCTGGCACTCCCAGCCCTTGTCCAAAGTCCCTCCCCAGCTCTCCTGGAGCCCCTTCAGGTATTGGAAGGCTGCTCTGAGGTCTCCCTGGATGCTTCTCCAGTCTGAACAGCCCCAGCTCTCAGCCTGTCCTCATGGGAGATTTTTCAGCCCTCTCCTGCTCCTCTGTACCACAGAGAGGTTTCCTCCTGTTCCCCCAGGGATGAGAGCAGGAGGCAGAGCTGGGCAGGGCACTGGGACAGGTCTGGGTAGGCTCCAGCCATCAACTCAGGGAGGTTTTTTTTTTTGGGGGGGGGGAGAGCTCATTTCACACCTCACCCCTTGGGTGGGAAAAGGGCAGTGGGATGCTCTGTGGGGAAACCGAGGCAGCAGCCACAGGCTCCAAGGTCACAACCTGGGAAAAATTAATTGACTGCAAGAGTGGTCAGGCACTGGAACAGGCTGCCCAGGGAGGTGGTGGAGCCACCTCAAGAACTGTGTGGCCATGGCACTTTGGGACATGGTTTAGTGGCCATGGTGGTGGGCTGAAGGTTGGACTCGGTGACCACAGAATCACAGAACTGTCAGGGTTGGAAGGGACCTCAAGGCTCAGCCAGTTCCAACTCCCCTGCCAGGGACAGGGACACCTCACACTAGATCAGGCTGGCCAGAGCCTCATCCAGCCTGGCTGCAAAAACCTCCAGGGATGAGGCTTCCAACACGTCCCTGGGCAACCTGTGCCAGTCTCTCACCACCCTCATGGGGAAGAATTTTTTCCTGGCATCCAATCCGAATCTCCCCATTTCTAGTTTTTGTTCCATTCCCCCCAGTCCTATCACTCCCTGACACACTAAATCTTGGAGGTCTTTCCCAAGACAAACAATGCTGTGGTTCAAAGAAAGAGGGAAGAGAGCAGGGGAAGCTCTGCCCCTTGCCCAGCACCACAGCCCAAACCAGGGCTGCAGCAGGGCTCTGTGTGTGCCTGCAGCAGGGCTCTGTGTGTGCCTGCAGCAGGGCTCTGTGTGTGCCTGCAGCAGAGCTCTGTGTGTGCCTGTAGCAGGGCTTTGTGGGTGCTTGGAGCAGGGCTCTGTGTGTACCTGCAGCAGGGCTCTGTGGGTGCCTGCAGCAGGGCTTTGTGGGTGCTTGGAGCAGGGCTCTGTGTGTGCCTGCAGCAGGGCTCTGTGTGTACCTGCAGCAGGGCTCTGTGGGTGCCTGGAGCAGAGCTCTGTGTGTGCCTGCAGCAGGGCTCTGTGGGTGCTTGGAGCAGGGCTCTGTGGGTGCCTGCAGCAGGGCTCTGTGTGTACCTGCAGCAGGGCTCTGTGTGTACCTGCAGCAGGGCTCTGTGGGTGCCTGGAGCAGAGCTCTGTGGGTGCCTGCAGCAGGGCTCGGTGGGTGCCTGCAGCAGGGCTCTGTGGGTGCCTGCAGCAGGGCTCTGTGGGTGCCTGCAGCAGGGCTCTGTGTGTACCTGCAGCAGGGCTCTGTGTACCTGCAGCAGGGCTCTGTGTGTACCTGCAGCAGGGCTCTGTGTCTGTATGCAGCAGGGCTCTGTGTGTACCTGCAGCAGGGCTCTGTGGGTGCCTGCAGCAGGGCTCTGTGTGTGCCTGCAGCAGGGCTCTGTGGGTGCCTGCAGCAGGGCTCGGTGGGTGCCTGCAGCAGGGCTCTGTGTGTACCTGCAGCAGGGCTCTGTGTGTACCTGCAGCAGGGCTCTGTGTACCTGCAGCAGGGCTCAGTGGGTGCCTGCAGCAGGGCTCTGTGTGTACCTGCAGCAGGGCTCTGTGTACCTGCAGCAGGGCTCTGTGTGTACCTGCAGCAGGGCTCTGTGTGTACCTGCAGCAGGGCTCTGTGGGTGCCTGCAGCAGGGCTCGGTGGGTGCCTGCAGCAGGGCTCTGTGTGTACCTGCAGCAGGGCTCTGTGTGTGCCTGCAGCAGGGCTCTGTGGGTGCCTGCAGCAGGGCTCGGTGGGTGCCTGCAGCAGGGCTCTGTGTGTCCCTGCAGCAGGGCTCGGTGGGTGCCTGCAGCAGGGCTCTGTGTGTACCTGCAGCAGGGCTCGGTGGGTGCCTGCAGCAGGGCTCTGTGTGTACCTGCAGCAGGGCTCTGTGTGTACCTGCAGCAGGGCTCGGTGGGTGCCTGCAGCAGGGCTCTGTGGGTGCCTGCAGCAGGGCTCTGTGTGTACCTGCAGCAGGGCTCTGTGTGTACCTGCAGCCGGGCTCGGTGGGTGCCTGCAGCAGGGCTCTGTGTGTACCTGCAGCAGGGCTCTGTGTGTACCTGCAGCAGGGCTCTGTGTACCTGCAGCAGGGCTCAGTGGGTGCCTGCAGCAGGGCTCTGTGTGTACCTGCAGCAGGGCTCTGTGTACCTGCAGCAGGGCTCTGTGTGTACCTGCAGCAGGGCTCTGTGGGTGCCTGCAGCAGGGCTCTGTGTGTACCTGCAGCAGGGCTCTGTGTGTACCTGCAGCAGGGCTCTGTGGGTGCCTGCAGCAGGGCTCGGTGGGTGCCTGCAGCAGGGCTCTGTGTGTACCTGCAGCAGGGCTCTGTGGGTGCCTGCAGCAGGGCTCTGTGTGTACCTGCAGCAGGGCTCGGTGGGTGCCTGCAGCAGGGCTCTGTGTGTGCCTGCAGCAGGGCTCTGTGTGTACCTGCAGCAGGGCTCGGTGGGTGCCTGCAGCAGGGCTCGGTGGGTGCCTGCAGCAGGGCTCTGTGTGTACCTGCAGCAGGGCTCTGTGTGTACCTGCAGCAGGGCTCTGTGGGTGCCTGCAGCAGGGCTTTGTGTATACCTGCAGCAGGGCTCTGTGTGTACCTGCAGCAGGGCTCTGTGGGTGCCTGTAGCAGGGCTCTGTGGGTGCCTGCAGCAGGGCTCGGTGGGTGCCTGCAGCAGGGCTCGGTGGGTGCCTGCAGCAGGGCTCTGTGTGTACCTGCAGCAGGGCTCGGTGGGTGCCTGCAGCAGGGCTCTGTGTGTACCTGCAGCAGGGCTCTGTGGGTGCCTGCAGCAGGGCTCTGTGTGTACCTGCAGCAGGGCTCTGTGTGTACCTGCAGCAGGGCTCGGTGGGTGCCTGCAGCAGGGCTCTGTGGGTGCCTGCAGCAGGGCTCTGTGTGTACCTGCAGCAGGGCTCTGTGTGTACCTGCAGCCGGGCTCGGTGGGTGCCTGCAGCAGGGCTCTGTGTGTACCTGCAGCAGGGCTCTGTGTGTACCTGCAGCAGGGCTCTGTGTACCTGCAGCAGGGCTCAGTGGGTGCCTGCAGCAGGGCTCTGTGTGTACCTGCAGCAGGGCTCTGTGTACCTGCAGCAGGGCTCTGTGTGTACCTGCAGCAGGGCTCTGTGGGTGCCTGCAGCAGGGCTCTGTGTGTACCTGCAGCAGGGCTCTGTGGGTGCCTGCAGCAGGGCTCGGTGGGTGCCTGCAGCAGTGCTCTGTGTGTACCTGCAGCAGGGCTCTGTGGGTGCCTGCAGCAAGGCTCTGTGTGTACCTGCAGCAGGGCTCGGTGGGTGCCTGCAGCAGGGCTCTGTGTGTGCCTGCAGCAGGGCTCTGTGTGTACCTGCAGCAGGGCTCGGTGGGTGCCTGCAGCAGGGCTCGGTGGGTGCCTGCAGCAGGGCTCTGTGGGTGCCTGCAGCAGGGCTCTGTGTGTACCTGCAGCAGGGCTCTGTGTGTACCTGCAGCAGGGCTCTGTGGGTGCCTGCAGCAGGGCTCTGTGTGTACCTGCAGCAGGGCTCGGTGGGTGCCTGCAGCAGGGCTCGGTGGGTGCCTGCAGCAGGGCTCTGTGTGTACCTGCAGCAGGGCTCTGTGTGTACCTGCAGCAGGGCTCTGTGGGTGCCTGCAGCAGGGCTTTGTGTATACCTGCAGCAGGGCTCTGTGTGTACCTGCAGCAGGGCTCTGTGGGTGCCTGTAGCAGGGCTCTGTGGGTGCCTGCAGCAGGGCTCGGTGGGTGCCTGCAGCAGGGCTCTGTGGGTGCCTGCAGTAGGGCTCGGTGGGTGCCTGCAGCAGGGCTCGGTGGGTGCCTGCAGCAGGGCTCTGTGTGTACCTGCAGCAGGGCTCTGTGGGTGCCTGCAGCAGGGCTCTGTGTGTACCTGCAGCAGGGCTCGGTGGGTGCCTGCAGCAGGGCTCTGTGTGTACCTGCAGCAGGGCTCTGTGTGTACCTGCAGCAGGGCTCTGTGGGTGCCTGCAGCAGGGCTTTGTGTATACCTGCAGCAGGGCTCTGTGTGTACCTGCAGCAGGGCTCTGTGGGTGCCTGTAGCAGGGCTCTGTGGGTGCCTGCAGCAGGGCTCGGTGGGTGCCTGCAGCAGGGCTCTGTGGGTGCCTGCAGTAGGGCTCGGTGGGTGCCTGCAGCAGGGCTCGGTGGGTGCCTGCAGCAGGGCTCTGTGTGTACCTGCAGCAGGGCTCGGTGGGTGCCTGCAGCAGGGCTCCCTGGGGGCCCTGCCCAGACCCACGCTGGGGCTAACATGGCTGCTGCTAAAAGCCTTCCCTGAACCATCCTAAACTTTGAATGCGCAGGAGAGAGCGGCAGCGTCCCCTGCACAGCCCGCAGGGCACCAAGGCACAGCCTCTCCTCTCTCCCATTCAGCTGGAGCCGCGTCTGAGCCGTGCCGGGGACGTGGCTGGAATGAAAGCTGCCCTTCAGCTCCGGCGTGCTCGCAGGGAGCCTTCGCCCAACTCCGAGGCTTGCCGAGTTAAAAGGGTCAGAGCTCCAAGGACAGCTGGGGCTGACTGGCTCTAGATCATCGCAGCGGCGTCTTCAGCGGGGATTATAATCTGAATCGAAGCGGAAAGACCCGAGGCAATGAAGCTGTCAGCAGGCTAAGATTAAGGAATTAAAACAGCAGCCCCAGCGTTACAGGATTTGTTCTGGATGCAGCAGGGAGAAGCGAGCCGAGCGCGGCAGGCTCCGCGCCGGGCAGCCCTGGGAAGGGCATGAGCAAGGAGCCCATCAATAACCAGCCAAAGGCAGGGCGAGGAGAGCCAGGCAGTCAGGAGATAAATCCTGCCTGGGGACGGGAATGAGTCACCCAAGGTTTGGCTGAGGTAAATAAAAGCAGAGATGGAGTGGGGTTGGGGAAGGGCAGAGGTGAGGAGACTCTGACAGGCAGCAGGCAGGAGACAAACGGCCCCACACCCACTGCTACCTGCGGGAACTCAGCCCTGCTGCCCCTGGGGCTGCTGGCAGGAAACACAGCTCCCTGCTCCTGTGCTACCTTCCCATCCCTTGCCCAGTCCCTTTCCCACCCCTTCTCCCAACCCATGTCCAATCCTCATCCCCATCGGCTTCCCCATCCCTTCCCCTAACCCATCCCCAATCCCTTTCCCCCTTTGCTTTCGCCTGCCCCTGTCCCTTTCCCATCCCTTCTCCTATCCCATCCCCTCTCCCTTTCCCATCCCCTTTCCCACTCCCATTTGTCTCCCTTCCCTTTCCCATCCCCTTCCTTTCCCATCCTCTTCTCCTTCTCCATACCATTCTCTTCTCCTCCTTCCCTTTCTTCATCCCTTTCTTCCCCCTCCACTGGCACATCCTCTTCTCCTTCCCCTTTCCCATCCTCTTCTCCTCCTTTCCTTTCCTTCTCCCTTCCCATCTCACTCTGCTGCTCCTGCCCCTGTTCTCAAACCCACCTCCAGGCTGCCTTTACAAGCCAGGAACAAGGGCAGCTGGTGGCTGAGCCCAGAGAGAGGAGGCCACAAACCTGTGCCTCCAGCGAGGTCCCCAGGAGGCCCCCAGAGTCTTGCCCAGCTCAGGAGGCATCAGGAGGCTGTGGCAGCAAGGAAGGCCCCAGAGCCCTGGCAGAGGCCTCATTAAAACCTCCTCTTTATTTCTGGCAACCCGCACGCCCCCCTTCTCCCGCTCACCACAGGCATGGGACGAAACTCAAGGGAAAGCAGGGAGCTGCCCCGTGCACAGCAGGCACAGAGGGAAGCTCAGGTGACCCAGACCCCCATGCAGACCCCAGCCCCAGCCCAGCCCTGCTCAGCACAAGCCAGAGGGACGCAGGGCAGGGGGCTCAGCACCGCTCCCTGCCGTGTGTGATCCAAACCCCGACCGCTGCGAAGGCGCAGAGCAGCTGGGGCCTGGAGCAGCGAGCCCAGGGTGACAGAGTCAGCCCCAGCCAGGCCTCCTGCACAGGGTGGTGGCACCTCAGTGACACACAAAGGCAGCGGTGCTGAGCAGCCAGATCTAGGACACAGAAGGAGCTGGGGAGCTAAGGACAGGCAGGGCTTGCTCTGCAGCACGGGGAGGGACCGGAATCGCTTCTCCGCTCCTCCGGCCAACTTCTACCGGGACCTTCGGGGAGCAGTCCTCAGCCAAGTCCTTGTAAGAGTTATGCAGAGTCCCTTGGGTAAAAACAGGCAAGAGGAGAGCCCTGAGCTGCTCAGTGACTCTTCTTGGTGGAGCCGAAGCCAGAGAAGCCCATGACGGCTGCCATCTCGTCGTCCTCCTCCAGCGTCAGCTCCTCCTCCGCCCGCCTCTTCTTCTCCCTCTGCTTCTCCTTCTTGTAGGCCTTGGCCTTCTCCTCCTGCAGCAAAGGCACAGGACAGCAAAACATCAGCCCTCTGAGCTGGGTCACCCTGGGAGACACCACACAGCTCATCCAGGCCCTACCAAGAGCATCCCAAGGAAGGGACGCAGCCAGCAGAAAGCCTTCTGGCTCTGTCCTGGTGAGGCCAGTGCTGGGCTGCCCAGGTCAGGGAGGGCAGGGACTGGCTGGAGAGGGCCCAGCAAAGGGCTGCAGAGATGCTGAGGGGCCTGGAACATCTCTGTGAGGAGACACTGAGGGGCTTGGGGCTGTTGGGCCTGGAGAAGAGCAGCCTGGGGGGGATCTCATCAGTGCTGATCAATGCTCCAAGGGTGGGGGGCAGGAGGCTGGGGCCAGGCTGTGTCCAGTGGTGCCCAGGGACAGGCCAAGGGGCAGTGGGCACAGACTGGACCATCAGAAGTTCATCTGAACATGAGGAGGAACTTCTTTAATTGAAGGGTGCTGGAGCCCTGGAGCTGCCCAGAGAGGTGGTGGAGTCTCCATCTCTGGAGAGATTCCAACCCCCCTGGATGTGTTCCTGTGTGCCCTGCCCTCTAGTGCCCCTGCCTTGGCCTGGATGATCTCCAGCGGTCCCTTCCAACCCCTGCCATGCTGTGAAATCCTGGCCTGTGGTGGCCCAGGAGGACGTTTCCCAGCCTCCAGAGCACCCCAAGAGCAGTCTCCCACCACACCAGATGCAGCCTCATGAACCTCTCTCTTGTGAGCAACCATCAGCAGCTTTGTCTGGAGCCAAGGCAAGGAGCAGGAGGCCTCTCCCTGCCGCCATGCCCAGCTCTGGGGGTGGCAATGCCCTGCTGGCTTTGGGCCTGGCAGGGTGACAGCTGCTCACTGGAACAGAAGCTGAAGCTCTGCACAGCTCAGGGGTGGGCAGCTTGGCACCAGAGCTGGCACTGCTCTAATCAAAGTGGTTTGCTCTGTGAGGATCACAAGCCCTGGAGCAGAGCCAGCCTTGGACTGGGCCATGCAGAAGCATGGCTCTGGCTCCAGACTTAGCAACTGCCCCTGCCAGTCCCATCAGTGTCCACTGAGCCACAGCAGCTGCAGACAGCCATGCCCTGCAGGGAGCTCCACCAGAATCTGCTGCTGATGCCTGGCTTGCCATCCACTGCCTGGCACTCCCTGCACTGCCAGGGCACCAGGCTCCTGCCACCTCACCCCAATGGGGCCCAGCACATCCCTGCACCCCAGCAGGGAGCCCAGGGGTGGACTACAGCTCAGACTGACCAAGCAGACCCACAGGCAGCTTCTGGTAATGTCTAGCTGTGACCTCTGAGGGAGAAGCATCCAGAGAAGCTCCTCTGTCAGAAGCTTCTCTCTTAAAGCACTTCAACAAAGCTCAGGGCTGGGTGCTGCACTTGGGGCACAACAACCACATGGAGACTCCAGGCTAGGGGCAGAGTGCCTGGAAAGTGCCCAGAAGAAAAGGCCTTGGGGTGCTGGGTGCCAGCAGCTGGAGATGAGCTCAGGGGGTGCCCAGGAGGGCAAGAAGGGCAGCAGCAGCCTGGGCTGGAGCAGCAATGGTGTGGGCAGCAGGAGCAGGGCAGGGATTGTGCCCCTGGACTGGGCACTGGGGAGGCCACAGCTGCAGTGCTGGGTTCAGTTCTGGGCTCCTCACTGCAAGAAGGACATTGAGGAGCTGGAGCAGGGCCAGAGAAGGGCAAGAAAGGTGGGAAAGGGTCTGGAGAAGAGGGCTGGGGAGGAGCAGCTGAGGGAGCTGGAGATGTGCAGTGTGGAGCAGAGAAGGCTCCAGGCAGACCTCAGAGCAGCCTTCCAAGACCTGAAGGGGCTTCAGGAGAGCTGGGGAGGGACTTTGGACAAGGGCTGGGAGTGCCAGGAGGAGGGACAATGGCTTTGAGCTGGGAGAGGGGAGACTGAGACTGGAGATGAGGAAGAAATTGTTGGCAGTGAGGGTGGTGAGACACTGGCACAGGCTGCCCAGGGAGGCTGTGGCTGCCTCCTGCCTGGAGGTGTTCCAGGCCAGGCTGGATGAGGCCTTGAGCAACCTGGACTGGTGGGAGGTGTCCCTGCCCATGGCAGGGGGTTGGAGCTGGATGATCTGGTCCCTTCCAACCCAACCCATGCTGTGAATGAATTTATGAATTTATGAAACAGAAGTCAGTGACAGAGCAGCTGAGAAGCCAATGGGAAGAGGAGAAAGGCTTCCATGGAACAAGATTAGGAACCAAGGTTGTCCTCCTCAAAGGACACGTTTCTGGAGGGCTTTGCTTCATCAGCCATTGCCCAGACTCACCTCTTCACGGAGTTCCTTCATCCTCTCCTCAAAGTCATAGTCCTTCTGCTTCTCCTCCATCTTCTTCTTGTTCACCTCAAAGCGTTTCTTCACCTGGTCCAGCGTGGAGCGCTCCACTCGCATGGACATGCCCAGGTTTCTCTGGTCTGGAAGAGAGGAGTGGGAACAGCTGTGTCCAGACACTCATCTCTGCTGGTCCTGGCCCCAGGCCCCATCTCAGCACAGCAACCTCTGCCTGACAGCCACACCTCCCCTCCAGGCAGCTTCCAGGGCCAGGCCACATCCATGCAGGATGCTCAGTGCTCCACCCTGGCCTCCGAGCGCTGCGGCAAGCACCCGGGCAAGGAACTGAGGCTGCCTCAGACAGGAGACACCAACTTGAGTGGCAGTGCTGCTCTGCTGGAGGGTCAGGAGGCTCTGAAGAGGGACCTGGCCAGGCTGGATCTGTGGGATGAGGCCAGTGGAGTGAGGTTCAACAAGGTCCAGGGCTGGGTGCTGCACCTTGGCACAACAACCCCAGGAAGGCTCCAGGCTGGGGGAGGAGTGGATAGAAAGTGCCCAGCAGAGAAGGCCCTGGGGGTGCTGGGTGCCAGCAGCTGGAGATGAGCTCAGGGAGTGCCCAGGTGGGCAAGAAGGGCAGCAGCAGCCTGGGCTGGAGCAGCAATGGTGTGGGCAGCAGGAGCAGGGCAGGGATTGTGCTCCTGGGCTGGGCACTGGGGAGGTCACAGCTGCAGTGCTGGGTTCAGTTCTGGGCTCCTCACTGCAAGAAGGACATTGAGGAGCTGGAGCAGGGCCAGAGAAGGGCAAGAAAGGTGGGGAAGGGTCTGGAGAAGAGGGCTGGGGAGGAGCAGCTGAGGGAACTGGGGGTGGAGAAGAGGAGGCTGAGGGAGAACCTTCTGGCTCTCTACAGCTCCTGAGAGGAGGTTGGAGCCAGGGGGGGGTTGAGCTCTTCTCACATGTAACAAATGACAGAAGGATAGGAAATGACCCCAAATTGTGCCAGGGGAGGATTAGGTTTGAGAGGAGGAAAAATTTATTTGCTGCAAGAGTGGTCAGGGACTGGCAGAGGCTGCCCAGGGAGGTGGTGGAGTCCCCACCCCTGGAGGTGTTTCAAAGCCCCATGGCTGTGGTGCTGAGGGATGTGGTGCAGGGGCAGTGGCTGTGGGACTGTCAGCTCTGGGTGAGTGGCTGCCCTGGGTGGTGTCAAAGATCCCCTCCAACCTCAGCAGTTCTGTGGTTCTAAGACCTTAAGGTGGCACTTCAGTGTCCTCCTCTCTGTCACACAGAGGTGTAACAGGTTGAGGTTTCTTTTCCTAGCTACACAAACCTGACCCTCAGGTCCTGCTCTGAACCGCCACTCCTCAAAGGCTCAAGCAGCTGAGGGTGCAGGCCTGGATCATGTCCATCACCCCCTTTGTGTAAAGGGACCTGCTGCTGCCTTCCCCAGGAAGCCACAAAGACCTTCAGGAGCAGAACAATGTGCCAGAGGTGTGGCAGGGTGTGGCAGGGTGCCCTGCTGCCCCCTCTCTGAACAGCCCAAGCAGAAGTGATGCCCACAGCCAGGAATCCGTCAGCTCAGTGAGGGCAGTGTCCTCTTCTTCAGGCTATCCAGTCAGGGATCAGACTGGTGAACTGGGAGCTCCTTTCTCCTGCCTTCATGTGTGGGAGAGTGGAGAGAAGAACCACAGAGAGCTAGAGGACAGCTCCAGGCTCATCCTGCTCCACTCCTGTCTCTGCTCACCCTCAGTGTGGCCTCCATCCCTGTGAGCTCTGCTCCAAGCTCTGGAGCCTTCAAGAGCAGTTGGGGTTCAGCTCCACACTCAGATCCCACAGAGATCCTGCTGATCCAAAAGTGAGTCCAAGTCCATGTCCTGGCTCTAAGACAATCTTCAAAGCTTTTGGTGCTGAAAAGAAGCCCCAGGCCAGACTTTGAGAGGAGACATCAGGAGGTGCTGATGCTGGGCTGCTTGCAGCATGGACACTCTGAGGGGGGCCAGCATGTGCCCCTAGCCAGGGTAAACCACTCCCTAGTTCTGCTGGGCTGCTGCCATGGAAGTGGTACAGCACCCTGGAAGTGCCAGGGGATTTAGGGTGTCAGGGAGTGATAGGACTGGGGGGGTTGGAGCAAAACTAGAAGTGGGGAGATTCAGATTGGATGTTAGGAAGAAATTCTTCCCCATGAGGGTGGTGAGAGACTGGCACAAGTTGCCCAGGGAGGTGGTGGAAGCCTCATCCCTGGAGGTGTTTAAGGCCAGGCTGGATGTGGCTGTGAGCAACCTGCTGTGGTGTGAGGTGTCCCTGCCCATGGCAGGGGGTTGGGACTGGCTGAGCCTTGAGGTCCCTTCCAGCCCTGAGAGTTCTGTGATTCTGTGATACAAACAGCACTTCCACAGCAAACCTTAGCTCCATCCTGGTCTCCAGAGTACACTTTGTTCCCTGTCTAAGTGTCCTCCTCTCAGACGCTGCTGGTGTGTGAAGAAAGAAATGTTTAACTGAAGGTGGTGAGAGCCTGGCCCAGGTTACCCCTGGAGGTGGGAGCTGCCCCATTCCTGGAACCATCCCAGGCTGTTTGGGGTTCTGGGCAGCCTGCTCTGGTTGCAGATGTCCCTGCTGACTGCAGGGGGGTTGGACTGGATAGCCTCAGGAGGTCCCTTCCCACCCAAACCAGCCTGGGATTGTATGAAAGGAGCAGCCCTGAGCACTGCAGCAGCTCTCACCCAGCTCTGCAACCCCCAAGCCCCCCAAAGGCAGAGCAATGGTCCTCACGTTTCTTGCCATTGATGTGATCCAGGAAGTTGATGGAGTCCTTCACCACACAGTCACAGACATTGCAGTAGTACCTGCAGGAGAGAGGAGACATCAGCTGCAGAGCAGGGACCATGGAGCACACAACACCTTGGGCTGGAAGGGACCTTCAAATCATCCAGCTCCACCCCCTGCCATGGGCAGGGACACCTCCCTCCAGCACAGCTTGCTCAAAGCCTCATCCAGCCTGGCCTTCAACACCTCCAGGGAGGGGACAGCCACAGCCTCCCTGGGCAACCTGTGCCAGTGTCTCCCCAGCCTCACTGGAAAGAATTTCCTCCTCTTCTCCAGTCTCAATCTCCCCTCTCCCAGCTCAAAGCCATTCTCCCTCGTCCTGGCACTCCCAGCCATGGTCAAAAGTCCTTCCCCAGCTCTCCTGGAGCCCCTTCAGGTCCTGGAAGGTTGCTCTAAGGTCTCCCTGGCCACACAGCTCAAGCAGCAGCTGGCTGAAGGTTCTTCCCTGGCTCCCACCCCCACTGCCTCACAGCAGCAGCTCCCTGCTGCAGACAGCAGAGCCCTCTGCCCACCTCAGGAGATGTTAGAAACATGGACTAGCTCATAAAATCATTTTGGTTGAAAGAGACCTTGAAGATCACTGAGGCCAACCCATAACCCAGCACTGCCAGGGCACCAATCAGCCATGGCCCTCAGCACCACATCTGCACAGCTCTGAAACCCCTCCGGATATGGAGACTCCACCACTGCCCTGGGCAGCCTGGGCCAGGCCTTGAGAAGCCTTTTGAGGATAAAATTGTTTCTCATGTCCAACCTAAACCTGCCCAGGCACAATTTCAGGACATTTCCTCTTGTGCTGTCCCTTGTTCCTTGGGAGCAGAGCCCAACCCCCACCTGGCTGCAGCCTCCTCTCAGGAGCTGTAGAGAGCAATGAGGTCTCCCTCAGCCTCCTCTGCTCCACACTAACCACCCCCAGCTCCCTCAGCTGCTCCTCCCCAGCCTTCTTCTCCAGACCCTTCCACACCTTTCTTGCCCTTCTCTGGACCTGCTCTAGCTCCTCAATGTCCTTCTTGCAGTGAGAAGCCCAGAACTGAACCCAGCACTGCAGCTGTGGCCTCCCCAGTGCCCAGCCCAGGGGCACAATCCCTGCCCTGCTCCTGCTGCCCACACCATTGCTGCTCCAGCCCAGGCTGCTGCTGCCCTTCTTGCCCACCTGGGCACTCCCTGAGCTCATCTCCAGCTGCTGGCACCCAGCACCCCCAGGGCCTTCTCTGCTGGGCACTTTCCAGCCACTCTGCCCCCAGCCTGGAGCCTTCCTGGGGTTGTTGTGCCCCAGGTGCAGGACCCAGCCCTGGGCCTTGCTGAACTTCCTGCACTGCCCTCAGCCATGGATCCAGCCTGGCCAGGTCCCTCTGCAGAGCCTCCTGACCCTCCAGTAGACCAACACTGTCACCCAGTTTAGTGTCATCTGCAAACTGCCTGAGGGTGCCTCCATCCCCTCAGCCAGCTGATGGAAGCAGACATCAAGCAGAAGTGGTTTCACTGCTGCAAAAGCCCAGCCTTGGGCAGCACTTTCACCCCTTGGATGCTCTCAGGGCTGCACATCTGCATGGCTCTGCTGGCCACCAGGCTGTGACAGTGGCACTAAACAGCTCAGTGTCTTCTTTTCCACCTCTGGGTGGCTTAGGATGAGCCAGAAGCTCTTTCATCTTTTGGCTGTACATGACCTACACAAAGAGTGGCCAAACATCATCCCTAAGGACAGGTGTTGGATGTTTCTCCCCTTCCCAGCACTCAGATATCCAAAGCAGGCACCAGCAGGAGGCCTCCTGGCCAGCAAAGCCCAGCAGGCAGCAGAGACCTGCCTCAGCTGCTGACTGAGGTCAGAGGGGTCAGAGGGGCTCAGCCTCCTGTGTCCCCTCCAAGATCCCATTCTGGTGTAGCCCAGTGCAGCCCCAAGGAGGAGATCACCACCCTAAGAGCTCACTGCTGTGTCACAGCCCCTTGGTGCCACCAGCACAAGCCTGAGGCTACAAGAGGAAGGCCAGCAAGCACCTACCCTCCCATCTCTGACTGAGGGGTGGTTTTGGTGATGACAATGGTCTTGCCCAGCTTCGACTCCAGGTCCACCTTGTAGTCGCGGTGCCGCAGCAGCTCCCTTTTGACAGGCTGAGTTGGTTTGCCTGGAACACACAACCCCAGAGTGCTCAGCAGGAAAGCTCCAGCCTGCCATGATGGAGCCACAGAACCACAGAAGGGTTGGAAAAGGCCTCGAAGCTCATCCAGACCAACAGCAACCCAACCCCACCACAGCCACCAAACCATGGCTCCAAGTGCCATGGCCACAGGGGTCTGGAACACCTCCAGGGATAGGGATTCCCTGGGCAGCCTCTGCCAGTCCCTGACCACTCTTGCAGCAAAGAAATTTTTCCTCCTCTGCAACCAAAGCCTCCCCTGGCACAATTTCAGAATATTTCCTCTCCTTCTCTCACCTGAGACTAGGGAGCAGAGCCCAACCCCCACCTGGCTCCAGCCTCCTCTCAGGAGCTGTAGAGAGCAATGAGGTCTCCCTCAGCCTCCTCTGCTCCACACTAACCACCTCCATCTCCCTCAGCTGCTCCACCCTAGCCCTCTTCTCCAGACCCTTCCCCACCTTTCTTGCCCTTCTCTGGACCTGCTCTTGCCCCTCAATGTCCTTCTTGCAGTGAGGAGCCCAGAACTGAACCCAGCACTCAGGGTGTAGCCTCCCCAGCACCTGGCAGGCAGGGACCAATCCTTGGCCTGTCCCTAGTGCTCACACAGCACCTGCCAGGAGCTACCCAACTCAGGCAGAAATTGCAACTCTTCCTTTGAATCAGTAAAAGAATCATTTCCTCCTCACCATGTCCTGGTTCTGTTAGATCTGAGAGACTTCCAGCTCTGATTTGGTGACCTACAGCACCAGGGCAGGGATTGCCACCCTGGACTGGGCCCTGGTGTGTCCACACCTTGAGATTTGGGGCCCTCACTCCCAGAAGGAGTTTGAGGTGAGATCTCCTTAGCTGCAGGAGCTGATTTCTCCTCTCCCCCACAAAGAACAGGGAGAGGCAAAGGTTCTCTGTCACTGCTTCTGCCAAACCATTTGGTGCAAGCAGGGCAGAAAGGAGCAGCCAGCCTCCAACTGCTGCTGGCTCCCCACAGGGTTTCACTGCCAGCTGCTCTCCCTCAGGGTAGGGTTAGGGTCTCCTGCCCAGCCCATGCTCAGTTCTCCACTCACCATCTTTCTTTTCTCTCTCCTCTGTGAGCCTCTTCTCTGCAAGCTTCTCATATTCATCCTTGTCCCACTTCCGGCGGAAGTCCAGGTTCTTGGTCTGGAAGGACACAAAGGGTTAAAGGTCCTGGATGGGCATAAAGGGTTAAAGGTCCTGGAAGGGCACAAAGGGTCCTGGATGGGCACAAAGGGTTAAGGGTCCTGGATGGGCATAAAGGGTTAAAGGTCCTGGGAGGGCACAAAGGGTCCTGGATGGGCACAAAGGGTTAAAGGTCCTGGGAGGGCACAAAGGGTCCTGGATGGGCACAAAGGGTTAAAGGTCCTGGATGGAAACAAAGGGTCCTGGAAGGGTACAAAGGGTTAATGGTCTGGAACGGCACAAAGGGTTAAGGACCCTGGAAGCACACAAAGGGTCCTGGAAGGACACAAAGGGTTAATGGCCCTGGGAGCACACCAAGGGTCCTGGGAGGGCACCAAGGGTTAAGGCTCCGGCCCGGGGGCAGTGGAATCCCTCACCTGTCAGCAGTCAGTCCGGGCTCAGCCCCCCCTGTCCTCTGCCTTCACACCTGGGATGAAGGCTGTAGCTTAGGAGAAGACCCAGCAGGACCTGCCCTGCTCCTTCTGGAAGGCTTTCAAAGCTCAGAGGAAAGCAAAGGGGGGAGCTGCAGCCCCCTCCCGGGCTCCTGCTCTGCACCCAGGCACAGGGCTCACCCCCTGCTGAGCCAGGAGCTCGGAAGTGGCACTTGAGGAGCCCAGCTGAGCCACCCGCAGGGTCCACGCAGCCCTCCTGGGCTAGAGCCAAGCCTGCAGACCCTGCTGGAGCCCTCACACACCACAGGAGCTGTGCAGAGGCTGCTGACAACACAGCAGCAGGGAGGGCCCCCAGTACCTGCTCTGAGGTCACTGCAGCCACGAAGCTGAGTTTGCTATGAAACCACAACACAAAGGAGAAAGAATGGTTTGGGTTGGAAAAGCTCCCAGAAATCCTCCAGTCCAACCCTCAGCCCAACCCCCCATGGCCACCAAACCCTGTCCCCAAGTGCCATGGCCACAGAGTCCTTGAACACCTCCAGCCATGGGGACTCCACCACCCCCCTGGGCAGCCTCTGCCAGTCCCTGACCACTCTTGCAGCAAAGAAATTTTTCCTCCTCTCCAACTTAAGCCTCCCCTGGCACAATTTCAGGACATTTCCTCTCCTTCTCTCACCTGAGGCTAGGGAGCAGAGCCCAACCCCCACCTGGCTGCAGCCTCCTCTCAGGAGCTGTAGAGAGCAATGAGGTCTCCCTCAGCCTCCTCTGCTCCACACTAACCACCCCCAGCTCCCTCAGCTGCTCCTCCCCAGCCCTCTTCTCCAGACCCTTCCACACCTTTCTTGCCCTTCTCTGGATCTGCTCCAGCTCCTCAATGTCCTTCTTGCAGTGAGGAGCCCAGAACTGAACCCAGCACTGCAGCTGTGGCCTCCCCAGTGCCCAGTCCAGGGGCACAATCCCTGCCCTGCTCCTGCTGCCCACACCATTGCTGCTCCAGCCCAGGCTGCTGCTGCCCTTCTTGCCCTCCTGGGCACCCCCTGAGCTCATCTCCAGCTGCTGGCATCCAGCACCCCAAAGGCCTTCTCTGCTGGGCACTTTCCAGGCACTCTGCCCCCAGCCTGGATCCTTCCTGGGGTTGTTGTGCCCCAGGTGCAGGACCCAGCCCTGGGCCTTGCTGAACCTCCTGCACTGCCCTCAGCCATGGATCCAGCCTGGCCAGGTCCCTCTGCAGAGCCTCCTGACCCTCCACAGAGCAGCACTGCCACCCAACCTGGTGGGCTGACAATCAGTAAACCTATGAGGATGTCTCAGTCCTCTCATGCAGATGATTGATAGAAATACTGAAGAGAATGGCCCAGTGCTGAGCCCTGGAGGACAGCTCTGGCCCTACCCTCAAGCAGATCAACTCCCACCCAATTTAGTGTCCTCTGCAAACTGCCTGAGGCTGCCTCCATCCCCTCAGCCAGCTCATTGATAAGGACACTGAAGACAACTGGCCCAGCACGGAGCCCTAGGGAACACCACTGGTGCCCAGCCACCAACTGGAGTTAAGTCATTCCCCACCACTCTTTGGGCTTGGCCATCAGCCAGCTCTTAACCCAACAAAGCCTTCCCCCATCCAAGCCATGAGCTGCCAGCTTCTCCAGGAGGATGCTGTGGGAAGAGGTGGACTTGGCATGGGCTGAAGAGTGCCATGGCCTTTGCTGTTCACTCAGGACAAAATCCACCTGAAACTTGGCTCCTGAATATTTGAAGAGGCATCTGCAGCCCCTCAGGAGTTGTGGAACTGTGGTCAACAAGGCTGAGAATGAACAAATAATCTGCCAGCAGCAAAGTGGAGGTGGGGATGGGCATGGAGAACCTGGGAATTGTTGCCAGTGGAGACTGTGGGCAGGAAACTCTTGGTGCTCCTCAAAAGGGTCTTTGGTGCATCTGAAGGAGACTGGGGGACAGCAGACAGGAGGTGGCCCCAGTGGAAAGAGAATCACCTCTGCTGTGGGGGCAGGCTGGGAGAGTTGGGGTTGATCAGTCTGGAGGGGAGGGGGCTCCAGGGTGACCTTGGGGTGGCCTGAGGTGGGCCCCTGGGAAGGATGGGGGTGGTCTGTTTGGCAGACAATGGGACAAGGGGGGGTGGTTATGAGCTGAAGGGGGTGGGTTAGGACTGGGTAGAAGGAGGAAGGTTTGGGCAGGGAGGGAGGTGAGAGCCTGGCTCAGGCTGCCCGGAGAGGTGGGAGATGTCCCATCCCTGGAACCACTCAGTGGTGGCTGGGATGTGGCCCTGAGCAGCCTGCTCTGGGGATGGTGTCCCTGCTGACTGCAGGGGCTGACACTGGAGGGCCTCTGGAGGTCCCTTCTAAGCCACAGCATCCTGTGGTCCTGTGAACCCAGGGGAGGCCAGCAGCGAGCAACACAGCCTGTGCTTCCGGGGGCAGAGGCTCACGGAGTGGGACGGCTGGGAAGGGACCTTAGAGATCAGCCAGTGCCACCCCCTGCCAGGGCAGGGACACCTCCCACCAGCACAGGCTGCTCAAGGCCTCATCCAGCCTGGCCCTGAGCACCTCCAGGCAGGAGGCAGCCACAGCCTCCCTGAGCAACCTGTGCCAGTCTCTCCCCAGCCTCACTCTCAACAATTTCTTCCTCCTCTCCACTCTCCATCTCCCCTCTCCCAGCTCAAAGCCATTGTGCCTCATCCTGGCACTCCCAGCCCTTGTCCAAAGTCCCTCTCCAGTTCTCCTGGAGCCCCTTCAGGTGCTGGAAGGCTGCTCTGAGGTCTGCCTGGAGCCTTCTCTTCTCCAGGCTCCACAGCCCCACCCTGCTCACGTTTTTAGCTCACCACCAGCACTGAGGACAGAAGTGGCTGGAGAGGAAGCCCAGGCCCAGCCCAGCCTCAGCAAAGCAGTTCAGCCTCTCCCCCCCGTGCAGGGTTTGTAGCTCAGATCTCTGCTGTCTCTCTCTGGGCAGAGCAGCAGGGGGCTGGCAGTTTCCTGTTAAAGCAAACCAGGCTGGGTGTATTTTAAAGCACCTCAGGGAAGGAAGGACCACCCCCCCCCCCCCTCCACACTGCCTTCTCCACTCAACCAAAGCAGGAATCTAATCACACTGCCAAGGCAATAAATCCCATCCCAGGCTGCAGCAGCAGCAGCAGCAGAGCCATTTAATGTTCCCTCCTCCAGCAATCATTCAGCTGGAACCAACAACCAGTGCTAGGAGTGGGAAGGCTTGGGGGAGGCATGGAGACATCTCATGGATCCCCACAGCTTCTGAAGCACTTAGAACATCTCAGGAAGAGGCTTTGGGAGCCTTAGCCACAGGAAAGGAAATATCAGGGAGTGTGAATGAATGTCTGGGGGCATCTTCCAGAGGCTTGGCTCTCCTGCACTGACTCTCACGTGGGTGGCTGGTGGGAGGCCTGGGAGGAGGCCACTGACTGGCTGCTGCCCTCTGCCTGTGCCCAGGTGGGCAAGAAGGGCAGCAGCAGCCTGGGCTGGAGCAGCAATGGTGTGGGCAGCAGGAGCAGGGCAGGGATTGTGCCCCTGGGCTGGGCACTGGGGAGGCCACAGCTGCAGTGCTGGGTTCAGTTCTGGGCTCCTCACTGCAAGAAGGACATTGAGGAGCTGGAGCAGGGCCAGAGAAGGGCAAGAAAGGTGGGGAAGGGTCTGGAGAAGAGGGCTGGGGAGGAGCAGCTGAGGGAGCTGGGGGTGGTTAGTGTGGAGCAGAGAAGGCTGAGGGAGACCTCATTGCTCTCTACAGCTCCTGAGAGGAGGCTGCAGTCAGGTGGGGGTTGGGCTCTGCTCCCTAGCATCAGGTGAGAGAAGGAGAGGAAATGTCCTGAAATTGTGCCAGGGGAGGGTTAGGTTGGAGAGGAGGAGAAATTTCTTTGCTGCAAGAGTGGTCAGGGACTGGCAGAGGCTGCCCAGGGGGGTGGTGGAGTCCCCATGGCTGGAGGTGTTCCAGACCCCTGTGGCCATGGTGGGGTTGGGTTGCTGGTTGGACTGGAGGATCTCAGAGGCCTTTCCAAGCCATCCCATTCTGTGAGTTTATGGATAAGGGATCAGAATCCTTCCCAGTTCATTTCCCAATTTCTTTTTCCCAAGCACAGGGGAAGGAGTTAAACACAGTAAGAACTTGGCTAGACAGTAGCTGGAGGAACTCTTCTGAACTGCTCTGGTGGAAGCTGAGAAGGTTCCAAGCCCTGAGAACTTTATCTAGGAACTGCTCTGGGTGAGAGAGAGCATTCCTCAAATAACCAATAAGTTAAAAACCAGGAGAGCCCCTGAGCCTCCTGCTCCCTCTGGAAATAGGCACTGACCTGCCCAGCCTCAGCACCCTCCCCTGCCCAGCTTCATCACCACCCTCCCCTGCCCAGCCTCAGCACCCTCCCCTGCCCAGCCTCACCTCCACTCCCTGCCCAGCTTCATCACCACCACCCCCTGCCTAGCCTCAGCACCCTCCCCTGCCCAGCCTCACCTCCACCCCCTGCCCAGCCTCACCACCAAAGCCTACAAAGTAATACAGGAGGCTCAATTGTGGCTCAGTCAAGCAGGAGCACAACCAGCAGCAGCTCAAACCACAGCCCCCAGCTCACCCCCAGGCAGACATCCTGCTCCTGGCCTCGCTCAGCCTCCCTCACTCCTCACCAAGTGGCTTCCAGTTAAGGCAAGGTCAGGGAAGAAAGCTGAAAACCTGGAGGTGTTTAAACCAGTCTGGCTCTCCAGTTAGGCCATACCAACATCATCCATCTCACCCATCTCATCTTGGCATTCCCAACACCAAATCCTGTGGGATCCATGAAGGAAGTCCCCACTGCAAGGCTAAACCAACGGCACAGAGCCAATAAAGCCACACGGAAACCATCAGAGTCACAGGGAGGGCAGCTCCTCTGGGCAGGGCAGGTGACAACGTGCAGCAGCTCCAGCAGGACGCTGCAAGAGCCAGTTGGGAAACAGGGAACCCCTTCCCAAAGGGGCTGAGAAGCAGGACAGGAGAGGGAAGGAAAGGAGGAAGCTGCCTGCACACAGCATCATCCAGGAGGCCCCTGGGCTGCCACCCTATGGGGTGCTTACGGCAGGCGAGCACCCTGGGGACTGGAACCTGCGGTGGGCGACCCTGGTGTCGCAGGGCGGTTGGACTAAGTCATCTCCAGAACTCCCTTCCAGCCCTCACCACGCAGGGATTTGGGCAGGCTCGGATCTCCCCATGCTGCCGGGCTGAAACAGAGGCTCCCCACGAGGGACGCCTGACCCCAGGGAGGATCGGGATGGATCCACTCCCTTTCTGGCCCCGAACGCACCGCGGCTTCTCAGGGTGCCCCAGATCTCCCACACCCAGCGGACACAGTAGTGTGAAAAGCCAGCACAGGACCTCCCCAGGCGCTCCTGACCACCCCCGGCCCCGCCGCGTCCCCACCTGCGGGCTCCCCCGCCCCGCGGCCCGGCCTAGCAACAGGCCCCCGAGCGCGGCCGGGCCGCAGCGGAGCGACCCCTCCCGCCGCCTACCCCTCCAGAGCGGGCCCAGCCACCCCTGCCCTGTCCCCAGCCCGGCGCGAAGCTTCCCGAGCGAAAGAGAAGGCGGAGGGCGCAGCTCCGCCTCCGGCACCTACCCCGCTGCCCGACGCCATGTTGAGGGCGAGATCGACCAGGGAACCGCAGCTGTCGCGCCGCGGCGGCCCGGCCGTAAAGCAAGACAGTCCTCCAGGAACCAGAGAGTGCCTGCCAGGAACCAACGAGTGCACTGCGCAGGGCTAGAGCGGCACCAGCTCACGTGGGGCGCAGCCGCTGCCGGGCACTGGCCATGCTGCGGCTGGGGCCGCTCACCGTCGCTTGCTGCTTGCGGAGCTTCTCCCGGCCCTGGCCGCCCCGTCCGCCGCACCCGCTCGGTGACTGCGGTCTCTTGGCCCGGCGGCTGCGGGGAGCGCTTGGGGGCTCCGCCGGCGGTGGGCGGAGCCTGGTTCTGAAGACCCCCAAGGTAACGGCGGGGAGCGGGGGTCACGCCGGCGGTCACCGGGAGTTGCGCCTGCCCGTCCCCGCCGCTGACGGCCGCTCTCCGTCCCGGTACAGGGCACCCGCGACCATCACCCCGCTCACGTGGTGCTCCGTGACCGGCTTCTCGCCACCGTGATCGCCTGTTTCAAGCGGCACGGGGCGGCCCCGCTCGACACCCCCGTGCTGGAGCTACGGGTGAGGGGGCTCGGGGCCACCCTCCATGGTGTGAGGGGTGGCTCTCATGAGGATTGTGGGACACACATACACCGTTCCCCCACGGGCCTTCGGGACCTGCCTCTGCTTCCCAAGGGGACTCTGGGACCCCCCTCTGCGTGTTGGAGGGAGGTGTGCATTCCACCCTGTGCTGCCCCGGGGGGCTATGAGACCCGTCTCCGCTCTCCTGGGAGGCTGTGGGACCATCTTGCTCCCCATCTGCTTCCCTATGGGGCTGTGGGACCCCCTCTCTCTGCTTCCCTATGGGGCTGTGGGGGTCCACCATTGTTTCTTCGGGACTGGAGGGAATCCCTTGTGTGGGGCATGCCTGGGTGGGGGGAACCATGACAGCCCTTCTGGGGTCCCCCTTGTGTGGAGGGGGATGGGGACACCGAACTCTGCTCACCCCCATCTCTGCTTGATTTTGGGGCTCAGGGGGGCCTGGGTGACTGCACCCCAAAGCCACCTCAGCCCTTGGTCACCCTGCCAGCCTCCACCACCTCTCTGCAGGACACCCTGGTTGGGCAGTACGGGGAGGGAGCAAAGCTCATCTATGAGCTGCAGGACCAGGGAGGGGAGCTGCTGGCCCTGCGCTACGACCTCACTGTATCCTGCCTGGGCACGGGGACACACCAAGGGCACGGGGACACACCAAGGGCATGGGGATACACTGAGCTTGCTGCCACCTCCACCACGCTGGGCCACCCCTGACCCCTGTGGGTGCCATCTGGGTGATGGAACCTCCCCCCCTTCCTGCTGAGCAGTGGGGATGCTGTGACCCCACTTGGAGCAGCCCACAGCCTGGTTCTGCAGCAGCCTTGACCTTCCTTGGGCTGTGGGCATGCACCAGCATGCTCCACTCCACTGGTTTTACCTCCTCCCAGTTCCCCTGTCCTGCCCATCCCCCCTCTGCAGAGCCTCAGCAGTTCTGAGCCAGCAGAAGTGTGTGCTGCAGGATGTCCCTCCTGGCCTTGCTCATCTGCACTGTCTTACCACAGAGCTCTCCAGTTAAGCTCTGTGTGTCTGTGCCACAGGCTGAACCTTTGCTCACACCCTAGAAGGGTGAAACCACCTCCCAAAGGGCTGTGTTTGCAAGGCATCACCAGACTGGTGCAGAAGGAGGGCCTGGAGTTGTCCTGCTCTCGGAGGACCTCGGCGTGGTTCATTGTGCTCATTGCCAGCCAGGGCTGAAGGCGTCCCTAGAGATCAGGGGCAGGTGGCAAAGCCAAGGGGGTTGGTGTGGTTCAGCTCAGGGGTCTCCACGTTGCTACCCTTAACTCCTCAGCACCCAGGTGCCCTTCGCTCGCTACCTGGCCATGAACAAGGTCAGCACCATGAAGCGCTACCAGGTGGCCAAGGTCTACAGGAGGGACAACCCTGCCACCACCCGGGGCCGCTACAGGGAGTTCTACCAGTGCGTGAGTGCTGGGGGGCTGAGGGGTGCCATGGCGTTACTGCTTGAGCTGTCCTCAGCTGCTGCAGGGCTGTGGTGGCCTTTGTGGAGCTGTCTTGTGGAGGCATCTGCTCAACAATGAGATGGAATCATGGAACTGTCAGGGTTGGAAGGGACCTCAAGGCTCAGCCAGTCCCAACCCCCCTGCCATGGGCAGGGGCACTTCACACCACAGCAGGTTGCTCACAGCCACATTCAGCCTGGCTGCAAAAACCTCCAGGGATGAGGCTTCCACCACCTCCTTGGGCAACCTCTGCCAGTCTCTCACCACCCTCATGGGGAAGATGTTTTGTGATGAGAATGTTGGGAACCTAAAGGTCTGGATGTCAGGCAAAGGGAGTTTGATCTACACAGGCTGTGCTCAGGTGGCCAAGAATGCCACCAGGATCCTGGCCTGAATCAGCCTGCACTGACTCTCACGTGGGTGGCTGATGGGAGGCCAGGAGGCCACTTACTTGCTGCTGCCCTCTGCCTGTGCCCAGGTGGGCAAGAAGGGCAGCAGCAGCCTGGGCTGGAGCAGCAATGGTGTGGGCAGCAGGAGCAGGGCAGGGATTGTGCCCCTGGACTGGGCACTGGGGAGGCCACAGCTGCAGTGCTGGGTTCAGTTCTGGGCTCCTCACTGCAAGAAGGACATTGAGGAGCTGGAGCAGGGCCAGAGAAGGGCAAGAAAGGTGTGGAAGGGTCTGGAGAAGAGGGCTGGGGAGGAGCAGCTGAGGGAGCTGGGGGTGGTTAGTGTGGAGCAGAGGAGGCTGAGGGAGACCTCATTGCTCTCTACAGCTCCTGAGAGGAGGCTGCAGCCAGGTGGGGGTTGGGCTCTGCTCCCAGGTAGTAACTGACAGCACAAGAGGAAACGGCCTCAGGTTTTCCCAGGGTAGGTTTAGGTTGGACATGAGGAACAATTTCATTCCCAAAAGGGTTGTCAAGCTCTGGCCCAGACTGCTCAGGGCCGTGGTGGAGTCCTCATCCCTGGAAGGCTTTAAAAGCTGTGCAGAGGTAGTGCTGAGGGCCATGGTTCAGTGGTGCCCTGGCAGTGCTGGGGTAAGGGTTGGACTTGATGGTCTTAAAGGTCTCTTCCAACCATGGATTCTGTGGTTCCGTGACTTAAGCTTTAGGGAGGAGAATGCAACATGCACAGAGCCCCACCTGAGAGGTGAAGGCTCTCACCCTTCAAAGGCCTCACCCTGGGCACCATCGCGCTCCAAGGGGAGAGTCTCCAACTTCAGACCCACTGCTCTGAGGGCAGCCTGGCTCCATTTGTCTTCTGATTGGGCTCCAGCAGCCAAATCTGAGCTGTGCTGTATGGTCGGTGGTCTGGAACCTTCTCTCAACCACAGTGGCTGAGGGCCTGCTCTGCTGAGCACAGGGTCCTGCCTTTCCTACCCACTGCAGAGCTCTGTGAGACCTGCACCGCACCTGGGCTGTGAGACATTCAAACTGCAGCTCTGAGTTTTAACTCAGTCCTGTCACTAGTGGAGAAGTTTAGGAACAAGTTCTGCACCAGGAGGCTGCTGGGACACTGCAAAAGGTTGCCCAGGGAGGTGGTTGTGACCCCATCCCTAGAGATATTCAAGGTGAGGCTGGACAGGGCTCTGGGCAACCTGATCTAGTGGAGGATGTCCTGCTGACTGCAGAGGGGCTTGGACTGGATGAGGTCTGGAGGTCCCTTGCAGCCCAAACCATTCTATGATTCTCAGTTTTGATCTCTGGATGTCCCTGCCACGAGCTGAAGCCCCTCAGCTGTGCCAGGAGCCTGTGCTGCTTCTTCTGCCCCCAGGACTTTGACATTGCTGGAAATTTCGACCCAATGATTCCTGATGCTGAGTGCCTGAAGGTCATGCACGAGATCCTGAGTGACCTGCAGCTTGGGGACTTCATCATCAAGGTGAGAGCAGAGCTGAGTGGTGTCATATCACCACCTGAGTTGCTTGGAAGGTGAGCCAAGGGCCTTGAACACAGGGCTGGAGAGGAGCAGCTCAGGGACCTGGGGTTGTTAATCCTGGAGAAGAGGAGGCCGAAGGGAGACCTCATTGCTCTCTACAGCCCCTTGAGAGGAGGTTGGAGTCAGGTGAGGTCAAGTGCCAGGACAAGAGGAAATGGCCCCAAGTTGTGCCTGGGGAGGTTCACATTGGACATTAGGAGAAATTCCTTCCCATGAGGGTTCTCAGGCCCTGGCACAGGCTGTCCAGGGAGGTGGTGGAATCCCCATCCCTGGAGGTGTTTAACAGCTGCCTGGATGTGGTGCTGAGGAATGTGGTGCAGTGGCAGTGGCTGAGCAGCAGTGGTGGATTGTGAGCTCTGGGTGAGTGTTGGGACTTGATGGTCTCAAAGGTCTCCTTTAGCCTCAGCAGTTCTGTGGTGCTGTGATCCCTCTGCACCTTCCCTTCCCATGGGACTGAGGTGCTGGTGCAGAGGTGGAAGCAGCAGCAGTGCAGCTGGGGCAGGAGGAAATGGTGATGGGGGGGATGTCCTTGCAGCCAAGTGTCCCTCTTCCCCTCTCAGGTCAACCACAGGCTGGTTCTGAATGGTGTTTTCGCTGTCTGTGGCATCCCAGAGAGCAAATTCATCACCATGTGCTCCACCGTGGACAAGCTGGACAAGGTCAGTGTGGGGCATGGCTCCAGCCTGGGGGGTGGAGGCTGTCCTCATCCTAGAGAGGGGCACAGCAGCCATGCTGCTGCTGGTGCTTGGGAGGGCTCTGGGGAGCATTTCAGTGTGGTTAGCCACAAGTCCTGGTGTCCCCCACAGTTCCTGGGTGGCACTGGTGAGGAGGCTGACTTCTGGTGGAGACAGCAGGTGTGAGCAGGTCCTGCAGCACCAGATGCTCACAGGATGTTAGGGGGTGGAAGGGACCTCTGGAGATCAAGTCCAACCCCCCTGCCAGAGCAGGACCATGGAATCCAGCACAGGTCACACAGGAACACATCTAGAGGGGACTTGAAAGTCTCCAGAGAAGGAGACTCCACAACCTCTCTGGGCAGCCTGCTTCAGGGCTCTGTGACCCTCACAGTCAAGAAGTTCCTCCTCATGTTGAGGTGGAACCTCCTGTGCTGGAGTTTCCATCCATTGCTCCTGGTCCTATCCCAGGGCACAACTGAGCAGAGCCTGTCCCTGTCCCCTCCCTCCTGACCCCCAGCCCTCAGCTATTGATAGACATTGATCAGATCCCTCTCAGCCTTCTCCTCTCCAGACTCTCAGCCCCAGGGCTCTCAGCCTCCCCTCCCCAGGCAGTCTCCAGTCCCTTCAGCATCCTTGCAGCCCTCCCTTGGACTCTCCCCAGCAGATCCCTGTCCCTGCTGAGCTGGGCAGCCCAGAGCTGGCTGCAGTACCTCCCTGCTGTTGTTGTGTCCCTGGCAGATGTCGTGGGAGGAGGTGAGGAGCGAGATGGTGGCAGAGAAGGGGCTGTGCCCCGAGGCCGCGCAGCGCATTGGGGACTACGTCCGGCTGCAGGGTGAGCGCCGCTGCCCCCAGCCCCTGCCCTTGGCCTCCCCAGGGCCGCAGCTGCAGCGGTGCCAGCCCCAGGCGGAGCTGCCCAGCCCTGTCCTGGTGCCTGCTGCCGACCTGAGCCGCGGCTGCTGCCCGCAGGTGGCCTGGAGCTGGTGGAGCAGCTCCTGCAGGACCCAAAGCTGTCCCAGAACAAGCTGGCCAGGGAGGGGCTGGGGGACATGAAGCTGCTGTTCGAGTACCTGACCCTGTTTGGCATCACTGGCAAGGTGAGGAGCTGCAGGGGCAGGGGGGGCACAGCCCTCCTGGGTGGGCAGCCCTCCTGGGGCCCCTCCCTGCCCCCGGTGCTGGAGCTGTGTCGTGATTTAGAGAGAGACAGATTTGCTCTTTCACCTCTGCCAAAGGGGCACAAGGGGACTGCTCACACAAAGGATGGGATGGGAGGGGAAAGTTTAGGTGGAAGGGCCATTCCCAACTCCATTCAACAATGCAAAGCACACAAAATGCACAAAATCCATGGTCTGGCCTTACCACAGAAGCTCATCAAGCCAGAGCTTCACATAAACCTCTCTTTAAACCAGGACAACAAACCCAGGCCTTCATTACCCCCCCAGCATCTCTGCTCTCCATACCACAGCATTGTGATGCTGCTAACGTTCTGCTTGGCAGCTCCAGGCCCCAGCTGGGCCACTCCAGGCTCCAGTTGGGCTACTGCAGGCCTAATTGGCAGCATTGCCAAGGCTGACACCAGCTCTCACTCCCCCACTGAGAGAGGTAAGAGCCTGGGCGTCCTTCCCAGAGGAGAGAGAGGGAAGGAAAAGGGAAGGGAACTGACTCTGCAATCAGTTTTATAGGGCTGCAGGACTTGTGGGAAGGAAATACACCTTCCAGTGCCCCTGCTGGGCACTGCCCCCCTGAGGTCTGGCACTTTGTGGTCCTTCAAGGCACTCACAGCCTCTGAGGTACCAGCAGCTGCCCTCATGTCCTGCAGATCTGCTTCGACCTGAGCCTGGCCCGGGGCCTGGACTATTACACAGGGGTGATCTACGAGGCTGTGCTGCTGCAGCAGGAGGGGCAGGCTGGGGAGGAGCCCCTGGGCGTGGGCAGCGTGGCCGGCGGCGGGCGCTACGATGGCCTGGTTGGGATGTTTGACCCCAAGGGCCGCAGGGTGCCCTGCGTGGGGGTCAGCATCGGCGTCGAGAGGATCTTCTCCATCCTGGAGCAGAGGCTCAAGGTAAGTGCTGCAGGGGGCACAGGGCTCCAGGAACCACAGAATCATAGAGTCCTGGATGCATTCCTGTGTGGAGTACCTGAAGTGATGCTGCTCTGGCAGGGGGGTTGGACTCTATGATCTCTGGAGGTCCCTTTCAGCCTCTAATGTACTGTGATAGAATGGTCTGGGCTGCAAGGGAGCTCCAAAGCTCATCCAGTCCAACCCCTCAGGGACAGCAGGGACAGTCAGCAGAGACATCCTCCACTAGAATCGTAGAATCAAGAAGCCTGGAAGAGACCTCAAAGATCATCGAGTCCAACCTGTCACCCTACACCTCATGCCTATCTAAACCATGTCACCAAGTGCCACGTCCAATCCCCTCTTGAACACCTCCAGGGATGGTGACTCCACCACCTCCCTGGGCAGCACATTCCAATGGCCAACCACTCTCTGTGAAGAACTTTCTCCTCACCTCCAGCCTAAACCTCCCCTGGCACAGCTTGAGACTGTGTCCTCTTGTTCTGCTGCTGATTGCCTGGGAGAAGAGACCAACCCCCTCCTGGCTACAACCTCCCTTCAGGTAGTTGTAGACAGCAATGAGGTCTCCCCTGAGCCTCCTCTTCTCCAGGCTAAACACCCCCAGCTCCCTCAGCCTCTCCTCATAGGGCTTGTGCTCAAGGCCTCTCCCCAGCCTCGTTGCCCTTCTCTGGACATGCTCCAGCAATTCAACATCTTTCCTAAACTGAGGGCCCCAGAACTGGACACAGGACTCAAGGTGTGGCCTAACCATGCTGTGTACAGCACTGTTCAGGCGGCTGTCAACCAGTACCCCCAGGTCCCTGTCCTGCCTCACTTTGAGTATCTCCAGGCATGGGGCCCCAACCATCCCCCTGGGCAACCTGTTCAGTGTTCCACTACCCTCACAGTGCAGAACTTGTTCCTCACATCCAATCTCAATCTGCTCTGCTCTAGTTTGAAGCCATTGCCCCTGGTCCTTTCCCTGCAGGCCTTTGCAAACAGTCTCTCTCCATCCTTCCTGTAGTCCCTTTTGGGCACTGGAGGCTCCCTGGTGTTTCTGCAGGGCTCTGCAGCTTGGTGTGCAGTGGAAGGAGGGTTTGGGGGCAGGGGGTGGCTTCTCTCGTATCTCAGTGCCCATGCAGAGCAGACAGAAGCCTTTCCTGCAGGTGTGGGCAGCTGAAGGCAGCATTTTGTAGCAAACCCCAAGGAAGCCTTGGAGATGGGCCCTGAGATCTGCTCTTGGCTCTGAACTTGATTCCCCAATCGTTTTGCTTCTGTCTCATGCCTGTGAAGTTTTCTGTCCTGGGGACTGGGGGGTGATGAGTTTGGTGTCAGCTTTGACACTCATTTTGTAATGAGCACCCTGGGAAAGCACACAATGGAGTTCATAAAATCCCAGGATCCCAGCAGGGTGATCCAGTCCAAGCCCCTGCTCCAGCAGGGCACCCACAGCAGCTTGCCCAGCAGCACAATGCCCAGGGGGGGTTAGAAGCTCTCCAGAGAAGGAGACTCCACAACCTCTCTGGACAGCCTGCTCCAGCCCTCCAGCACCCTCACACTAGAGAGGTTTCTCTTCCTCTTCAGGTGGAACCTTCTGGGTTCCAGTTTGTGCCCCTTGTGCTGTCCCTGGGCACCACTGAGCAGAGTCTGGCCCCAGCCTCTTGCCCCCCATAGCTCCTTTAGCTCTGGCTGAGCATTGCTCAGCTCCCCTCTGGGGCTGCTCTTCTGCAGGCTCTCAGCCCCAGGGCTCTCAGCCTTTGCTCCTCACAGAGCTGCTCCAGGCTCCTCAGCATCTTCAGAGCCTCCACTGGACCATCTCCAGCAGTTCTCTGTCTCTCTTGAACTGGACAGTCCAGAACTGGACCCAATTGTCCAACTGAGGCCTCACCAGGGCAGAGTAGAGGGGCAGGAGATATTTATCTCTGTTTAGTTCTGAGCCTTGATTCACAGCAAGTGAGGCTGGGGCAGTGTGTTTGTGTCTGGAGAATCAAAGGGCCATGGGAGAGCTGTCTGGGACCCATCCAGGAGGGAGGCCAGGGTTCAAGAGGACATTCAGTGGGGTCACAGCTTGGACTCTGTGTGGGCCTCGTGCCCAGGCTGCACTTCCTTTGCTTCTGGATGATGCTCAGTGTGTGGTGCTGGGTAGCTTTCAGGTGGGCTGGGTTTGAGGGGCTGGGTGGAGGTCTGAAGAGGAGGTGAGCTGAGCTTTGGTTGGGAGCTGCAGACTGCCTCAGAGCCCAGGAGTGTGTCTGTCCCTGCAGGCTTCTGGTGAGAAGATTCGGACGACTGAGACCCAAGTGCTGGTGGCTACGCCCCACAGACACCTGCTGGCTGCCAGGCTGCAGCTCATCTCCCAGCTCTGGGAGGCAGGCATCAAGGTAAAGGAAGGGCTTGGGCTTGGCAGTGCTGTGGGTGAGAGAGGGACAGCCTGAAAGGAGATGAAGCTCCTGGAGCAGCTCTGCTGTGAGGCCAGGCTGAGGGAGCTGGGGGTGTGCAGTCTGGAGAAGACTCCAGGGGGACCTCAGAGCTGCCTCCCAGTACCTGAAGGGATCCTACAGGAAGGCTGCAGAGGGACTCTTCCTGAGGCTGTGTAGATACAGGAGAAGGGGGAATGGTTTGAAGCTGAGGGACAGCAGGGTTAGACTGGGGCTGAGGAAGAAATTCCTCATTATGAGAGTGGGGAGATGGTGGAACAGGCTGCCAAGGGAGGCTGTGGATACCTCCTCCCTGGGGGTGTTCAAGGCCAGGTTGGATGAGGTCTTGAGCAACCAAGTGTCCCTGTCCATGGTGGGGAGGTTGGAGCAGATGATCTCTGAGACCCCTTCTAACCTGAGCCATTCTGTGATCCTATGAAGCACAATATCAGGACCTGCCTGAGATGTCAGAGGCAGAAAAGGAGAAGAGCTGAGAGCTCTAAAGGCAAAGCCTTGCTGCAGGAGTAAGGAGGCAGAGTTTTGGGCTGGGTTTTGCTGCTGGCTGCTTTGCTCCAAGACAGGTGGGGAGTGAATTTTTGAGTGGATGACTCAGTTTTGTCCTTCCCTCCCTCCCTCTTAGGCTGAGATGCTGTACAGGAAGGATCCCAAGTTGCTGAAGCAGCTGCAGTACTGTGAGGACACAGGCATCCCCCTGGCTGCCATCATAGGAGAGCAGGAGCTGGCAGGGGGAGTTGTCAAGCTGAGAGATGTCACCAGCAGGCAGGAGGTGAGGAGGGACATTCACACCAGGCTTGGGGAGTGCTGCCATAGTCTGGCTGAAAGACTCTGGGTTTTCCCTCAGGGGTGGTGTTTCTTTGGGGGGCTGTAGTGCAGATCTGAATCACAGAATGGGGAGGGGTTGGGAGGGACCTCCAGAGATCATCCAGCCCAACCCCCTGCCAGAGCAGGGTCACCCAGGGCAGGGCACACAGAACACAGCCAGGTGGGGCTTGGTCTCCAGAGACTCCACAACCTCTCTGGGCAGCCTGCTCCAGGCCTCCAGCAGCCTCACACCAAAGAAGTTTCTCCTCATGGTGAGGTGAAACCTCCTGGGTTCCAGCTTGTCCCTGTTGTTGCTTATCCTGGTATTGGGCACCACCAAACAGAGCCTGGCACCTTCGTCCTGACCCCCAGCCCTCAGCTATTGATAGACCTTGATCAGATCCCCTCTCAGCCTTCTCCAGACTGAATAGCCCCGGGGCTCAGCCTTTCTTCCTCACACAGCTGTTCCAGTCCCTTCATCATCCTCACAGCCTCCCTGGACTCTCTCTAGCAGATCCCTGTCCCTCTTGAACTGGGGAGCCCAGAACTGGGCTCAGGATTGCAGATGTGGTCTAAGCAGGGCTGAGTAGAGGAGGAGGAGATCCTCCCTTGACCTGCTGGCCACACTCTTCTGAATGCACCCAAGCATACGATTGGGCTTCTGGGCCACCAGGGCACATTGCTGTCCCATGCCCACCAAGATCCCTCTCTGTGGAGCTGCCCTCCAGCAGGTCAAGCCCTGACAGTGAGATATCTCCACCCTTGGACCCAGCCATGTCTCACAGGACCTGGAGCTCTTCAGTGGTGGGATCAAAATGTTGCTGTCTCTTTCTGCACCTGGGGTCTGGGTGGCATCCCCAAGATCCATAGGAAGTGTGGACAGGAGGAGCTAATTTGCCTGAGCTCCTCCCAGTGTTGTGTCCACTTTGGACCTCTCCTTGGCACTGCCCTGCCCACACAGAACTGATCTCTTCCTATTGGTAATATAGCTGCAAGGAGCAGGTCTGACCTTGAGCCAGAAGGGAGGAAGCCAGGGCCAGAAGAGGGCAGTTTTGGGGTCATCAAGGACTGCTGAGCACCACACAAGGTTTGAGAGAACAGAGTGGGATTCTTAGTCCAGTCCCAAAGTCCTTAGGGCCAGCTCAAACCCTGTGCTGCTCAGGATTCCAGTGCTGCCACCTCCTCTCTGTTTGCTTTGCAGGTTGACATCCCAAGAGCAGAGCTTGTTGGTGAGATCAGGAGAAGGCTGGAGCCCTAGGACCTGCTGGACAAGTGGAATCCTCCAGCACCCTTAGCCATGCACCTACCGCTGAGGTCTGGTCACCATCCACTAGCCTGGGCTGAGGCAGTGCCCAGCAGGGGACATCTGCTGAGGAAGGAGCAAGTGGGTTAGGAAAGTCAGCAGGTTAACCTTCTGGTGACCAGCTCTGAAGGCTGGGTCAAGCTTGTGGGTTCCTAATCTTTCAGTACCTGTCCCTCTGCAGCCATTCCATCCACTGCAGGAGGTGGCACCAGCAGGGATGGACACTGCAGCTCAAGCAGGAGCAGCCTGAGCTCCAGAGTGTGATGTGTGGGGGAATCTGTGGTGTGCTGGGTGCCTGCAGGCTGAGGAGAGGATGCCAGTGGAAGACTACCTCCACTCCTCTGGGGCTGCAGGGGCCAGCCCCAGCCTGCAGCCAGGCTCTGATGTTGAGAGTGGGGCCAAATGCTGTCGGGGGAGCCGGGGCTGTGACAAGAGCCTGTGGGGACTGTGGGAATGCTCAGGGAGGGACATGACACAGGGGCTGGTGCAGCTGGGCAGGCAGGCTGCAGCAGGGGTGAGTGTGAAGAACTCTTTTTTTTGTAGATTAAAAACCCCCAAAAAACAACAACAACAAAAAAAGCCCTGGGGACCTTTCTTTGAGTGTTGTGACAGCAGCTGCTCTGAGGTGACAACTGAGCTGGTCAAAGAGAGATGGAAACAGAAGAAGGTTCAATGATCTCATGATAAAGGAAGATGTCTCTGCTTCCACCCATGCACCTCTGTTTGCATGATAGCCTCCAGCTCAGAGAGTCATAGAAGGGATGGGGTTGGAACAGACCTTCAGCATCACCCAGCTCCAGCCCCCTGCTATGGGCAGGGACATCTCCCACCAGCCCAGCTTGCTCAGGGCCTCATCCAGCCTAGCCCTGAACAACCTCCAGGGAGGAGGCAGCCACAGCCTCCCCGGGCAACCCGTGCCAGTGTCTCCCCAGCCTCACTGGAAAGAATTTCTTCTTCCTCTCCAGTCTCAGTCTCCCCTCTCCCAGCTCGAAGCCATTGTCCTCTGTCCTATCACTGCCAGCCCTTGTCCAAAGTCCCTCTCCAGTTCTCCTGGAGCCCCTTCAGGTACTGGAAGACTGCTCTGAGGTCTGCCTGGAGCCTTCTCTTCTCCACCCCAGCCCTCCCAGCCTGTGCTCACAGGCTCTCCAGCCTTTGATCATCTTTGTAGCCTCCTCTGGACCCTCTCCAGAAGCTCCAGGTCCTTCTTGTGCTGGGGACCCAGAGCTGGAGGCAGTGCTGCAGGTGGGGGCAGAGCAGAGCAGAGGGCAGAATCCCCTCCCTGTGCTGCTGGCCACACATCTTTTGAAGCAGACATGTGGCTTCTGGGCTGCCAGTGAACATTGCTGGCTCCTGGGGGGTTTGTCACCAACTGACACCCCCAAAGCCTTCTCCTGCAGGCTACTCTCAGCCACTCCTCACCCAGCCTGGGTTGGTGCTTGGGATTGCCCCGAACCAGATCAAAAACCTCGCACTTGGCCTTGTTGCACTTCATGAGGATGGCTCGGGCCCGCGTCTGAAGCCTGTGTGAGAGGCTTAGGATGGGATCGATCCCCTGCATCTCTACACACAGCAAACAAAGACACGGAACCGAGCCGAGGCGCCAGCCCCCAGCGCCATGGCAACGGCCGGGCCGGGACCGCGCAGGAGCAGCGCCGGGGCCGCGCCGATGCGGGCGGCCGCAGTGCGCATGCGCGGGGCTGTTGCCATGGGAACGATCGAGGCGGGACCGGGCGGGCACAGCTGCGGCTGCGGTAGTGCACGGAGCCGCAGTACGCAGGCGCAAATCTGAGGCCGCGGGCAGCTGTTGCTATGACAACGCGGAGGGCCGGAGCGCGCCAGCGCTGCCCCTCTCCCGCCGCAGTGCGCAGGCGCGGGGCTGCTGCCATGGCAACGCGCTGGACGGCAGTATGCACAGCCTCTCCTGCCGCAGTGCGCAGTCGCGGGGCTGCTATCATTGCAGCACTCGAGACGGCAGTGCGCAGGCGCAGGCTCTTCTGCCGCAGTGCGCAGGCGCGGGGCCGCTGCCATGGCAACGCTCAGGACCGCAGTGCGCAGGCGCCGCCTCCCTCTCGCCGTAGTGCGCAGGCGCGGGGCGGGGCGCAGGCGCGGGCCGGCGATGGCGGACGAGGTAGCGGTGCGGGAGCAGGCGGAGACGGTGCGGAGGCTCAAGCAGGAGAAGGCCGATCCCGATGAGGTGCGGCTGGTGCCTGAAGGCGCTGGTGGGGCTGGGGATGGAGTGATGGACGTTGAGGTGCTGGGGGAGGAGCGGCGTGAGGGAGAGCTGGAGCCTGGTGTGGCTGGGCGGGGAGGGCGCTGAGGCGCCGGGACTGGGGAAAGGGAAGAGGGGAAAGGGGCGTTGGGGAGTGGGAGTGCTGGTGCTGAAATCGAACGAGGGTTGCCAAGGTGACTGCGGTGTTATCGCGGTTGCTGGGCTTGGTGGGAGGGTGCTGTGGGGGACTGCGAGTGCTGGCGTGGGGACTGCGGGCCTGGGGGATGCGGCTGAGGAGGACGCTGGCGTTTGGAGAGTGGAGAGGCCGAAGTGCCTGGGAAGAAGGGCGTGGGGGGCTCTGCACTGGCAGCAGGAAGTGGTGATGCTGCTGCTAGACTGCCGAGAAGGTGTTTGGGGGTGGGAGGATTGGGGGGAGGATGCGGGGGGCTGCTGCTGCCGGGCGCATGGAGCAGGAGCTGGGTGCTGGGACTGGGAGGAGGAGACTGGAGAGGCGAATGGGGGGCAGTGGAGATCAGGGGAATCAGAGGATGGGGAAGGGCTGTTGGGGCTGCTGAGGTTGGGGTGCTTGTAGCAGAAGTGGGGGACTTGGAGAGGAGCAGTGAGGACCTCTGATTGCTGTTGAGGCTGGGCAGTCTGGGTGCACTGGGAGTGCTGAGGCTGAAGGGGCTGTGGGCTGGGCCTGCTGGCTGGGCTCACCCCCAGCTCCCTCCTTCTTTCCCCCCAGATTGCGAAGGAGGTGGCGAAACTGCTGGAGATGAAGACACAGCTGGGGGGAGATGAGGGCAAACACAAGTTTGTGCTCAAGACACCAAAGGTAACTGCCCCCAGCACCCCCCCTCTGTGTCCACCCCCTGCTGCCATGGTCATACAGCACCCCCACACCTTTGTGAAGTCTCAGCACAGCCTTGCCTCTCTTTCTTCTTACTTTTGCTTCCATTTTCACTTTGAGCAGCAGGGGTGAGGGTGAAAGTGCACCTGCAGCACAGAAGGCCAAGGGCAGCCTGGGTTGCATCCAAAGCAGTGTGGTCAGAGATGGAGAGAGAGGATCCTGTCCTCTGCTCTGCTCTGGGGAGACCTCACCTGCAGGGGTGTGTCCAGCTCTGGGGTCCCCAGCACAAGAGGGACATGGACCTGATGGAGAGGGTCCAGAAGAGGCCAGGAAGATGATGAGAGGGTTGGAGAACCTCTGCTATGGGGACAGGCTGGGAGAGTTGGAGCTGTTCAGCCTGGAGAAGAGAAGGCTCCAGGGAGACCGCAGAGCAGCCTTCCAGTACCTGAAGGGCTCCAGGAGAGCTGGGGAGGGACTGTTCAGAAGGGGCTGTGGGGATAGGCTGAGGGACAATGCTTTGGAACTGGAGCAGGGCAGACTTGGGTTGGACATCAGGAGAAGTTCTGCACAGTGAGGGTGGGGAGACACTGAACAGGCTGCCCAGGGAGGGGGTTGAGGCCTCATCCCTGGAGACATCCAAGCTCAGCCTGGATGTGTCCCTGGGCAGCCTGCTCAGACTGGAGGTGTCCCTTGCTGAGTGCAGGGGGCTTGGACAAGATGGCCTTGGAGGGTCCCTTTCAGCATGATGCAATCTGTGACTGTGCAAACATCCCTGACAGCATCTGACCCTGATACTTCCACACTGACTTAAAGACTCTCTGGTGCTTCTGGGACCAGAGCTAATGGTCAGGAAGCAAACTTCCCTCTTGGTCAAGATCTGGCAGAGCTGCCCAGAGTGGGAGGTTTTGTATCTGCAGGGTTGCACTGTTGGAAGTAAGGTCATGACCTGCCTTGCTGTGAGGAGTTTAGGATTAGGACTCCTCAGCTCCTGTAGCATTGACCCCACTAGTGCCTGCAGGCCTCCCATGGACCAAGGGTCCCCAGGCTGTTCCTGTTAACCTCCAGCTGGTAACCTGGGCAGAGGGAGTGAAGCTGCTGATGGGTTAAGTGAGCACAAGACGCTACCAAGTGCAGCTCTGCTGGTGCAAGGCTCACTGGAAAGCTCTCTTGGAAGGTCTCCCATTGGAGGCCTTTCTTTCAGGGAGGCCTTCTTGTACCTAAAGGGGCTGATCAGAAAGCTGGGGACAGACTTTGGAACAGGGCCTCTTGTGACAGGACAAGGGGGGATGGTTGGAAACTAAGAGGGAGATTCATCCTGGAGAGAAGGGAGAAATATTTGACACTGAAGGTGGTGAGACCCTGCCCCAGCTTGCCCAGAGAGGTTGGTAGAAGCCCCATCCATGGCACCATTGCAGGTGAGGTTGTTTGGGGCTCTGACCAGCCTGCTCTAGTTGCAGATGTCCGTGGTGGCTGCAGGGGTTGGACTGGATGAGCTTGAAAGGTGCCTTCCAAACCAGCCCAGTCTGGGATTCTGTGCTTGTGCTGGAACCACAGCTGCAGAAACCCAGCAGTGATTGCCAGGAGAGTTCAGCACTTGTTGTCCAGGGGGTTGGAACTAGATGATCCTTGTGGTCCCTTCCAAACCTCACTGATTCTATGAAATGTGGGGAGCAAGAAAGGCCTCCAGGCTTCTGATCTGGCTCTGCTCTGTGGGGTGGGGAACTCCATTTCCTGAGCAGGTCTGGCCAGCTGCTGACAGTTTTGTGTCCTCTTGCAGGAGGAACCTTCCTTCAGGGGTAGCTTTTGACTCTCCAGGCCCCTGAGAGTAGTGTCTGTAATGCAAGGTGTGCTGAGATCTTGGGGGACCTCAGGGCTTCAGCACTAGCAGATGGTCAGAGCCCAGCTGTGTTTGCAGCTGTGGTGCTGAGGAGGTTCTGCACCTTGCTCATGGATGAAGCAGGTTGTGCTGCTGGCACTGGCTGTGCTGCTGGCACTGGCTGTGCTGCTGTGCTGTGAGGCTGTGCTGTGAGGCCTGCACTGTGGCTGTGTCACTGCTGCCAGCTCTGCAGAGAGGACTCTGCAGCCCTGCCAGGGCCAGGGCAAGGCAGCAGCTGGTGGCCTCCCAGCCACATCAGCTGCTCCTCACTCTGTGACCTGCAGGTGGGGGGTGGGGAGCTGCCTGCTCTGCTTCCTGCCATCACCACCAGCACTTAGAAGATGAGAGCAGGAGGCCCAGTTTGTGAACTGGGGGGGGTTGTGTTGCTGAGAGCCTGAAGGTGCTCAGCCAGGTAACTGAGTGACTCCTGGCAGTGACACAGTGCAGAGGGAGCACATCCCAGGCAGCAGCAGATGCACCCTGGCCAGGCAGCACACTCTGGAAAAAGGATTTCTCCCTGACTGAGTTTGGGCACTGCAGAGCTGCTGCTTGTTGCACAGCTGCACAAGGTCCCTGTCCTTCATTCCTCCCCCTGGGTGGCTCCTTGTGCAGGGGTCTGGCTGCTGCAGCTGAAACAGAGCTGCTCAGCCTGGAGAAGAGAAGGCTCCAGAGAGACCTCAGAGCAGCCTTCCAGTACCTGAAGGGCCTCCAGGAGAGCTGGGAAGAGACTTTGGACAAGGGCTGGGAGTGCCAGGCTGAGGGACAATGGCCTGGAGCTTCTTGGCTTTCCTACCTCTTTGCTTTCTCTGTGGAAAAAGGGGTCGGGGGGAGGAGGTCCTTGGGGAGGAAGCACAGCCCCTCGAGGGGAGCAGGGGGCCTGGTTGTGCTTTTCTGTTGACTGTACACATTTGTAAGTGTTGTGAGGAGTGTCTGTCTGTACAGATTCATTGCATTTCGTCACAGGTTGTAGTGTTGCCTGTAAAATACAGCTTCATTTGCTTCCAGACTGAGCCAGCCTGCTCACGCAGGGCATACATGACTGTGACATTAGTGCTGCTGGTAACAAAGCCAGAAGAGAAAGGCAGAAGCAGCCTGCTAGGCTGCCCAGCAGAACACCACCAGACAGACTGAACTTTGGTTTGAGTACTGAACCTTAAAGGTTTCTCTCTCTCCAGTGGAAGTGTTTAGAATCATCATTATTTTGCTTTCTTACACCCAGTTGTGATTTATTTACATTCTTTCGCTTTTCTGCTCGAATTCTGTGAAAAGAAATTAAAGGCACAGACTTAAAACCACCACAAGCTGCCCTGCTGGAGAGCAGCTCCACAGAGTGCTGACGGGCAGCAAGTTCTGCATGGGACAGCAAAGTGCCCTTGTGGCCAAGAGAGCCAATGGGATCCTGGGGTGCAGCAAGAAAAGTGTGGCCAGCAGGGCTAGGGAGGTTCTTCTCCCTCTCTACTCTGTCCTGCTGAGACCACAGCTGCAATCCTGTGTCCAGTTTGGGGCTACCCAGTTCAAGAGAGACAGAGACCTGCTGGAGAGAGGCCAAGGGAGAGCCAGGAGGATGATTTGGGGACTTGAGCATCTCCCCTGTGAAGAGAGACTGAGACCCCTGGGGCTGTTTAGTCTGGAGAAGAGAAGGCTGAGGGAGATCTGATCAATGTCTATCAATAGCTGAGGGGCGGGGGGCAAGGGGAGGGGGCCAGGCTCTTTTGGGTGGTGCACAGTGATAAGACAAGGAACAACAGGTTCAAGCTTGAACAGAGAAGATTGCAGCTCAACATGAGGAGAAACTTCTTTACAGTGAGGGTGACAGAGCCCTGGAGCAGGCTGCCCAGAGAGGTTGTGTAGTCTCCTTCTCTGGAGACCTTCAAGCCCCACCTGGATGCATTCCTGTGGAGACTGCCCTGGGTGATGCTGCTCTGGCAGGGGGGTTGGACCCAATGATGTCTTGAGGTCCCTTCTAACCTCTGATATGCTGTGAGACTGTGTGAGGAGAGGAGGGGAGAGAAGGGGAGGGGAGGGGAGAAGTGGGGAAGGGAGAGGAGAGGAGGGGAAGGGAAGGGAGGGGGGAGGGGAGAGGATGGTTTTGGGAACCAAATCTTACGGCAGGTCTCTCTCCAAGGGGATTGTTTGGAATTATCTTTCTTTTCCTTTTTTACACCCAAGAGTGATTTGTTGCCATTGTACTACTCTCTGCCCAAGAGCTGTGCAAGGCCTGCAGGCAGAGCCTGGGGCTGGCAGGGCTGTGCAGGCTGCCTGAGGCAGTGTGTGCTGTGCTCCCGCAGGGCACTCGGGACTACGGCCCCCGGCAGATGGCCATCCGCGAGAGGGTCCTCAGCGCAGTCACCTCCTGCTTCCGGCGCCACGGGGCGCAGGTCATCGACACGCCGGTCTTCGAGCTGAAGGTGGGTGAGGGGCTCACAGCTCAGCTGCTCAGGGGCCTGCTGCCCCTCTGGCAAGGCTCTTCCCTCCCTCAGCTCCCCTCCCAGCCTCTCCTCATTTTCTGTGCTGCAGGGCTGATGCCCTCTCACTCAAGGTGCTCTTTGCGCTCTGTCCTGTAACTCAAAGTGCTCTTTGTCCCTCTGCCCTGTCCCTGCAGGTGCTCTTTGCCCTGTCCCTGCAGGTGCTTTCTGTCCCTGAAGATGCTCTTTGCCCCTCTGCCCTGTCCCTGCAGGTGCTCTTTGCCCTGTCCCTGCAGGTGCTTTCTGTCCCTGAAGATGCTCTTTGCCCCTCTGCCCTGTCCCTGCAGGTGCTCTCTGCCCTGTCCCTGCAGGTGCTCTCTGCCCTGTCCCTGCAGGTGCTCTCTGTCCCTGAAGGTGCTCTTTGTCCCTGTGCCCTGCTGTAGGAGACCCTGACAGGGAAGTATGGTGAAGACTCGAAGCTCATCTATGACCTGAAGGATCAGGGTGGGGAGCTGCTGGCCCTGCGCTATGACCTGACCGTATCCTGCTGCAGCCTCTGCTGGGGGCTCTCCATCTTCACTGCCCAGTATGGCCAGGGGGCGAGGAGGAGGAGGAGGAGGGAGGCCAGTCCTGGGGCTCTGACCCTGTGCCTATGGGGAGGTGTGGGTTGGTGGGAGCAGGACCCCTGCTCAGTTGTTTACTGCATGTCACTTCTGTTTGGTGTAGCCATGGCTGGTGTGGGGTTGGTGTAGCCATGGCTGTGTGTGGGGTTGGTGTAGCCATGGCTGTGTGTGGGGTTGGTGTAGCCATGGCTGTGTGTGGGGTTGGTGTAGCCATGGCTGTGTGTGGGGTTGGTGTAGCCATGGCTGTGTGTGGGGTTGGTGTAGCTATGGCTGTGTGTGTGGAGCTGTAGCCATGGCTGTGTGTGGGGTTGCTGTAGCTATGGCTGTGTGTGTGGAGCTGTAGCCATGGCTGTGTGTGGGGTTGCTGTAGCTATGGCTGTGTGTGGGGTTGGTGTAGCTATGGCTGTGTGTGTGGAGCTGTAGCCATGGCTGTGTGTGGGGTTGGTGTAGCTATGGCTGTGTGGGGGGTTGGTGTAGCCATGGCTGTGTGTGGGGTTGGTGTAGCTATGGCTGTGTGGGGGGTTGGTGTAGCCATGGCTGTGTGTGGGGTTGGTGTAGCTATGGCTGTGTGGGGGGTTGGTGTAGCCATGGCTGTGTGTGGGGTTGGTGTAGCTATGGCTGTGTGTGTGGAGCTGTAGCCATGGCTGTGTGTGGGGTTGGTGTAGCCATGGCTGGGTGTGGAGTTGGTGTAGCCATGGCTGTGTGTGGGGTTGGTGTAGGCATGGCTGTGTGTGTGGAGCTGTAGCCATGGCTGTGTGTGGGGTTGGTGTAGCCATGGCTGTGTGTGGGGTTGGTGTAGCCATGGCTGTGTGTGTGGAGCTGTAGCCATGGCTGTGTGTGGGGTTGGTGTAGCTATGGCTGTGTGTGTGGAGCTGTAGCCATGGCTGTGTGTGGGGTTGCTGTAGCCATGGCTGTGTGTGGGGTTGGTGTAGCCATGGCTGTGTGTGGGGTTGGTGTAGCCATGGCTGTGTGTGGAGTTGGTGTAGCCATGGCTGTGTGTGGGGTTGGTGTAGCTATGGCTGTGTGTGGGGTTGGTGTAGCCATGGCTGTGTGTGGGGTTGGTGTAGCCATGGCTGTGTGTGGGGTTGGTGTAGCCATGGCTGTGTGTGGGGTTGGTGTAGCTATGGCTGTGTGGGGGGTTGGTGTAGCCATGGCTGTGTGTGGGGTTGGTGTAGCCATGGCTGTGTGTGGGGTTGGTGTAGCCATGGCTGTGTGTGGGGTTGGTGTAGCCATGGCTGTGTGTGGAGTTGGTGTAGCCATGGCTGTGTGTGGGGTTGGTGTAGCTATGGCTGTGTGTGGGGTTGGTGTAGCCATGGCTGTGTGTGGGGTTGGTGTAGCCATGGCTGTGTGTGTGGAGCTGTAGCCATGGCTGTGTGTGGGGTTGCTGTAGCCATGGCTGTGTGTGTGGAGCTGTAGCCATGGCTGTGTGTGGGGTTGGTGTAGCCATGGCTGTGTGTGGGGTTGCTGTAGCCATGGCTGTGTGTGTGGAGCTGTAGCCATGGCTGTGTGTGGGGTTGGTGTAGCTATGGCTGTGTGTGGGGTTGGTGTAGCCATGGCTGTGTGTGGGGTTGCTGTAGCCATGGCTGTGTGTGGGGTTGCTGTAGCCATGGCTGTGTGTGTGGAGCTGTAGCCATGGCTGTGTGTGGGGTTGGTGTAGGCATGGCTGTGTGTGTGGAGCTGTAGCCATGGCTGTGTGTGGGGTTGGTGTAGCCATGGCTGTGTGTGGGGTTGGTGTAGCCATGGCTGTGTGTGTGGAGCTGTAGCCATGGCTGTGTGTGGGGTTGGTGTAGCTATGGCTGTGTGTGTGGAGCTGTAGCCATGGCTGTGTGTGGGGTTGCTGTAGCCATGGCTGTGTGTGGGGTTGGTGTAGCCATGGCTGTGTGTGGGGTTGGTGTAGCCATGGCTGTGTGTGGAGTTGGTGTAGCCATGGCTGTGTGTGGGGTTGGTGTAGCTATGGCTGTGTGTGGGGTTGGTGTAGCCATGGCTGTGTGTGGGGTTGGTGTAGCCATGGCTGTGTGTGGGGTTGGTGTAGCCATGGCTGTGTGTGGGGTTGGTGTAGCTATGGCTGTGTGTGGGGTTGGTGTAGCCATGGCTGTGTGTGGGGTTGGTGTAGCCATGGCTGTGTGTGGGGTTGGTGTAGCCATGGCTGTGTGTGGGGTTGGTGTAGCCATGGCTGTGTGTGGAGTTGGTGTAGCCATGGCTGTGTGTGGGGTTGGTGTAGCTATGGCTGTGTGTGGGGTTGGTGTAGCCATGGCTGTGTGTGGGGTTGGTGTAGCCATGGCTGTGTGTGTGGAGCTGTAGCCATGGCTGTGTGTGGGGTTGCTGTAGCCATGGCTGTGTGTGTGGAGCTGTAGCCATGGCTGTGTGTGGGGTTGGTGTAGCCATGGCTGTGTGTGGGGTTGGTGTAGCTATGGCTGTGTGTGGAGCTGTAGCCATGGCTGTGTGTGGGGTTGCTGTAGCCATGGCTGTGTGTGTGGAGCTGTAGCCATGGCTGTGTGTGGGGTTGGTGTAGCTATGGCTGTGTGTGGGGTTGGTGTAGCCATGGCTGTGTGTGTGGAGCTGTAGCCATGGCTGTGTGTGGGGTTGGTGTAGCCATGGCTGTGTGTGGGGTTGGTGTAGCCATGGCTGTGTGTGGGGTTGCTGTAGCCATGGCTGTGTGTGGGGTTGGTGTAGCCATGGCTGTGTGTGGAGTTGGTGTAGCCATGGCTGTGTGTGGGGTTGGTGTAGCCATGGCTGTGTGTGGGGTTGCTGTAGCTATGGCTGTGTGTGGGGTTGCTGTAGCCATGGCTGTGTGTGGGGTTGCTGTAGCCATGGCTGTGTGTGGGGTTGCTGTAGCCATGGCTGTGTGTGGGGTTGCTGTAGCCATGGCTGTGTGTGGGGTTGGTGTAGCTATGGCTGTGTGTGGGGTTGCTGTAGCCATGGCTGTGTGTGGGGTTGCTGTAGCTATGGCTGTGTGTGTGGAGCTGTAGCCATGGCTGTGTGTGGGGTTGCTGTAGCTATGGCTGTGTGTGGGGTTGGTGTAGCCATGGCTGTGTGTGGGGTTGGTGTAGCTATGGCTGTGTGTGGGGTTGGTGTAGCCATGGCTGGGTGTGTGGAGCTGTAGCCATGGCTGTGTGTGGAGTTGGTGTAGCTATGGCTGTGTGTGGGGTTGCTGTAGCCATGGCTGTGTGTGGGGTTGGTGTAGCCATGGCTGTGTGTGGGGTTGGTGTAGCTATGGCTGTGTGTGGGGTTGGTGTAGCTATGGCTGGGTGTGGGGTTGGTGTAGCCATGGCTGGGTGTGGAGTTGGTGTAGCTATGGCTGTGTGTGGAGCTGGTGTAGCCATGGCTGGGTGTGGAGCTGAGGAAGGTTGTGGAGTCTCCTCTGGAGAGCTTCCAACCCCTCCAGGGCATTGTGCCCCTGGGCATGCTGCTGTTGGTGCCCTGCTGGAGCAGGGCCTTGGGTGAGCTCCAGAGCTCCCTTCCAACCCCCCCCGCTGGTTGTGTGTGTGGGAGCTGGGGAGGCAGTGAGGACCCCACAGGGTGTGTGGGGGATGCCTGGGTGGTCAGCCCTTCCTGTGGGCAGCCTTAACTGCCCTGCCCAGGTGCCCTTCGCTCGCTACCTGGCCATGAACAAGCTCTCCACCATCAAGCGGTACCACATCGCCAAGGTCTACAGGAGGGACAACCCTGCCATGACCCGGGGCCGCTACAGGGAGTTCTACCAGTGTGTGAGTGTGGCCTGCCAAGGGGGGCTGGGCTGCACCCCAGAAACACAGCTCCTGGACACCTCCAGCCATGGGGACTCCACCACCTCCCTGGGCAGCCTCTGCCAGTCCCTGACCACTCTTGCAGCAAAGAAATTTCTCCTCCTCTCCAACCTAATCCTCCCCTGGCACAATTTCAGGACATTTCCTCTCTTTCTCTCACCTGATGCTAGGGAGCAGAGCCCAACCCCCACCTGACTGCAGCCTTCTCTCAGGAGCTGTAGAGAGCAATGAGGTCTCCCTCAGCCTCCTCTGCTCCACACTAACCACCCCCAGCTCCCTCAGCTGCTCCTCCCCAGCCCTCTTCTCCAGACCCTTCCCCAGCTTCCTTGTCCTGGCTGTGGTGCCCTGCAGTGGCTGTGGGAAGCTCAGGAGGATCTACTCATCTTCTCTTTATGGCTGTGGAAAACAGCTTGAGAGTAGGAGAGTGGCTGCTGGCTGTGCCATGGGGTGCTGATGTGTCAGGGAACTTGGTCCTGCAGCCCCCAGGTCTCTGCCCTGCTTTGCTGTGTGGAGGAGGACAGCTCCTGGCACAGAATGGGTTGGGTTGGAAGGCACCTTAAAGCTTATCTGGTGCCAACCCCCTGCCATGGGCAGGGACACCTCCCACCAGCCCAAGTTGCTCAAGGCCTCATCCAGCCTGGTCTTGAACAGCTGTAAGGCAGAGTCAATCTTTCCTTCAAAGGAAGGGAAGCCCAGAGGCCAGAGACAGAGCAGGTAGGGAAACAACTCCCTTTGCTGGGTTTTACTTCAGTGAGGTTTCACCTCAGCCATGCCCAGGGGTAGTGGCACTTCCCTGGCTGTTCCAGTCCTTGCCCAGCATTCCACAGGGATTGCATCAGCCTTTCCCACACTCAGCTGATCCAGGGGGAGCTGATGTGAGCTCCTCTCCTTCCTTCTCCATTGCCTCAGTGTATTTTGGAAGCTGGAGAAGCCAGGTTGAAATTTACCATCTGGGTCCTGCACCTGGGGCACAGCAATCCCAGGAAGGCTCCAAGCTGGGACAGGGTGGATGGAAAGGACCTGGTGGTAGACAAGGGCTGAAGATGAGCTCAGGGAGTGCCCAGGAGGGCAAGAAGGGCAGCAGCAGCCTGGGCTGGAGCAGCAATGGTGTGGGCAGCAGGAGCAGGGCAGGGATTGTGCCTCTGGGCTGGGCACTGGGGAGGCCACAGCTGCAGTGCTGGGTTCAGTTCTGGGCTCCTCACTGCAAGAAGGACATTGAGGAGCTGGAGCAGGGCCAGAGAAGGGCAAGGAAGCTGGGGAAGGGTCTGGAGAAGAGGGCTGGGGAGGAGCAGCTGAGGGAGCTGGGGGTGGTTAGTGTGGAGCAGAGGAGGCAGAGGGAGACCTCATTGCTCTCTACAGCTCCTGAGAGGAGGCTGCAGTCAGGTGGGGGTTGGGCTCTGCTTCCTAGCATCAGGTGAGAGGAGAGGAAATGCCCTGAAATTATGCCAGAAGAGGCTTAGGCTGTAGATGAGGAACAATTTCTTTGTTGCAGGAGTGGTCAGGGATTGGCACAGGCTGCCCGGGGAGGTGGTGGAGTCCCCATGGCTGGAGGTGTTCAAGAACTGCATGGCCATGGCACTTGGGGCACGGTTTGGTGGCCATGTGGGGTTGGGTTGGTAATTAGAGTTGATGATCCTGGAGAGCTTTTCCAACCCAATCCATTCTGTGGATCTCTGATTCATTCTTGTGCTCAGAATCTCTTTGAAGATTGGCACCTGGGGGTCCATCAGTGGCAGTCAGAGACGAGGTTCTGTGTTGCTGCTGTGCCTTGTTTCTGACCACTGCTGTGCCCTCTGCTGTCTCCTGGCCACAAGGACCTAGCCCATTCCAATTCCTTCTGCTGGGCTTTAGTTCCACATCTGACAATGTCTGGTAGAGACCACTCAGGCTTCCTGATTTCTGTTTCTGTCTTGGCAGCTGAAACTTTGTCCCATTTGAGATCCCTGTTGCTCTTTAGCTTTGCCACCTGCATTAGAAGCAGAGCACCCGAAGGATGGAGGCCAAAAGGCTGCCACTTGGGTGATACCCAGTAATAAGTGAGCCCTCTCTTCCTCCTGTGTTCTTTGTTGACCTCCTGCTGGCTCTGCTGCCTCCTGGGTGCTGTTTTCCAAGGATCTCCTGCCCCTCCAGCATCAGGAGGCAGGGAGATGCAGAGCAGCTTCTCCCAAGCAGTGGTCCCTGTGCAGTGCACAAGCTCAGTGCAGGGTCCTCACCTACCTCCTGTCCCCTCTGGGTCCCCTTGCTGAGGGCTGGTGCTCCCCTGCACCCCGTTTGTGTTGCTGGAGGCCCAGCTGAGGAGCAGAGCTGGAGCTGTGCTGCTGACTGCCCCTTGCTGTGGCCCAGGACTTCGACATCGCTGGGCAGTTCGACCCCATGATCCCCGACGCCGAGTGCCTGAAGGTCGTGCACGAGATCCTGAGTGACCTGCAGCTCGGGGACTTCATCATCAAGGTGAGGCTGGGCAGGTCTCTCTGGGCCCTGCTGGGAAGCAGTGCTCATTGTTCCTCTGGGTTTGCACTCTAGTGACCACTGAGGCCTGGCACAGGAGGTCCTCCCACCTCTCTGCTCCTCATCGTCTGTGTGCCTCAACAGTCAGCCCCTGAGTGGTTTGTGCTGGAAGGGACCTTCAGAGGTCAGCCAGTGTGACCCTCCTGCAGGCAGCAGGGACATCTGCAACCAGAACAGGCTGCTCAGACTCCTCTCCAGCCCCACTTGGAATGGTTCCAGGAATGGGGCATCTCCCACCTCTCTGGGCAACCTGGCCCAGTGTCTCACCACCCTCAGCATCAAACATTTCTTCCATCCAGTCTAAATTTCCCCCTTTCGGTTCAAACCATCCCCCCTTGTCCTGTCACAACAGGCCCTGCTCAAAAGCCTGTCCCCAGCTTTCTGATCAACCCCTTTAGGTACTGAAAGGCTACCAGAAGGTCTCCCTGGAGCCTTCTCCAGCACCCCCAGCTCCCTCAGCTGCTCCTCCCCAGCCCTCTTCTCCAGACCCTTCCCCACCTTTCTTGCCCTTCTCTGGCTCTGCTCCAGCTCCTCAATGTCCTTCTTGCAGTGAGGAGCCCAGAACTGAACCCAGCACTGCAGCTGTGGCCTCCCCAGTGCCCAGCCCAGAGGCACAATCCCTGCCCTGCTCCTGCTGCCCACACCATTGCTGCTCCAGCCCAGGCTGCTGCTGCCCTTCTTGCCCTCCTGGGCACCCCCTGAGCTCATCTCCAGCTGCTGGCACCCAGCACCCCCAGGGCCTTCTCTGCTGGGCACTTTCCAGCCACTCCTCCCCCAGCCTGGAGCCTTCCTGGGGTTGTTGTGCCCCAAGGGCTGGGCCTTGTTGAACCTCCTCCCATTGACCTCTGTCCACTGACCCAGCCTGGCCAGGTCCCTCTGCAGAGCCTCCTGACCCTCCTCCACACTAACCATCCCCCAGCTCCCTCAGCTGCTCCTCCCCAGCCCTCCAGACCCTTCCCCAGCTTCCTTGCCCTTCTCTGGACACCCCCAGCCCCTCCATGTCCTTCTTGGAGCGAGGAGCCCAAAGCTGACCCCAGCCCTGGCTGCCTCTCCGCAGGTCAATGATCGCCGCATCCTGGATGGGATGTTCGCAGTCTGCGGAGTTCCAGACCCCAAGTTCCGAACCATCTGCTCCAGTGTGGACAAGCTGGACAAGGTAGGGGCTGCAGCAGCTGCTGCTGGAGGCTCAGGGAGTTTCTGTCCCTCTGGGCTGCTCTTCCCATAGTCCCTGAGAACTGCCTGGGGGATGCTGATAAACCTGGAGTCATTCTGGTTCCCCCTGTCTCTGGAGGAGGCAGCACAGTGATGCAGGGATGCTGGATCCTCTGCTTGCTTCACCACCATCCCCCAGGGTCCTGGCTGGTGGGAAGAAGGGAGAGAAAATCATACACAGAGTGTTAGGGGTTGAAAGAGACCTCTAGAGATATCCAGTCCAGCCCCACTGCCAGAGCAGGGGCACCTAGAAAGGTCACACAGCAAACGTGCTCTTCACAGGAGGCTGAGCATTCCAACCCTTGGCCTTCTGAAGGTGCTGCTGCTTCTTATGAACCAGGAGCATGAGAACCTACCCTAGGCTCAGCCAGGGCTTTGAAAAGCCTTTGAGTGCACCAGGTTGTGTCAGGTGATGTGAGGAATCCCAGGTGTGTCCTGCAATCATAGACCAGCCCAGATGGGAAGGATCTTGGAAGGTCATCCAGCCAAACCTTTCTTACAAGGTTACACCTTGGTTGCAGGGTGAGTGTGAGGTAAGAGGGAGATCTGTGGTCATGCAGGAGTAGAGGAGAGCCATCAGGAGTGGAAGGCTGTGAGATGGTGAGCTTGCAGGTGGCAGGGCCAGCAGTGGAAGTCCATGAATGAGCACGCTGCTGGAGTTCTGTTGTCCAGGACCCTCCTCATCAAACTGCTCCTGGGAGCTGCTGCAGCTGTGGGTCAGTGATGTGGTGTCTGACACCCCTGTGGAGCCCACAGCATGGCTGGCCAGGCTGTGCCAGCATCAGCCTTGGGCTGCTGGTGGGACCTTCAGCAGGTGGTGAGGAGCAGCAGGGAGACAGCAGAGAGGAGGTTTCTGTGTTTGGAAGCAGAGAAAAGGATCTGGAGTGGGAAGGAGGAAGAGGGTCAGAAAGAGAGCTGATGACCCCAGCAGCCTCCTGGGCTGCCCTCTCTGGGCACCATGTGCCCCAAAAGGCTGTGCCCATGCCCCTTTGTGGCTGCCAGCAGCACAAGCCCTGCAACAGGGCTTCTTGGAGCTGCATTCAGGCAGGGTGGATGTGGTCACAGGGCAAACATTCTGCTCAGTGCTTGCTGCTGGGAGCTGGTGGCAGCCATCCCACCTCTCCTGGTCACTTCCTTCCCCCCTCTGCAGGCCTGGGCAGGTAGCACAGGTGCTTAGATAAACTGTGCTGTGTGTAGGTATCACTTGGGTTTGGTGGGGCACAGGAGAGCCTCCTCTGTCCTGTAAGACACAAAGTCCCCACTGGTTTATGCTCAGCAAGCTGCTGTGAAGGTCTCTGAGGGCTTCAGGCCCTTGTGTGACACCTTGGGGGAAGGTGGCAGTCTACGTACAGGTTTTGATTTGCAGCTGTCTTGGCTGTGGGCTCTGCTCAGGTACCAAGGTCAGCCCTTGCATGGGTGGTCAGTCCTCTGCTAGCAGCTGAGCAAGAGGAACCTCCAAGTGCAGTCTAAAAGCTGAGCTTTTGTGGCTCAGGATCTGAAGTGGAATTTGAAGGTAAAGTTCTGTGTGTGGAGGACACACACTGTGGGCTTTGGAGTGCTCCCAGCCTTCCTGGGAAACCATAGAGTCATGGGATGGAACCTTTAAAGCTCAGCCAGTCCAGGCCCCTGCAGCCAGCAGGGACAGCTGCAGTCAGAGCAGGGTCCTCAGAGCCCCAAACAGCCTGACCCAAAGCCTGGACCTTGTGTCTCAGCTCCTGGCTTCCTGCTGCTTTGTTCACAGAATCACAGACCTGTCAGGGCTGGAAGGGACCTCAAGGCTCAGCCAGTTCCAACCCCCTGCCATGGGCAGGGACACCTCACACCACAACAGGTTGCTCACAGCCACATCCAGCCTGGCTGCAAAAAACCTCCAGGGATGAGGCTTCCACCACCTCCCTGGGCAACCTGTGCCAGTCTCTCACCACCCTCATGGGGAAGAATTTCTTCCTAACATCCAATCTGAATCTCCCCTCCTCTAGCTTGGATCCATCCCCCCCACTCCTATCACTCCCTGACACCCTCCAAAGTCCCTCCCCAGCTTTCCTGGAGCCCCCTTGAGATCCTGGAAGGCCACACGAAGGTCTCCTGGGAGCCTTCTCCTCTCCAGACTGCACAACCCCAACTCTCTCAGTCTGTCTCCAGAGCAGAGCAGCTCCAGCCCTCTGCTCATCCTCGTGGCCCTTCTCTGGACCCCTTCCAGCACCTCCAGATCCTTCCTGGAACAGAGGCTCTAGAACTGGACACAGAGCTCCAGGTGTGGTCTCAGCAGAGTGGAGCAGAGGGGCAGAATCCCCTCCCTGGCCCTTCAAGGATGAGTTCCCCTTTGGAGGCCTCGTTGGACACTTGACTGAAGGCAGCCTAGAGGCAGCTCCTTAGAGCCCTGTTAGCAGTGAGATCTGCTGCCAGGCATGGCCCAAGGGAAGGCTTTGGGGCTGTACATGCATGGAAGAGCAGCAGGGAGCTGCTGGGGCTGTTCTGCAGTGGGAGCCTTGCTTTGTTTCCTCCTGAAACCCTCTGACTTCCCTCAGTGCAGCTGGATGTGATCCACACTGCTTCTGCTGGCCCCTTGGTCAGTGGGAAAGCTGCAGCCTGTCCTGGGTTTGCCTCACCTGGCCAACTCCTCACCCCTTTGCAGGTGGCAGGCCTGGCCAGCTCTCCTGGCAGGTGGTGATGACCAAGTAGCTAGGGAGGGCCACCACAGCAGCAGGACTTCTCTCAAGGCTTCTACAGCGCTGCTGCTCACTGCTGGCCAGCAACAAGGCACAAAGTGTTCCCCCTGGGGCTTTGCGGAGGGGCTGGGATGCAAACAGGCAGTGCAGAGGTGCAAGGGTTGGAGGTGTGCCCACAGGGCCACGTTCTGAGGGCACTGGATCTGCTGCTTCTCCCACACACCTCAATCCTGCTGACACTGGGGGGGTTCAGCCATGTGGAGATCTGCTGAGGGCAGAAGATGTTCACCTGCCCTGTGCAGGACCAGCAGGGAGCTTGCCCAGCAGAGCCCAGGAGCATGGGGCAGTGACTGATGCTGAGGTGGAACCTCCTGTGCTGGAGTTTCCATCCATTGCTCCTGGTCCTATCCCAGGGCACAACTGAGCAGAGCCTGTCCCTGTCCCCTCCCTCCTGACCCCCAGCCCTCAGCTATTGATAGACATTGATCAGATCCCTCTCAGCCTTCTCCTCTCCAGACTCTCAGCCCCAGGGCTCTCAGCCTCCCCTCCCCAGGCAGTCTCCAGTCCCTTCAGCATCCTTGCAGCCCTCCCTTGGACTCTCCCCAGCAGATCCCTGTCCCTGCTGAGCTGGGCAGCCCAGAGCTGGCTGCAGTACCTCCCTGCTGTTGTTGTGTCCCTGGCAGATGTCGTGGGAGGAGGTGAGGAGCGAGATGGTGGCAGAGAAGGGGCTGTGCCCCGAGGCCGCGCAGCGCATTGGGGACTACGTCCGGCTGCAGGGTGAGCGCCGCTGCCCCCAGCCCCTGCCCTTGGCCTCCCCAGGG